>NW_006399753.1:9339805-9359653 GCF_000299155.1 Elephantulus edwardii | reverse complement strand
CAGTGGCACCATGCAATATTTGTCCTTTTGCATCTGAGATATTTCTCTCAGCATAATGTCCTCCAGGCTCACCCATTTTGAATAATATTGCATGAGTTCCTTGTTTTTCAATGCAGCATAGTATTTCATTGAAACACCCTGCTTTTCTTTCCATCCTACTCGCTCCCCAATGTGTAGGAGGATGGAAGAGGGTGAGGTGCTTAGGAAAGTCAAAGACATGCAGTGAAAGTGTTGACATGGGACACAAGGGTTGTGTGTCTCCCAACAGCTTTCCCTTGTGCTCCTATTTGGATTCCTCCTGTTAACATTTTACAGTAAGTAAGCAAGGATGTCACTTTGAAGACTAAGGTGGGCCTGACCCAGGCCAAGGTATTTACCTCATACACAGATGAAAGTTGGACAATAAATGAGAAAGACTTAAGATTCACCTATGTCCTTGAACTGTGATGCAGGCAAATACGGAATATCTAATAGGCTGAGTGTTCCCTGGAGGCAAAGACAGCGAAGCTTAGTCTTTCATAGTTGGGACATGCAGCCAGGAGAGGTTACTCATTGGGAAGGGACATCATGCTTAAATCACGGAGAGTAAGCGACAGGGAGGAAGAACTCCAACCTGAGCTGGACTGACACGGTGACTTCAGCAATGGGCACGCGTGTTTCAGAGGTGCTCAGGACGGGAGAGGGTGGGGCAGGGTCCAGGTTGGCTGTTCACAGGGTCACTATGAGTTATACTCGACTTGATGACACACAACAACAACAACAACAATAAAGCTTCCCTGGAAGAAGTGTAACTAGAATGCTCCACAGAAACAAGCATGGTGAGACTTCACCTCGCCTACCGGAGGCGTGTTATCAAGAAGCTTCAGTTCCTGGAGAGGGACATGTTGCTCGGGAAGATAGAGGGTCAGGGAAAAGGAGGCTGAGACCCTCAGTGAGATGGACTGGCCCCTGTATCAACAGGCTCAGACACACCACTGCCTGTGAGGACGGTGCAGGGGGAGGCAGTATTCTGTACATGAAGCCGCTGTGAGTCAGAGTCAGCTCAATGGTACCTGACACCATCTGCTCTAGAGACCACAAATGATCGTTACCATCATGCCAGACACTTGCTGGCCTCTCTGGGCGCCAGGCAGGCCTTTACTCTTATCTACCTGTTTACCTCTACAAACTCCAGCTCTGCTCACCGCGGGCAGTATCTGCCAGTCCAACTTCACCGCATGGGCAGTAACTGCCAGTCCAACTTCACTTGCCTTTTATAGGAGAACATGCAGGCCCAGACAGTGAGTGACCTACCTGAGGTCGCACAGCTAGGATGTGAGCCCACACGGCGTATCCCCAGAGCCCCAACACTAACACACCTTTCCACTCTGACACATAAGCCTCCTTTGCATCTGGCCCTCATCCAATCAAAACATCCCAGTGCCAGAGCCAGACAACCTGCATGGTGACAACGTCCTGCTAATGAGAACAGGACTTCTTCCGTTTCCAATGATTCTGAGCATTACCCAGAGCTATATTTTCCTGGATAGAAGCAACAAGGTCCCCAGCTTAATTTGCTTCATGCAGTGACACTAATTAATGTTCCAAATGCAAGATCTTAGGGAAGAGAGAGAGAGAGATATGCATCACGTTATGCTCAGCAATTCGAATTCATCAGCTGCTTCTTGAGACAAGGAAGCCGAGTCTCACAATGGAGGATCATTATAAGCTGAAATCAACTCAAGGGCAGTAGATGTGGGGTTTTTGATTTGTTGGTTTAACTTGAAGTGTGTGTGTGTGTGACACTTAACAAATAAGTAATGTCTTATTTTTGTTTTAATTTACAACTCTTTGATGACAATTGATGTTTAACAGTTTTCATGTTTCACTGTCACATGTATTTATACATATATACGCGCACACACACACACACACACATACACACATACATTTCAACCACGTCTGCTCAGTTCTTCTATCCATTTAATTGGGTCATTCCTTTCCTTATTGTTGGGTTTTAAGCGTCCGCTGCATATTTTGAATACAAGTCCTTTATTAGATATGTGTTTGCAAATATTTCCGTTCATGGGTGCCATCCACAGGTACCATCCGTGGATGTCTCCAGGGGTGCTGTCCATAAGTGCCTTTCAGGGGTGCTATCCATGGGTGCCATCCAGATGTGCTTCCGGGGTGCTGTTCAGGGGTGCCGTCTACAGGTGCCGTCCAGGCATGCCTCTAAGGGTGCTGTTCAGGGGTGCCGTCTACAGGTGCCGTCCAGGTGTGCCTCCAGGGGTGCGGTCCACAGGTGCTGTCCATGGTGCTGTCCTCCTCTGTACTCCCTTTCCCCCTTCTCTTTCTGAAGATCACATGATCTAGGCAAGTGGGTTTTTTGGTTATTGTTTATTTTTGTTCTGGCTTTTTATTTTGAATCTCTGCTTCCTTAAGAAACATAGATGAGTTAGCAGGCCTATTTCTTTATTTTACATAATTGTTTTCCCTTTCAATATAAATTCCTTCTTTCACCATAACAATACAGCAGAGCTGCCATATCCTAATAGAACTTCATGTTCAAGAGTGCATAACTTGAAGACAGAAGTTAGTACATTGACTTAAAAATTAATTTGATTTGCAAGCATCATTCTTATCTTAGCAGGACTGGAAAAATCAGGAGAAAACAACCGCTCTCAGATACCCACTAGAAGCCAAACCACGACATTTCATTTAATCCTTACAACTAACATCTGGATGCTCAAACAACTCCCACTGCCTTCCCGTTGGGTCTGATGCATAACAAAACTGCAGGACAGAGCAGAACTGTTCCATCACATTCCCAAGGCTGAACATCCTTGAGGAAGCTGACTTCTGCGGTGAGGGGTCTGAACCACTAAACTCTGATGAGCAAAAATAAATTTAGCCACAGCACCATGTTAAACACACAGCACTTCTTACATATATGACTATGCAGACTCCATTTTCTAAATTATAAAAGAGATTCAATTAAAAAAACAAAACATGGTACAGCCAGGATTAAAAATAAGGTCTTGTCTATGTTTGTTTTGTCACTTATCCTGTACAGAGGGTGGAGAGTGATGGATCCATCAGTGAATGGGTACATGGTCAGCATACCTCAGCTCTGGGCATGATTAGCGTGGATGCTGGTTCACACAAGATCAACAGTTTGAGGTCCTGGGTCTTGGGACCAGTATCGCAGAGGACATAAAGGTCAACTAAAAAAACACTGTCTACAAGGCAATGGCCTCCATCCCACTTTCCTAAGTATTGACTAGGGTCTTCAAAGCCTGCAAACATGCACCTAAAGTGTAACCACTCAATCTCTCCATGTTAAAAACATAAGGGGTGGAGGAACGAAGATACACAGAATTAATTAGTGTGAAAGACTAACAGACCATGTGAACTTCAACTTCCAAGATTCTGACAGCAGAGAACTAGGCCTGACTATCAACAGTGACCACTCTAAAAGGGATCAAAGTACAAAACCCTAGATATGGTGGGGGAGGGGTAGTAGGGAAATCAGAAATGAAACAAACAAATGAAAAAAGGCCAAGTTTACTGGTCTAATAGAGACCAGTGGAACCCTCGAGACTATGGCCTTCAGCCATCTTTCAAGCCTGGAGCAAAACTCAACCCCATCCATGATTCAACTTTCAGCCAAGAAAAAGACAGGCCATAGGTGATGAATAACACCAAGGAGGCAATCGCATCTTAAAATACTCACACCTTAGAACAACCAACCAAAGTTAAAGGGCAGAACTTGCCCAAGGGTAAAACCTAGAAGACAAGAAGGAACAGGATAAAAGGACTGACGGAATCACAGGGAAGAAGTGGGAAGAGTGTGAGTACATTACAGGTATTGTAATTACACACAAAAAGTACAAGCAGATAAGCCTTGGAGAGGGTGCCACCACAGTGTGTTCCTTGGAGGCAAAGACGATAAAGATTCATCTTGTATACTTTGGGCATGTGGCTGGGAAAAGCTTGGAAAGGTGGGACAGCCAAAGAGAGGATGAACCTCAACCACAGACCGAGGATTGATGATCTGACACAGTGATGGCTACAATGGGCTACAATGTTTCAAGAGCTTGTGGGGCTGGCACTGGATAAGATAGGGTTCCATTCTGCTATTCACAGGGCCACCATGAATCCTACTCAACTCAACGGCACCTAAAAGAAAATGTCTGTGGATGGTTAAATGGAAAACCAATTTGCTTTATAAACTTTCATTAGATGTTGTTGTTGTTATGTGCCGTTGAGTCGTTTGCGACTCATAGTGACCCTATGTACAACAGCCCTAAACCGTGCTCTATCCTGTGCCAATCACATTGCCTCTGACAAACCCATCCCGATTACCCCAGTCACTGAATCAATCCACCTCATAGAGGGTCTTCCCCTCCTGCGCTGTCCCTCCACTCTGCTCAGCATGATGTCCCTCTCTAAAGACCTGTCTCTCCTTACAACATGTCCAAAGTATGTCAGGCGAAGCCCCAGAATCCTTGCCTCCAGGGAGCAGCCTGGTTTAACCCTCTCTAGGATGAATCTGTTTGTTTTCTTGGCAGTCCATGGTACATTCAATACTCTTCTCCAGCACCACAGCTCAAAGGCGTCAATTCTCCTTCTATCCTCCCTAGTCATTGTCCAACTCTCTGATTCATAACAATAGAAACTTTAAAAAAAAATTAACGGCTCAGAAACAACTCCTCAATGTCTTTAGAAAGTTCAACTCTTAGTTTTAGGAGCCTGCTTTCTCTGGCAATAAATGAAGTACCACCCCTCCGACAGTACGAGGATAAACCAAACCTCTGAGAGATGAATGGGCAACACCGCCATGGCCAAGGGTGTACATTAATCAGAAAACGCAGGAGGGCATGGTCTTCAAAGACAAATCCACTTCATGCTGATGGAAACCTCCGCTGCCCTATGGAAGCAGTGCTGTTGACACCTTCCATATATGCATCTACAGGAATGAGTATCACATTGCATCCCAATTATTAACTCATCAACTTCTCTATGAGCTTACAGACAAGAAGTGATTTATCCATCCTAGGGCCTTCGATGAGAATGGACTCAGTGACTAGGGTAATGGGGGTGGGTGTGTCAGAGACAGTAAGATTGGCTCAGGAGAGAGCAGGGTTCAGAGCTGTTGAACATAGGGCCACTATGAGTCACACACAACTCGATGGCACATAACAGCAACAACAACAGGATCTCTATGGATCATAATTAACGTAATGACAGTGAATTTGTTTTTCTGGGATTTTTAGTATCTTTTATGACTAGCTTCAGGTCTGGCCTCTGCTAGTACTGAAATCAGTATCTCCGGAAATAATCATTCAGCATGTCTTGAGTTTGACCAGCAGATATTTGGGGGTAAGACTGGCCAGGGTTTCATTCTATTGTAATAGAGGGTCACTGTCAACTCAAGGGAAACTTGAAGTCCATGAATGGTACAATCAGTTAGCATGCCTGATAACTACAAGGTCGGAGGTTTACGTTCAACCAGAGGTGCTTCAGAAGAAAGACCTGGTGATTCATTTCTGAAAAATCAGGAAACACCTAGGAAACAAAGCGAGTGCAATAGTAACTTGCATGTCAAACTAAAAGATTCAGGTTTTCCCAGGAAACTTTTTTCCCAGGTAAATAAGAGGTTGGAGCCAGAGTAACTGTATTCACACTCATATAATGGATGTTTTCCCAGTCCAGACCATCTCTATTCCTCAGTAAACTTTATTTACTTAAAAAAAAAGACTACAAGAAGAACAATCAACATTATTCTCAGCATCAAAGAGTCAAGAAAGTCAGTGTTAACAACTTCCCTGAGAAACCGGAATTGAGGCCACGGGTGGAAGTAACAGAATCAGAGTTCACACCAGAATCCTGCCGTGTCCGCAACAAAAGATGTGTTTGTAAGTGCAACCGGGATATCTATTTTCATCTTGTTTTGAAAATGCTCCTGTTTCTCACGTCATAAATTAAGACTCTTCATTCTTTGAAAGTATCGCAAAAGTTACTCAAAACTGCCGTGTCAGCAGGACTAAAGTTCTCAATGCATGTTTAAAATCACTTCCATTTCATTTGGTGGTAACTGTGAACCTGGGAGCGCACCATCATTTCAACAAGGAGACGGTGCTTTATCCCAAAAGGAGATGGCTGAGTGTGGAGAGGACCGTGGTCTTTGAGGACTTGAAGAACCTGGCACACAGTGGGAGCTCACAAGGGTGAGTTACCGAAGGGGAAAGTGACTTCTGGAGGCTGAACACAGTCACCCTTCGCTTTCTGCGAGTTCACTTCCATTTGCTAAGCCCCTTGGGAGTAGCTCACAGGTCTGGGGTCGCCTTGTGAGACTGAAGTTCTGTCATGTTCACCATGGCCAGAAAGCCTCTATTTCATTCTGGAGAAACACAGAGAACAGACCTGGTCCTGCCACCATCCAAAGCCTACCTCCTAGGACTAATAAACTCATTTGCTGCCGCCCCGGAGTCACTCACTGCCTTCTTCACGTTCATGGCTGCTCCATGCAAGAGACAGCTGTAATTATAAACATATATTGAACCGACATCAATGTGATCATCCTAAATAAAAGCATAATGAGAGAGAAGGACCGTTACTACATAGCCATGAACTTTAGGCTCTATGGAGTCTTTTGCTTAAGAACCACTGAGAAAGCACAGCAAAGTCCGTCAATCTTCACACACGGTATTTTCTTCTCTGAACACTCAGTCAATGGGAAGCAATGGCTGCTGGGGCCCTTGCAAAGCTCCTCAGCGCTCACGGCCTAAGACCTAAGATGCCTTCTGAAAGCCACAAATGGTATGCGATCTTGTCTGAGGGAAGGATCTAGAAGCAATGTCAGCCAGTGAAAAATGGGAATTCCAGCATAAATCTAGAAAGTTCCACAGTGTGCCTCCACTTCTTCAGGAGGAAAGAGGCTCAACTTGCTCTTCACAGTAAGCTGCTAGAACCTTCCACATAGTCCATCTCATCTTTCCTTTTTGACTCAATTTCTCTTATTTCCCCAATTTTCTTGGCATGACTTCCTAACTCCTGCTCCATCACCAGGTGAGTACGTGATTCACAGGGATGGAGAAGGAAACCCTTTACCTATCAGATGCAGATATGCCTACAGCACACAGAGGTCCATGGGTTATCAAAATGTCATGGGCTCGGGAGACCAGAAAAAAACGGCCTGAAAGACTCCTCGTGATGAGGTGCCACCAAGTGTACTGTAACTCACAAGAGCCCTATGTGACACAGCAGATTGCCACACTGGGTTTTCTAATCATTCAGGTCTTCACTCCCGTGGAGTCAGTGGGTGGGTCTGAAGCACTGATTTGTCTGTTAGAAGACAACGCCTTAACCACCGCACCATCAGAACTCCTTGAAGGACTGACTGGAGAGATCAGAGCAGCAAGGCTGAGGGGGCCTGAGCTACACTAAGCATTAGCCTGGAACACCGAGTCTGGGGACCAGCGTCTGGGGACTCAAACAAGGGCACCAAGTCATCAGTCTGATGCAGCTCCACTCGGGGGTCACTTCATTGACCTTTTATTACAACTAGAAATTCTGGGGGAACAGAGGGTCCGAAAGAGGAAGGAAGATCCTCTACAGGACGACTGACACAGTGAGACCATGAGCTTCAGGCTGGCAGAGATGGCGAGAAGGGCACAGGACAGGACAACGTTCGGTTCTGTGGTTCAGAGGATCGGCATGAGCTGGACTGGGCCAGGCAGCACCTAGGAACAGGCAGCATGGCTGGGATTATTACACCCGTTTATCACCACAGCTCACCTGGCTGGTGCAGGTAGTGAAGCACTTCACTGTCAACCAAAAAGGTGGACTGGAAGTCCACCCCGAGGATCCCTGGAAACAAGACTATCCCCTTCTGAGAGGGCACAGTCCTTGAAACCCCATGGAGTGGAGTTCTAGCTACAATGATGGGGGTTACCAGAGGTCTAAAGGGATTGCATGTAACTGCTTGTGGCAACTGTTGTCGTTAAGGGTTATCAGATGAGGAAACTGAGGCTACTCTAGCAGAAGCAACACAAAGGGCTCAGTCAGTGTCCTCTGAGCTCTCAGCCACCTTAGAAAAACCATCCTGAGCACTACCCCCCAAGGCAGCACAGAGAAAGAACTCCATAAATGATAGATGCCAAGGCACCGTTATTAATGAAAACAAATCAAGTTGCCATGAACGGAACAGATGGCGGTGTTACCCAGAGGCAGCCTTCTAAACTACCCAAGTGGATAAGAACACTCGTGATCATTAATATGATCATTAATGTTGTGGTTCTGAGCTCCAACTGGATGTGGAGAGCAGAGACAGTTAGAGATGACTCTTGGCCAAGGACTGGAGCGGGGAAAGGATGGAGAAAGGAGGTCTTGATGTTGGGAATTTAAACAGAAAGAAACATCCTCTTGACAATAAGCAAAGTCTTACATGAGTAATGACCGATGTCTCCCCTGTGATCCTCTACCAATTCTTACCTTCCATTTGCTCGTTCATGACCAAATCACATTCATCAGGAAGAAAATCCTTCCCGACCAAGAACTCATCCTGCCCTCAAAATGAAGCATTCCAACCATCCTGTCTCCTCTCGGTAAAGTGGAAGATCTCACCAAACAAAATGACATTCTGGGTTAGTCTTTGCTTTGAGTCATAAAGCTGCCAAGAAAGAAGAAAGATGACTTGGTGGGGACTGTTCTCATGCTCTCCCTGCTACTGGACAGTCACCAGAGGAAGCAGCTACAATCGATGGAAGAAGAAGGACCTCCGTGAAGTCTCTCTCTGTCAGCAGTTGGACCTGAGACAAGTTCTGGCTGCCCTGATCCCCTCTCTCTCCCCTCTACAGCGAGAAGGATGGGATTCTACCATCCAAGGATGCTTTCCAGTTCTCAGGGCTTCTGGTTTTCATCACCTGCCAAGTGCCTCCTTCAATGCCAGCCCGTAAATCTCACAAACGATTAAGTAACTGCCTGCTGATTAGATTCCTGAGTATGGAGACCTGCCGGCTTCATTTGTTGGACTGGCATCACTAGGTGAAGAAAGCAGCATACGAAACCTAGATACATGTACATCCAGAATGCTGAGAAAGTTCAGGAGGTGGGAGATTAAGTAGTTTGATAGCACTGAGTAATTCTCAATTAGGACAGAGAGCTGGAGATCGTGAGGCATTATTCCATAGCACAGTATCATCAAATCTTACTCAATAAGATTTCACCTCATTCTCCAAGAAGGTCCACAAAGCTGGCTGTTGTTAGATGCTGCTGAATCAACTGCCATTCAAGAACCAGAGATGCAAACCTTGCCTTGTCCTGCAACCATCCTCCCAACCACTGCCATGCCCAAGCCCAGCCCAATTTTACAGTAGCTGTGTCAAGACATCTCTTTGAGGGTCTTCCTCTCTTTCACTGACCTTTTCCAGCATCATTTTTTCCCCCAAGGATTGGCCTTTCCTGATAATGCGTCCATCAGATGTGAGACGTTTCAACATCCTTGCCTCTATGGAGCACTTTACTATGCTCATGGGAAACATATAAAGTTAAGAGATGGGCTTGAATTACTGAAGGAAGTCTACAATCTGCAGGGTCAAACAGTGGTGGAGAAGCTCTACCAGAAGCCTGCTCTACTCAGGTGGGGTCCTGGCTTGGGAAATGAGATCAGCTGATCTATTTAAAGGAGCAGAAGTAATACTTATTAGCACATATAAATCAAATTGCCCTAATGTGGAGAACACAGCAGTGTTGCTACAAAAGTGGTATTTAGCATTGGTTATAAAATTAGTTCTACTACGGCACATAACCACCACCACTTACGCATCAATCTGCTGCACTTGGGGGGCTTGACTGTGGCTGGGATGCTGGAAGCTATGCCACCGGTATTTCACATCCCAGCGGGGTCACACATGTGGACAGGGTCCAACGAGATTTCTAGACTAGGAAGAAATTCATGTGAAAGTTGGACAATAATCAGGGAAAATTAAAGAAGAATTTATGCCTTTGAATGGTGGTGCCAGTGAGGAGAGTTTAACTGTCATGAAAATAAGCAAACTGCCAAAAGAATAAAAGAAATGAGTCTTAGAAGTGGGGGGGGGGGGCGGCCAGAGCACTCCTTAGAGGCAAAGGGGCTGAAACTTTGACTCACATACTTCAGGCATCTTGTCTGGAGAGGCCAGTTTTGGGAAAGGGACATCAGAGGGGACCAGTCCTGGCAAAAGACAACATACCTGGAAAGGTGTAGAGTTATCAAAAGAAAGGTAGACCCTGCAGGATACGGATTGGCCCAGTCAATGCAATAGTGGGCAAAACCACAGGGGACATTGTGACGATGGTGCAGGATCAGACAGGCTTTTGAGGCGTGACACACAGGGTTGCTTCGAGTGGAGGCCGAGCCCACAGTACCTAACAACCCTGGTTATTACTGAGATACTGGTTCCATGGACCTCAACTCAGTGACTGCACTCTGAGTCCAGCTGGCTTTATATGGTACTTAGGGATGGAGGGATGGGGGATCGATCACGGAGACACTCAGCATTCAGCCCAGAAGCCCACCTTGGAACGAAGCCAGCTGAATGGAGCCCAAAAAGGCTCACACAGGGAAGTTGACATACCCGCACGCAGAGGTGGTCAAGTTGCTTCTGCCTCCTAGTGACCCCCACTGATTTCCAAGGCTGTAAATGTTAATGGGAGGAGACTATTCACCTCTGTTCTTCAGAGCATCTGAGAGAGTCACACTGCAGGATTTACAATCAGCAGCTCAGCACTGTGTTCTCCTGATATGTCCTTCAATGCACTTCTGACAAACCCCTAGCTTCCTGGAGTCACTGAAAATCACAACTCCAGTGTCCAAAGGACTTTTATTCTCACAACATCTGAAAACACTCCTCTTGCTTCTTTAGATGGTGACATATGGTTAAAAGAGAAAATAGCTTTTGTTTTAATTCTCTCAAAATTTCAACAGCCAGACAGAAAAAAGAGAAAGTGAGTAGAACCTAGATCCTCTGGGATAGGCTCAAAGATCAGGCTGGATTTGCATAACTTGTAAACATGTAGGAATTTTTTTAAATGAATATAAATGTGACAGGGAGAGCTACCAAATAATGTAGCGTGGGAGGGTGCAGCCGGACAGCACTGCTTCCACTGGGCACGGGGTCCCCATGCTAGGACGGACTTTACGTGAAGTTCTCCAACAGAAGGGAGACCAGCCGGACAAGCAGAGGCTGGCCTGGACCCGTTCTTAACGCTGCACTGTTTCTACCTCCTTGGAGAAGCCTTCTTTGCCACGGCTCCACCGAGCTGATGACGGCCTTCCTTTTCCTCACTCATCCCTCTTCTGTGCAGTCTAGAACTGCACTTGTTGGTGTGAGAGGCCGCTGAGTGAATTCTGACTCACAGCAACCCCACGTGACAGGGGAGAACGGCCCCAGGGAGTGCTCGAGGCTGTAATCTTTATGGAAGCAGATCATTCCTCCTAGTGGTGCTGGATGGGTTCGAACTGACAACCTTTCTGTTAGTAGTTGAGCCCACTTTTCCCTTGGTACTACCAAGGCTCTTTTGCACTTGTTAAACTCCATTTAGATTTCACTATTTCAAGTCTGTCTCCTCAAAGGGTAAGAACTAAGGTTTGACTCTTCTCCCTAACCTGACACCGTCCTTGGTCTCTGCTGAAGAGAGGGCGGGGGGCTCTGAGTGCATGAGCTCTGTGCACCGTGCAGTCAGTCCCTGCTGGCCTTCCGCACAGTAACAGAGCACGAGGGAACTGCCCGCCGCTCCCCCACAGCCGACCCTGCTCTACCACCCGGGACCTGGCTGTTCAAAGCCTCATCAGTGAGCGAGCAGCACCGGCTGTGCTCTGGGCTGCTGGTTAGAAACCTCAGTCGGGGGCCCCCAAGGCAGAGGGAAAGAGCCTTCCTAGTGCTGCTGTGTCTCAAGTAAGAAGCTGCTAACTAAACAGTCAGTGGTTCAAATCCACCAGCAGCACCCTGCTAGAACGATGCTCCTTAAAATTAACTTTAGTCTTTGGATCCTACAGGGCAGCTGAGTCTGAACCAGTCAGAGGGCAGTGACAGTGGTTTGGGGGTTTTAAAGGCAGAGAAACAGAATCCAAGTTTGCATCCCGACAAGATCCTCTGGTGTATCACATGCATATCGGAGGGACGAGTCTGAGAAGCTACTTGACACGTGGACTCAGGGCTCCAGGGACCAGGCCCTTGGAAATGTAGTAAGTACAGAAGACATCACTTCCCTTTCTCCTTCCTACAATCACTTTGCACTGACAACAGCTGGGATATGGAGCAGAAAGGATCATACCTGGCACCTGGGAACAAGGGGCCGCGTGTGTGAGTTCAGCTGTGTCACTTACCTGGCTGTGAGATGCTGGTCATGTCCCCTCGATTCTCGCAACCTGCTCATTCAGCTGTGAGAGAGAGGCCCTGGGCTTCACCCTGCGGCACTGATGGCCACTGGACATACGCCCATTTCCTAGACTGAGAGATGGTGGGCATGCGCACACAAAGCCCTTCCAGCAAACAGCCTCACTACTGCCTCCTAGGACCTTGACGATGTGGTGCGGTTACTGTGAAGCCCTTAACTGTCTTTTTTATTCTAATCAAGGAGTCCTGGTGATGCAGTGGCTAAGTGCTCAGCTACTAATCAGAAGATCAGTGGTTCAAAGCCACCAGCTGTTCGAGGGACGAAAGATCAGCTTCTGCAAAGATGGCAGCCTAAGAAATCCGAAGGGGCAATTACACGCAGCCCTCCAGGGCCACGGTGAGTCAGAACAAGGAACCGGCAACAGGTATTCTGTTTGAATGGTAAACACCATCCACAGGAGAGCCAGGGGAACGGCAGGGAGTGGAGAGAGCGAGGAGAGTAAAGCAATGCAGCTGTTAGAAAGGGAAGTGGGTGTGTTTTTATGACAAGTTCAGGAAGATGGCAGATGAAATGTCATCAGGAGGGGAAGAAAAGCGGGGTGGGGGGGGGGCTAAGCTAAGCTAAACCTACCCTCCACTGAGTCACCAGGGACTCACAGCAACCCTGTGAGGCAGAGTTTCCAGAAGGTTCCTGAAGCTGTAACCTTGACAGGCACAGAGTGCCAGGGAGCAGCTAGTGGATTTGAACTTCCTGCTACTGGCCTGACTTTGTAATCACCTGCCATCAGCGGTCCTTACGGAGAGGACAGGAAGAAGCCTTCACAGCGCCATACCCAAGAGTTTTATCTGTGTCACCTCCGCTCAGCTTTGCGGCGCCTCGGTGGTGGGGAGGTGGGAGGCATTCACATCTCCGCGTTAGTGAGAAAGAAACAGAGACTCAGGAAAGCTGAGCGCCTCGCTCGCTCCAGGCTGCACGGCTGGTAGAGGCACAGCTGGACCGCACCCAGGTCAGCCTGACTCCAAGGACCATGCTCTCCCCACTACACAAAGCAGGACAACTTCTCACGTCTCCAGTGCTGGGCAGAGGGAAGGAAGCTCAAAATAAACCACAGAGGAAATGCAAAGAGGGAAAGGAGAGGGATGAGAAGACATGAAGATGGACGGAAAAAGGCTATGAGGGCTCACGTCAAGGGGGGATGAGGAAGGAGGACGCGTGAGGTGAAAACGAGGTGAACAGAAAAATTCGAGACGAGTTAGGGAAACAGACTGGCCAGGAGAACTGGAGGCAGGGTTAACTGGAAAGGCAAAACCAAGTCCCTTCAC
The DNA here is from genome assembly GCF_000299155.1 of Elephantulus edwardii. Taxonomy (NCBI): domain Eukaryota; kingdom Metazoa; phylum Chordata; class Mammalia; order Macroscelidea; family Macroscelididae; genus Elephantulus; species Elephantulus edwardii. The sequence continues at coordinate 9,345,968 of NW_006399753.1, read as the reverse complement.
TGAAGCAAAGGGTAGAGATGACGGGCTAGAAGGCGGGTTCCTTCTACTCCAGCTGAAGGCTGACCAGAGGCCCAAACTCTGAGACTTCTTACTGTCTATGCAACATTGATGAAGGCAGCTCTGGTGGTGGGGTCCAGAGGGAGGGCTTAACTAAAGCCCAGGACTCCGGTGGTTCCAACTTACCAACTGCTCTGAGGAAGGAAGATGAGCAATCTCCTCTGGTGCTGCTGACAGTCTCTGAAAACCTGCTGGAGGGTCAGCTATGAGTCAGTTCAGACTTGATGGTAATTAGTTGAGTTTGATTATTAATGATGGTGGCCTAGTAATAAGAAACCATCCCAAAGGCTCATGGCTCGAAACCACCAGCTGCTCCGCAGGAGAAGAATGGGCAACTTCTTCCCACGTGATTTACTGCCTCTCGACACCTGATGGGGGGTCAGCTGTGGGTCAATTCCGACTCAACAGCACACAACAACCACCATTACAGTATATGTTCCAATCGTGTGTGGTGTTGCTGTTGTTAAGTGCCACTGAGTTGAGTACGACTCTTAGCAACCCTGTAAACAAAAGATCTGAACCCTGCTCTATAACTGTCGCTGTTTCTCTAAGTTCACAGAGATTCCAGAGGCCTGTTGTTGAGGAAGTGGATGCCACCCCTGCTTCCAAGCCTGTCTTAATCGGGAAGCTTCACCAAACCATGTAATCATTATGGCATTTGACACATCAGTGGCACAGCATTCAGGATCACAGCAACCCCAAGTTACCTCAGTACAACACACTGACAGAGAAATGCTACCCCACTTAGAACAACGTTCTTCCCAAACACAATTAGCATCAACTGACTTCTAAATACAAATGCTCGCCCAGAACAAGAGGCTTCCAGCCCACAGCTGATTGTTGCCGAAATCAAGGCTGACCAATCAACTCACACACAATTGAAACCAAAAAAACCAAAACCCGACTTTCAACTAAACCAAGAGAACCTACCCTCCAGAATATAACTGCTTCACATATACATACATAATGTTCAAGAAAGTGCCTGGTGCAAAAAAAAAGCACTCAAGAAATAGCTACTGATTATCATCAAAAGCAGCACAAATGGCTGCCTATTAGTGGGCATTTCTTCCACATAAAGTGAGCTGACCTTCACAAGAGCCCATAATTTGTAGATTCCGATTCTCAGAGGAAACGGAAGCTCAGGGATATGGCCACAGACCAAGGGCACATCAGCTTCAGAGCCCACACTTCTCTCAATCACAGCTTGTGCTGATTCCACTTCACTGAGGGGCATGATGTCTGCCAGTGAGCATCTCTCCTCTCCCTTGGAGACCAGAGACCCTCTGGGCAAAGTGTACCTTCACCAGAGACTCCCACCCCTTCAACTTCTCAGAGTTCTGCTCTATCCCTGTCTCTCTGCACCCAGCCTCATCTGCAGGTGGTCTCTGCATCCAGCCATCTCAGAAGAGGGACTTTCTGACCATCATTCCTATCTGCTTGTCAACAGCAGCGTCTCATCTTGCCCAGCTGCCCAGGAAGACAGGTCAGTGCAGCTGGATGAATGTGCCTATATAGTAGTGGCCAAGAGAAAGCCAGCCCCACTCCAGCAGACAGGCAAGGAGGAGTGAGCAGGAAAGACAGGCCCACATGAGGGGCACCTGCAGAGGAACCCAGACTGCACTCTGAACAGAAACAGAAAAAGCAAATCAATCTTGGGAGAAATACAACCAGAACATCCCTGGAAGTGAAGTTGACACAGCTCTGTCTCCCTTACTTTGGACGGGTCCTCAGGAAAGGTTAATAATGGTCAGAAAAGACCATCAGACTTGGCAGCAGGACAGCAAAGCAAGGGAACCCTGAAGGCACAGGGTGCTGTGCGCTGGGTGTTAACCAAAAAGCTGAACAGAACAGTGACTCTAAGGAAGAATGTGGTGATCGGCTTCCTTAAAGACCTGCAGCCCTGGAAACCCCGTGGGTCACTGTGAGTCAGAATCAGTTGATGGTAGTGGAGTCAAATGAAAGCCAAGGAAATGCTCAATGAGATAGTCACAAAGGGTTCAAACACATCCCCGCCCACGGAGGAGACCAGACAAGTTTCTGCTCTGGTGAACACAGGGTCACTGTGGATGGGAGCCAAGCCCATCACCACTAATTACACCCATTCAGATTCAACATGAACACTGAGTACCAGAAGTTGAACATTTATATACACAATTTCCATTAAGCGTGGACACCATCCTTAAACAGAGCACCGCTAGCATCCTCAACTTGCAGGTCAGTGCCTCATGAAAAGTTTCCGACACGGCAGGATCCAAATACGACCTCCCGATCCCACATTCTGCAGAGACATAATGATCCCTTGCAGGCAGGAGGTTGAGACACAAAGAGGTCAACCTCACTGGGCTTAGAGAGGGCCTCCGCCTGTGTCCTTTCCCGAGGTTCACTTTAAGACTTCTAAGAACTATCATCAAGGTAAAGTTCTCTAATGCTGACTGTCTCGCACGCTTTGGGACAATGATAAAAACTGCCGGTCCCTGGAGAAGGAAATCTCACTTGGAAAAGGAGAGTTAGCGAAGGAGAGGAAGACCCTTAAGGAGATGGGTGCTTTTGAGTTGTGGTGTTGGAGTACTGAATATTTCACGGACCATCAGAGGAAGAGGCACGTGTTGGAGGAAGGCAGCCCAGAGTGCACCTTAGAGGCAAGGAGAGTGAAACTTAGTCTTATCCTCCATACCTGGGACATTTTGTCAGGAGGACCAGTCCTCGGAAACGGACAACACGCTGGGAAAGGCAGAGGCTCAGAGGTAGAGAGAAGACCCCCAGCAAGATGGACTGACTGTATCAGTGGGCGGAAGCACAACGGACGACGAGGACGGCCCAGGAGAAGACGAGGCTTAGATCTGTTGTTTATAGGATCGCTGAGTCATAGTCAATTCAATACCACTTAACTATAACACTGGCTTAAAATTCTCCAGTGCATGTGATACAAGGAAGAATGAAGAAGAATGGATGCCTCTGAATTGTGGGGCTGGTGCTGAGGACAGAATACACCGTGGACTAACAAAACAACAAGCAAATCAGCCTTGGAACAAGTACAGCCAGGGTGCTCCTTAGAAACAAGGACGCTGCCCCTCTGTCACGCACATTCTGGGCATGTGATGGGGAAGGGCCAGTCCCTTCAGGGAAACATCTCACTCAGAAGAGTAGAGGGTCCATGAAGGAGAGGAGACCCTTACGAAGGTGGACTGGCACAGCGAATGCAATGTGGGATTAAGCACAGGGGAGACGCGGAAGATCGTGCAGGGTCTGACGAGGTTCTGATTTCTCTGTGGAACCTAACAACAAAGGCAACGCCGTTTTCACCTTTTCTCAGTGGCTGCTATCGCTGTGATCATAATAAAATTGCCGTGAGTCCTTGAAATATGTGTATGTAGTGACGTAATGTGGAAGCTTTGTCATGATCCTCTAAGATCCACTCAGGTGAACACCTGTAGCCTGCAGAGAGAGACAGCGAGAACCTGAGTATCAACAAGGAGGAAGACAGGAGCAGAGCACATCCCTTGGACCCAGGTGTCTGTGCCAGAAACTCCTAGAATCAAGAGACGCACCGAGAGGGGTGTTCCCCTACAGCCAGCACCCTGACTTTGGGCTCCTGGCCTCCTGAATGCCAAGCCTCCTCTACTACAAGCAGCACCAGGTGGCTAAGACAGCCACCACATCTTGGCTACCCAGAATCCCAAGGGAATTCTCTCACTCACATCTTCAGCAAACACTGACTGAGTGCCTGCTTTTGGCCACACTGCCCACTGGGCACTGAGAATGCCCAAGACCAACAATGTCCATCCACCCCCCCCCCAGTAGCTTGCTGCTTGTTGGGGAGACAGGCAAACTGATGACACAATGTAGTGGGCAGAGCAAAGGGGTTGGGGAGGCTGCAGGTGGGGGTGCTGACGTCCTGGGGAGCGGACACTGGAGCTCGATCAAGCTGAAGAGAGACAATCAGGAGAAGTAGGGACGGGCACTGAAGACCAATGGAGCGGGTCCCTGTGAGGTGAGAATTCCACATTAGGAATTCTACCTTCAGGATTTGAGAAAAAGACAAATTTCTGTCTCACAGTCTAAAGAAGAAGGGGGGGGGGAATGCTAGAATGACTGTGAGTCCACGGTCATCCCAAGTTCCTGGTCCCCTTAATGCCATCAGCCACAGCCCAGAACAGGATAATGGATACTTCGAACCACAAATTTCAATGCCTTGCAAAATCCTGAATCATCAATGAAAGGCTCAATTATGCTCGCTTGACAGACTTCCTCCTCAGGCCAGAGGAAGGATATTGAAGGAGGCTCTAATTAAACAGGCTTGAATATCCGGAGCTCAAAAACACCCTAACTCCTCGGACTGTCCTGCCTAACTCCCAATCCATCAGCATCTGAAATTCCACCACCATGCCCAGCCCACGCCATATTCCCCAGGACTCTGTTTCCAAAACCCTGACCTGTCCCTGCTTCCTCTCCACACTCTTACTCCAGGCATTTGCCAACTAGAAGCTGGGAAAGGAGGGCCAGATTCCTATGTTACCAATTAAGCAGGGGAGCCCAGGACACCAAGGGAGACAACCAGGACTGGCGGCGGTCCAGGACTGGGCTCCAGGATAGAAGAAGGCCGACTGCAGACACAGGTGGATCCCAGAACTGACTCATTCTTGGATCTCAGGAGTGTGACTCTTGCCTGTCAGTCTCATGACGTCATTTATAAAGTGGAGGCGATAATTCCAGCTCATAGGGGGCCCAGTGGCAGAGCGTGCTGCATGTTGACCTGCTAACAGAAAGGTTGGCAATTCAAATCCACCAGGTGCTCTGAGCACTGAGCAATGTCCTGCAAAGACCTACTGCCTCAGAGACCTGACAGGGCTGTTAGAAGGTAGAATTAGCTCAATGGAGTGGGCTTGTGCTGTTCTTTGGCTTTGGAGTAAATGGACTAAATACACTGCATGGATGGCCAAGCCTAACTGGCCTCCTGATGCTTCCAAAACCTTAACTGTTCCAACAGCCAATGAGTCTTGCATTCTCAAACCTGCTTCCTTCAAGAGGAGGACGATGATGACGACAACGACACCAGGCCTTGGAAACCTCTCCCCAGACTGAGGAAGTCAGGGCTGAGGGTGCTGTCTGGGGGAAAGGGGAAGAAGGTAAAGAGGGAGGATCACATGCTCCAGTGACACCCCGAGTTCTGTAGTCATTCAATAGGCACTATCTACAAAGATTCTCACCACTGGGCCAACTGGCAGCTTCATGAAAGACGGAGAGGAGATAGATTGTTAACAACTGCAGCTTGCCTGGTTCCACAATCAACATTCTTCACACCAGCAGTCAGGATATCAAAAGACAAATTGCACTGGAAAAGTCTGCTGTCAGGGACCTCTCCAGAGTGCTGAAGAACAACACTGTCAGTCTGGAGACTGACCTGATGAAGGCCATTACCTGCTATGCATCAGAGATCTCAACAATGACTAACGATGATGGAAGAACTGATGCCTTTGAGTTACTGTGTTGGAGAAGATTGTTGAACATATCATGCCAGGAGAACAAATAGGTCAGTCCTAGAGAGAGTGAAACCAAGCTGCTCCCTGGATGCAAGAATTTTGAAGCTCTGTCTCACATGCTTTGGGCATGTGTCCAGGAGACCAGTCTTTGGAGAGGGACATCATACTTGGATGGGTGGAGGGACAGCACTGGAGAGGAAGAAGCAGGACGAGAAGGATTGACTCAGTGACTGGAGAAATGCGCTTAGGTCTGTCAGAGACAGTGAGATTGGCTCAGGATAGGGCAGGGTTCAGAGATTTTGTACATACAGTCATTATGCGTCACAGGCAAATCAATGGCATTGTGTAACAACACACAACCACCATTGTGTGAGGGAGACATGAGGCTGTGTCTGCTTGGTGCGTTCAAACAATCTGCCGTGCCTTTTCCTCACCAGCACATATTCCAGCATTCCCGTCAGTTCTGTTTAACTAAACACAGTGCTAGACACTGAGAGATGAACCCATTTGCAATCATTTTCATCCAAAGAAAACAAACGAAAGGGCATCTATTACTAACCTCTCTTGAGCCAAATCCTCCCTACACCTGCAAACACACACACACACACACACACACACACACACAC
>NW_006399753.1:9338938-9339622 GCF_000299155.1 Elephantulus edwardii | reverse complement strand
CCAGGTGTCCATAACCTCTCTGATGAAACCTGTTGCTAAATCTGAGGTCCTGTGTGGATGCCCCCACCTCGTGGTCAAACCTGGAAATGCACTCCCAGACGGAAAAGGCTGGAAGTAAAGGAACCTACAGGCTCCCTGAGCCTCCTGGGATTATGAAAGTCAGGAGGTCATCTGGAGTGGGTTAGAGTGCAAGCCATCAGTTCAGGTACAAGAAGGGTTGAGATCAAGGCCAATTCCTCTCGGAACCTCTGCTAATGCTTCCCTGGAAGCAGACAGCCGAAGGGCCAAGCCCCTGATCCAAGGCAGGCAGAAGACTAGAAGTGTCTGGCCAGCCCCAGAGGGTGCTCTGGCGGGCCTCCACCGCCCACCATCCTCTCTCCGACCTCAACACGGGGGAGGTCGTGCGGCGTGCCAGGCCCGCTTCAGCTTCCTTCAGCCTCTGCATCTGCAGCCCGACTAACAAGGTCCTTTCTAAAGGCAGGTGCGCCTCCAGCCCAGGTCCCTTCTTATCCCCAGCGCCCTCGCCCAGGCAAAGCAGAGAAGATGCAGCAGTCGCGGCAGGGAAAGAAGAGGTGGTACCAGGAACATAATTAAGGAGACAGTTGAGCCAAAATAACTCCCTGCCCTCAACTCCGGCTCTGTTAAGCTTCAGCCTTACAGTCTAGACCTAGAATCTGAGATCCT
>NW_006399753.1:9325712-9327438 GCF_000299155.1 Elephantulus edwardii | reverse complement strand
CCACACTAAAAACAACAACACAGAACTCGATCAATCAGTATGCGGACCAAGGACTATAGATTTTCTGTAGTTTTCAAAAGAGGGAACAGGCCAGCAGGCGAGATGAGCTCTGACTCAATAAAGAACTAATGTGACCCCTAATTTGAAAAATGCTAACGTAAAGTATAATGCACATGTATGCACTTGAGAAGGGCTAGTGGTAATGGCTGGAAATGCCCTTCAAATTTTCCATCTGTCCTGAAAAAGGTCTAATGTGATAACAAACAGGAAATCAAGCCAGGCTCAGGGACACGAGGCTCTGTTTTGTCCCATAAAATATAGGAGGCTGCTGACATTGCATATTAATTAGCTGATCCTCTCCTTTCCAAAGGAAGAGCTTGGTTTTCTGTTACTTGCGCAGATGTAAAACTTGGCTCTGTGGTTAGGGCTGCACAGAGCTCTCATTCAGGAAATATTTTTGGAGCACCTAATGATTTTCAAGATCTCCCAGACTTGGCAGAAAGGGAGGTAAAACACAACCAAAGCCACTAGAGAAGCCTCTCGCTGTCTAGGAAGACAGAGAGGCTGAGACAGAGATAGCCAAGTGTATCAACGAACACGCTGTTTCTCTTAGGGTTTCGAATGCTAGAAGTTCAAATTCAGAGAGCTAGATTTGGGGGGAATCTCTCTCTCTCGTGTGTTGATTCTAGAAGGAATTCCTTCTTTTCTGCAGCACCTCTTTGTGTATGGGCTGTTCTAGGCCTCCCTGGTACCAAGGAGCATCCTCTTACAATGAGTGACCTGAATCCCAAAGGATGCACTTCATTCCTGGATGTTATTTTTTCCCCTCTCTCTCCCTTTTTCTACTAGTTTATTTACAAAATTCAAATACATTGTTTTCAAGAACAAATTCTTTCAATTTCCCTCACCGTCCCACCCGTCAAACTGTACACCCCCATGATGACTCCTCCCCTCCCCACATAGCCTCATCCCTCTGCTTCCAGCCTCTCCCACCCCTCCTGGATCCTTATACTCATTCTACAATAATGGTTTTATATAATATTTATCCTTGTGGGACTGAGTTAGTTCACTCAGCATAATGCTCTGCAGTCCTCCCAAGCTAGATAATAAGTTACAAAATCGTTGTTCCTATGTGTTGCATAGTATTCCATTGTGAATATACCATAATTTCTCAATCCATTCCTTTGTGGTTGGACATTTGGGCTGTTTTCGTGTTCTTGCGATGGTGAATAATACTGCCATGAACACTGGTGTACAAATCTCTGTTTATGCCTCAGTTCTTGTTTACTCAGGATATATTCCAAGTAGTGGAATAGCTGGGTCAGATGGAATTTCTATGTTCAGCTTTTGGAGGAAGCGCCAAACTGCCTTCTAGAATGGTTGTACCATTTTACAATCCCACCAACAATGTATAACAGTTCCTTTCTCGTCACGGCCTCTCCAACATCTATTACTTGCTGCCCTGTTAAACTTTGCCGCTGTTACTAGAGTGAGATGGTACCTCACTGTGGTTTTGATTTGCATCTCTCTTATTGCCAATGATTTGGAGCATTTCTTCATGTGTCTGCCATTAGAATATCTGCTTCTGTGAAAATTCTTTCTATGTCTTTTGTTATTTCTTGGTGGTACTGAGGTTCATCCCATCACCATTCAGCCTGATTTCTTCTCTTTTCATCTCTAGGAAGATGAAAGGTTGTAGATCACACCCTAGGTGGTGGTGGTGGTG
>NW_006399753.1:9314227-9325612 GCF_000299155.1 Elephantulus edwardii | reverse complement strand
GAAGGCGGACGCCTGGTCTCTCCGCGCTCCTGTGGCCGCCGCTGGGGTTCCCCCGGGAGGGACGTGGAGGGGAGACCCGGAGAGGGGTGGGACTGGGCAGGTGTAGCCGCCTTTCTTTGACTTGGTGACCTCCGCGGTACACTCTGTCACCCCCTGTCCCATGGCCTTTGCTTAGGAAGTCAGTCTTAAGTTGTGCCAAGGAGAAGTGCACCAGGAACCTGCCAGTGCTGTAGTACCAATGCTGGAGGCTCCCTAGGCTGTCTGGTCCTGAGTTCAAGGTGGATAGAAGCCCTGGTGATGCAGTGGTGAAAGCGCTGACCGCTAACCGAAAGGTCAGCTCAAACCCACTAGGTACTCGGTGGGAGACAGCAGAGGTGATTGGCTTCATAAGGACTGTGGCCTCGGAAATGCTGGGGGACGGTTCTCTGTGTCCTGCGGAGTCCTCAGGACTCACACTTGATGGCGGTGGGTTGTATCTGGAAAAGCAGGCGGCCAGGCCAGTGTCTGGGCACAGTAGGATCCCCCGTAAGCACTTGTGGGTAGTTATTGCTCAGCAGAGGAGCCCTAGTGGTGCAGTGGTTATACACTTGGTTGCTAATGGGAAGGTCATCGGTTTGAACCCACCAATTTCTCCAGGGAAAGCTATGTGACCACCTGCTTCTCTGAGGATCCCTGCCTTGAAGCCCTCGAGGGGCAGTTTGACTCTGGCTTCTAGGGTCACTCACTATGAGTGGGAAATCCACTTGATGCCCAGTGAGTCTGGATTTGCTTCTGCCAGTGCTCAGCAAGGAGCCAGTGCATGATAAATAAGAGTTGGCAATAAATGCTGGGAAGTGTGAGCGCACTCAGGTAAAGGAACTTGCCTGGGTTGTAAAATCTCTAAATGTGTATGTTTGGACGTGTTGTTAGGAAGGGTCAATCCTTGGGAAAAGGCACGAAGCTTGGTAAGGTGGAGGGTCGGTGAAAGAGAGGAAGACCCTCAACAAGAAGTATCGACATGACATAGTGACTGTAGCGTCTCAAGTGTATCCGACATGATGAGGATGGCACAGGACTGGGGACAAATCTGGTGTTCTTAGGGTCACTGTAGGTCATTGCCAACTCGATGACGCCTAGCAACAACAAATGGGCACTGGAGCCCTTAAAGTAATTTCCTTTCCAAGCTGAACCCCACGCCCAGCACCGTATGTGTGTATATGCAGGGCTGAATGGAAAACCAATTTAGCTTTATAAACTTCCACTCCAGTTACAACAAAGCAAACAAAAAACCCCTCTCATCCTATTTGCATTCCGAATGAGTGATGAACGAGCCAGTGAATGAATGAATTCAAAGTCAGAGCACAATGCCACATACCCAAAGAAACACTCAAAGTATGCAGATATAGGGTGGTGTGGGTTTGTTGTTTTTTTTAAATCTTGGTATTTCACTATTTTTGAAGTCTTTGCTTAAGCAACATGGTGACAAAAAAACATTTTGACAGCACCTGAAATTAAACGCCTCGTTAGGTAAACAGGAAAGGAGATGAGTCAATGACCACACCGACATCGAACATGGATATTTATTACCATGCATTTAATCAAAAGTTCCCATTTCCAAAATGACAGCCTAGACCTACGAACACAGGCGATTTTCCCATTTTCTTGAGAGCTGCATACTGTCACATATTTATTAATGCTTTAAGATAAAGCGCATGGGCTGTGTTCACGCCTTCCACGAAGGCTGAAGTCAAGTCAATATCGACTCACAAGTGTGATCCAATTAAATTCCGTAGTAAGGAGGCTGCCGTGTAGTCGAGTCTGGGAAACTGACTTGCATCAATGGTTTTGTAATCTGGTGGAAAGTGTTGCTCAGACAGATAATGGGAGAGTTGGAACGTTGTGAAAAACGGGTGCACGCTGTGGCACTGTGGGCCATTTGAGAGACTACGTCATCACAACATTACGGCACAGTAAACTTGTCTGTACAACAGTGGAAGGAAGCCCAGGAACAGTATCTGCAGGCTGGCTGGGCTCTAGTGCCAATCACAAGACGTACTCATCTTGGCTTTGAGTCCCAGTTCTGCCACAAGGTCAAGGTATGACTTTGAAAATTCAACTTCCTGCCAATCCTCTAATTGCAGCCTGCTTCTCCTTCTCCTTGCCTGTGTTTCTGTTTTCTCTTTTCCTGGACATCATCTCGCTCTACACTGCTATTGTCAGTTGAATGGAGCTGGTTTTGATTCACGAGGACCCCAGGCATGCTTCATCCCATGTCATCTTCGTGGCCATGAATATCTTTTAAGCTCTTAGTGCAGCCATTGTTATCAATCCATTTCCTGGAAAGTCTCCTTCAATTTTGCTGATTTTCTTCTTTCATGTTCTTTCCAAGTAATCAGTATTTCCTGGTGATATGCCAAAAGTAAGAGAGATGAAATCTTACCATTCTCACTTCTAAGGAGCAATCTGGTTGCATGTATTCTAAGACTTTTTGTTATTATATTTGTGGTAATGTAGAATATCAATCGATCTTTTTCAGTCAGTTGGCCAGTGGGCTGTCCTCCAGATTTCTTGGCATAGCTTAGTGAGCACATCTAGGGCAGCGTCTGTTTGTTGAAATATGTCAATTGGTACACCATCAACTCCTGGAGCCTTGTTTTTTGCCATGAATTTCCTCCTTCATCATCACAGGTTCTGTTATTTCATGAAATTCTTCTGTGTCAGCCAGTTCCTTCTGATACAGTGACTCTGTGTACTCCTTCCATCATCTTTTAATGCTTCTTGGATTATTTAACCTTCTACCCAAAGTATCCTCACGTATTGCCACCCATGGCTTGAATTTGTTTTTGAACTCCTTCAGCTTAAGAACCACTGAGAGAGTTCGAGTTCAGCCCTTTTGATTTTCTGACTCCAGCTCTCTGCAACAATGTAGAATATCGTCAATGTTCTTTGCCAACATCACCATGGAAAATGCATCAAGTCTTCTGCCTCCCTTTTTCATTGCCCAAGTTACCCAGACATATGAGACAATTTTTTTAAAAAAACAAAACCCCAAACACATGGCATGAGTGACATTGTTGCTGTATAATGACTCAGAAAAGACCCCGTTATAAGACAAAGTAGAAAACCACCACTATTACCTGGCCTGCACACGGTGGAGATCAACATCGAGCCCCTGATGGGTGCCCCTTCCTGTGAGCCAGTCAGTCACAAGTGGCAGGTTGACTACACTGGACCTTCCATCATGGATGGGGTGGATGAGTGCTTACTGTATCTCTCTTGACATAGCTCTTCCTCCAGAAACCAGGTTTTAGGGGGAAAACCCACACCAAACTTTATTTATCATCATAAAACTCTACACAAAGCTTTGTTCAATCGAATAATTAATTCTAAAAATTCTCCTCTGAGTCTGACTTAAATCTCCTACTTCAGGAAAAGCCAATGATCAAACTCTCAATGGTCACGTGGACCCTTGAAAATCAGGAGTGGTGGGTATGACCACACTCAGAGCCGTAGAATACTCTGCTTTCCTCCAGACGGCCATCAGAAAAGGACTCGACTTCTACTGCTCTCAGTTGGGGAACATATTTCTTACTCTGCGTCCCACTGGTGATTCTTACACTGCTTTTTACATTTATTTTGCATGTTTCTCAATACCGCTTTTGTCATTTTCTGTGAAATGACTATGTATCAATAAGCACGTCTCACCCTACCCCCTCATTTGTTTATTCACACTTCCAGTGACCATCATTCAATGCACCAAATGCCACCTACAGGAAACAGAAGGGAAAAGAAAAGCCATTCCATATTCAGTGACTAAGATGAGATAAATCTCTACAAAACAGCCTGCTGATCTCAGAGTCTGCATTGCCTCTCACTGAGCTGGCTCATGATAGAGCCTGAGGATCAGTAATGTCATCGCTGACATTTATTGAGTACTTGCTGTATGCCTGCCACTGGCTCAGTGCTTTATATGGACAATCTAAATCTGTGTAACAGGTGATGAGATAGACTTACCGTTATTACCGTCTGTATTAACCATGTGTGAGAAGGATGGAAAATCTCTACCCGTGCCATTTACTACCTCTGAAAACGCACTGGAGGGTCAGCTAGGAGTTGGGTCTGACTTGACAGCACAAAACAACAACATGTTAACCATGATCAAAAACACTCAGAAAAGTACTCGATCCAAAGTTTAAACACTAAAACAGGTAGCCCCAACAACATAAAAGATTGTAAACCAAAAGCTTAGCAGTTCAAATCTACCAGTCACTCTATGGAAGAAAGATGGTTAGTGTTTTCCCATAAAGATTTACAGACTCAAAACCTCACTGGAGGCTTGCTATGAGTTGGAATTGATCTGACAGAACGAGAGCAGTAGGAATTCAGTTTTATAATACTGTATCAGAATGACGGATCCTTAGTAATGTCATGGATTAAGCACTGGGTTAGAAACCAAAAGGTTTGTGGCTTGAGCCCTCCAGTTATGAAGCAAGAGAAAGAGGAATCACCTGCTTCAATACAGACCGCAGCCTCCGAAACCCCCTGGGGCAGCTCCATCATAGGGCTGCTCTGACTTGGAACCAGGTCAATGGCAGTGGCTCGGGTGGCCTTGTGGTACACTGTAATCCCAAAGGCACGCGGGTCGAATTGACCAGATGTCACATGGGAAAAGGATGGGCAATCTCCTCCCATGAGATTTACTGCCTCTGAAAACCCACTGAGGGTCCCCCGATGAGCGATTCCCACTCAATGACAAACAACAACAATGACAATGCATGTTTTCTTTTTGTTCAGATTTGATTTTGCTGAGAATGCTGTGTCAGATGTGAGGATCAGCATTCGATCAGAATCTCCAAAGGTGAGGAGAGCCTGGATTTAACTGGGTGGGCATTCAGATGGCTGGAGGCAAGCAGTCACGGAGCAGGGCCATGTGGGCAGAATTGAGTATCCCATGCCCTTGGAGGGCGAGACCATTACATGCTTCATGCACGGATGGACAGCAAGGTGATTCCAAGAAGGCCTCAGTGCAGGACAGGTGATGGTGGGAGATACTACACCAATGACAGAGGTTGCAGGAGCGTGGGCAGACCGCAGCTGAGAGACGCGGAGGTTCAGAAGACAGTGGTGACAAAGCCTGCGAGGAGGGGGACTGAGCAAGAAACAGCACCAGGAATTGAATTGACAGGGCTGGGTCACAGGTGGTCGACCTCTGAGGGGCGCGGCACACCCACCAGTGCCTGGGCGCAGTGCTAACAGCGGGCCTGCTAAGCTGAGTGTCTTTCTGGTGCCTCAGATAATTGGCTCCCTGGGCAGTCTGTTCCTTTCTCACCACCAAATTAAGCTTCTTCTCTTCTGGTCTTGATTATGAAAACGCCTTGTTTGCCCATGCCATTAACATATTCCCATTAACCACTGCTATTTCCCCTACGAATGAGTTCATGGACCTGCGTTAAGAGAGACTGCCAGAGCCCTGTTGTGCGAGGGGCTGGACCAGGCAGGCAAACATTCACAGCTCACAGCGTCTTCAGACGAGGAGAACCAGGACTGTTTCCCTTTTTTCCTACCGAGCAGCTGACCTGGGGGGCAGGCCCTTGCCCTCATCACCCCCTCCATGGCCAGCATGCTGCCTCCTGTACCAAGGTGAAAAGAAGCTACTCAGGAAAGCACCATGCCGGCTGGAGAAGCTTTGTGTTCCTCCCACGTCATAAAGGGCCCACTGAACCCTAGTCAGTCACGTGCACAGCTCCTGTGAAATCCAAGGTCTTCCCCGTTTCCATCACGGAAGTCTTTGCGGAGGGAAGCAGGCACTTGGTACTAAGTGACTAGCCAGGGGCTTATGGCTAACTGCCTAGGGCTGCTGAAGGAGAAGCACCCAGACTTCTGAGATCATCTGATCCAGGGAGGAATCCAGCACTGGGAGATGCTGAGTGCTGGACTCTGGACAGGTCACTTAGGCTGCCTCAGTCATATCTGTAAATCAGAAATAATTAAGAACAACAACAACCACGTTGAAGGGCTCTGTCAGTATAAAAACAAACAGGCAACCCCCCTGCCATCAAGTCGATTCTGACTCACAGCGGCCCGTTAGGACTGAGTGGAGCAGCCCCTTAGGGTTTCCAGGGCTGTGAACCTTTAGGACAGCAGACTGCTTTGTCTTTCTTGTGTGGGTTTGAATTGCTGACCTTATGGTTAGTGCTACATTTAATGCAATATGCCACCAGGGTCCCTGTGTCAGTATTAAAGGAGTTAATGTCTGCAAAATGTCACCCACTGGAAACACTTAATACATGTAAGAAGTCTCTGGATGATATGAACAGTTAATATGTTTGGCTGCTAACCCAAAGGTTGGCAGTTCAAGTCCACCTAAAGGTGCATTGAAAGAAAGGCTTGGTGATCTACTTCTTCAGAATCAGCCTCTGGAAAGCCTGTGGAGTGTGTTTCTACTCTAATGCCAGGAGTGAGAATCAACATGAAAGCAAATGGGGGGTGAACACATTTAACTGGTATAGTATGAACATTATATATAAGTAATATATATAATGTTCATATTATTGATAATGTTCATATTTCAGTGCACCTTTAGGTGGACTTGAACTGTCAACCTTTGGATTAGCAGTCAAATACATTAACTGTTCATTTCATCCAGAGACTTCTTATATGTATTAAGTGTTTCTAATGGTTGACATTCAGCAGCCAGGAAATTAAAAGATGAATTACACTGGGAAAGTCTACTGTCAGAGACCTCTTCAAGGTACTGAGGAGCAATGATATCAGGCTGGAGACTAAGGTGTGCCTGATACAGGCCAAGGTCTTTGCCATTACTTGCTATGCATCAGAGAGCTGGACAATGACTAGGGATGATAGGAGAGTTGCTGCCTTTTAGCTGTGGTGTTGGGGATTAGTGTTGAATATGCCATGGACTGCTAGGAGAACAAACAAGTTCATCTTGGAGAGGGTGAAACCAGACTGCTCTTTGGAGGCAAGGATTCCGAAGCTCTATCTGACATACTTTGGACATGTTTCAAGGAGGGACCAGTCCTTGGAGAGGAATATCATGCTTGGGAGGGTGGAGGGACAGCGCAGGAGAAGAAGACCCTCGATGAGATGGATTGATTCCATCACTGAGGTAATGGGGGGTAGGTGTGTCGGAGACATTAAGGTTGGCAAGAAATAGAGCAGGGCTTAGGGCTCTTGTACATAGCATCACTATGAGTTGGAAGTGACTCGACGGCACATAACAACAACAACATTAACATTAATATAAATAAAATGCAAATCGGAAGGTAAGATTTGAGTATCTAATATGCAAATTAAGAGGTAACTTTTGGGTCCAGTGTTTTTGACACCATGACTGCAACAGTGGGTATAAGCGTGGCAGAGGTGGTGATGATGGCGTGGGATGGGGCGGGGCTAAATTCTGTTACGCTGACACACGCCACCTCACTCCACCAGTCCCGTCTCGCTCTGACTTTGGGCACAGTGACTCTGAGTTTACCTTGCAGCCCAGTTCACGGGCCCCCATCTGAAACACAAGGACAGGCGGCCCTGTACCTGGTGTGCAGGGTTCGAGGTTGGCTGCTCCCGTTGGCCCTGAATCAGAGCGAGCCCTGCACAGCACACGGACATGCTGCCCAGCCCTGTGCCTTTCCCACGGCTACTTGTGGTCAAACCCTGGTGACCCACAGACTGACTTCCCTACGTCCACCATCAGACCTTTATTCCGCGTCCATCTCATTCAGGAAGCTGTGCTGAAACCTCTTCAGTGTCACAGTAACACACAAGCCTCCCCTGATGGGTGAGAGGTGGCTGCATGTTAAGTGAGCCTCTGATGTGTTTACCCATTAAAATGTTCACTGAAAGAGGAAGACCACAAGACGGATTTTACAGGGCCTGTAACAGTGGCCTTAAGCTCAGCAGCATGTATGAGGATGACACAGCGCTGGGAAGTTTCCTTCTGTGGGGCGTAGAGTGGCTATGATTCGGTTAAGGACACCCAATAACAAACAATATGGATTACATCTCAACATCAAGAAAAGAAAATCCTCACCACTGGACCAATAGACAGCATGATAGATGAATGAAAGATCGAAGTTGTCATCAATTTCATTTTACTTGGATCCACAACATCACTCAGGATAGCAGTAGTCACAAGATCATGAGACTATTTCACTGGGGAAATCTACTGTCAAGTTTCTTCAGAGTGCTCAAGAGCAAGGATGTCAGTTTATAGACTAAGGTGCGTCTGATCCAAGCTATGGTATTTTAAATTAGTTTGTATGCATCTGAAAGTTGGGCAATAAATAAGGATGACAAAAAAAGAATCAAAACCTTTGAATTATAATGTTGTCAATGAGTACTGAATAAACTATGGACAGCCAAAAGAAATGAACAAATTTGTCTTGAAGAAAGTACAACCATAGTCCTTCTTGGAAACAAGGGTGGTGGAACTTTGTCTTATCTTGAGAACTTCATCTTACTTACAGGAGGCACCAGTCCTTGGAGAGAAAAAATCGTGCTGGGGCCCATAGTTATTCTGAGCCTCATTCTCCATTATTATTAAAATTATATCCCCCACATTATTATGGGGACCATAAAAACTTCGTTAGAAGATTATAAGACTGGATAAGATGCTCCTGACAGAGCATGACATCGAATCGAACTGGGTCTTCACTTTGCTTTTGATATTATAATCTGATCAAGAAAGAAAGTGAAAAGAATACTCTTGTGAAGGGACCCAAACATTTTGGATCTTGACACGGGGTTCCCTTAAGGGGTCCCCTCCACGTTTCTGAGATAGACGTGGTGAGTGGAATCCCAGGTCATGGTTTACAGAGTCCTAGACCTATAGCAGGAGTCCTGGAGGTGCAGCACTTACAATACCTGACTATTAACTGGCAGGTCAGCAGTTCAAAGCCACCAGAGGGATCCGTGTGGCACTTGGTTTCCGCAGAGATTAACATCTTTGGGAACCTTATGGGAAGTTCTGTCCTGTCCTGTAGCATGACCAGGAGTTCAGATCAGCCCAACTATAGTGAGTTTGGTTTGAGAACAGTTTAAGTTTTGGTAGGTTAGCGGTTCAAGTCACTTCAAAGAAAGAAAAGGTGGCTTTGCTCCTCTAAAGGCATATACCCCTGGGAACTTTGTGGGGCCATTATCTTCTGCCCTGCAGGTCACTGTGGGTCAGAATCCACCCCGCTGCAGCCAGTGAAGTCCTGGAAACCGGCTCAAAGCTCACTGCCATTAAGTCAGACTCATAGTTGACACTGCAGTGGGTTTTCTGAGGTTGTAAATCTCACGGGAGGAGACAGCTCATCTTTCTCCAGAGGAGACAGTGGTGGATTCGAACCACCAAAGAGGCCACACCTTTGAGTTAGCAGTTCAACTCCCTAAGGACGATGCCACCCAAGCTCCCAACGTAAATGTGGAATTTACGCCAAGTGCTGTGTACAGTACCCACCACAAGAGGGAGCAGTGCACAGGCGGTGGCTGCAAGGACAACTGGGTCCCAGGTGCTTGTGATGTCCAGGGTCAACACAAGGGGCTGGAGAAGGCACTGGACCCTCAGCTGGCAAGAAGCCTGTGGTCTCGGGGAGTCTCCCCAGACCTCACAGAGGCCCGGGCTTTGACAGGAGCAATTTGGTGTGTGATTTTGTACTTCCTGCCGCAGAGCTGCTGTAGTCAGGGTCACTATTTGGGTCCTGTGACCCTGGTCTAAAGTGTCCTCTGTGGGTAGGTTGTGGCCTGAGTGTTACAAAGAACCGTGGTCAGCTCACCACCTCCATACTTCATCTCTTGCAACCGTCTTCCCCCCATTATCTGTGACAAAAAAATAACACTACACCATTGAATTAAAACAATGAGAAATGTTCTGTGCAATTTATTGTCGAACACAGGCTTGTATGTCTCATATCACGAGGAGCTCTGGTGGTGCAGTGATTAAGCACTCAGCTACTGCCAAAACACACTCCCCTGCCCTGGAGTCAGTCCTGAAGCACCATGAGCAGAGTGGACAGGGCGCTACTGCCCACAGGCTGTCTAAGGCTGGGAATCTTTCTGGAAGGAAATGGCCTCATCTTCTCCAGGTCATTCAGACTGATGACCTTTCAGTTTGCAGCCAGCCCAATGCTCAAACCATTGCACCACAAGGATTCCCCAAGAAGCTTACAGCCTAGGAAGCCTTGTGGGGTGTTTTAACTTTAGACTCTGTGTCCATTGTTGTTGTTGTTGTGCCATTGAGCCAGAATCCACTCATAGCTGACCCTCCAGCAGCTTTTCAGAGTCAATAAATTGCATGGATGGAGACTGTCCATCTTTGTTCCAAGGAGCAGCAGGTGAATTTGAACTGAGTGCCTTTGGGATTGCAGAGCAGCTTCTTACCACTAGGCCACCAGAGCACGAGTGGAAAAGTCAATATATAGGCACCCAACAATGCAGCAACATGTGCCACACAATACCTGTCATGTTCTTTTACTCTGAAATACTTTCTCAAAGCCTGTTCAGTGAGGTCAGCACTTAGAGCTTAGGACCTGCCCTGTGGATACTCTTCCCTCCCCCATCCTGCCCCACTGTGCGCTTCTGCAAGCCACAGGGCTGCCTGTACCTTAAATGGGTTCGCCAACCACCAGAGGCCAGCACCAGACACCAACCAGTGAGAGAAAACGTCACCAGGGAGACGGCCCTGCTGTTAAAGAATAGCGTCACAGTCCAGGTCTAGTCCACGGTCATCTCCTAACTCGGGCTTTGGCCAGCCAATCAACTTTCTATTGCTTTTGGAAGAAGGCACAACTGGTCACTCCAGGCTCTTAGCTTGTGAAGCCCCTTGTCCTGTATTCATATTCTCTCTCTCTCTCTCTCTCTCTCTCTCTCTCTCTCTCTCTCTCTCTCTCATATCTATCTATCTATCTATCTATCTATCTATCTATCTATCTATCTATCTATCTATCTTCTATTTATCTATCTTCCTCTCTATTATCTATAATGCATATATCTTATATCTTTTTAGTAACAGCATAAGATAGCTCTATTCTTTTCTATTCAGTCCTATATAAAATGGACTCAGTGGTAGTGGGTTCCATTTTGGGGGTTTGACCCTTTCCCTACTGAAGAAGTTATTCCATAACTCTGGGGGGTTCAAAGCCCCCTTATAGAAAACTGATAGCAACACAAAGACCTAGTAGTGCTACAGTAGCTACCTTGACCAACGAGACTCCTGGGAGCATGAATGCTCAGCTCCTGCTCTGAGGACAGAGGGCAGGGAAGGTCTCGCAGACTTGAGCCTGCATCTTGGTATTTGTTTGTTCTTGGGCAAAGTTGTTGACATCACTGAGTCTGAGTATCCTGATGGGTGAAGTGGGGATACAAATGTATTGCTTAAGCCTGGCTTTTGTGATCACATGGCCCCACCAT
>NW_006399753.1:9309256-9310522 GCF_000299155.1 Elephantulus edwardii | reverse complement strand
CATCTTTCTCCTGTGGAGCAGCTGGTGGATTTGAACTGCATACTTTTGGGTTGGCAGCCAAACTTCTCACTGTTAGGCCACCAGAACTCCTTATGGACCCCACCCTAAGAGAGTCTTCCCTTAAATCAAGGCTGGGATGGACTTGGGGGGCAGGGGTTCCATTCCACACTTACTTTTAAAACTATATGTTTATCAGATTGAGTGAGTCATCACACGGCTTTGCAACATTAAGGAAACAAAATTCCTCCCCAGTAGTTCAGGATCGTTGTTGTTTACCTTCATAGCTGGCCCCATGGCGGGTTTTCAGAGGCAGTTAATCACATGGGAGGAGACTGTTCATGCTTCTCCTACAGACCACCTGGTGGATTTGAACCGTCTGCCTTCGTGGTTGCAGCACAGCTTCTTGCCACTAGGCCACCAGAATTCCCTCACATCATAATAGGAGGAAAGGTTAAAGTTGTTTAAGCTGTCACTTTATTGGAATCAGTAATCAGCAAAGAAGAAGCAGTCAGAAATCAAAATACATATTGCATTGGGAAAATATTTTGTCAAAGATCTCTTCAAAATCTTAAAGAGCAGGCATGTCCACTTAAAGACTAAGGTGCTCCTGATCCAAGTCATGGTGTTTTCAGTGGTTTCATAAGCATGTGATGGTTGGGCAATGAGTAAGGTAGACCGAAGAAGAATCGATGTGTTTGAATTGTTGTGTTGGTGAAGAATATTGAATATACCATGGACTGCCAAGAACAAAGAAAGTTCTGTTGGAAGAAGTCCAGCCAGATACTGGCCACTAGGCAGAAAATTAATGACAGAAGAAAAAATTCAACTCATTTTAAAAATATTGAACTATTGACTGCAACTTGAAGTGACTTCAGACAAAGAAACAAAAGCATTTCTAACTTTATTTACAAGGTATGTTAGGCTGAAGGTCCTGTGTGCCTCTAATACTGGGGTTCACTTTCACTAGGAAATAATCAACTTCTGCAAAAGGGTTTTATTGTTATTTTTTTCCCTGTCTCTCATCTTATTCCCAGCTTGGAAGGAGGAGTGGCATCCACTTCCATAGTAGCTTGCCTCCGGAAACCCTATGAACCTGGAGAGGGGATGAAAGGCACCCAAGTGTTGAAAACTCTCTTTCATAGGGTTGCTATGAGTTGCCTGCGACTTGACGGCACTTAACAACAACAACAACAACAATCTTATTCCCATTGCCATTTATCCTTTACAAAGTATATGCAAAGTTTATTATAAAAGATAGAAATATAA
>NW_006399753.1:9304178-9305411 GCF_000299155.1 Elephantulus edwardii | reverse complement strand
TACACACACATCCACATCCACATCTACACACACATCCACATCCACAGATAGGACCTAGTACCAGTGTTTGGAACATAGTAGGTACTCAACAAATGGCAATTAGTTCACCGATCTCCTTCCACAGAATTGGAAGTGTATCTACTGCAAAGTCTAATCAGCCCTAAGTTCAAACCCTGCCTCTACCACTTACTATCTGTGACCTTAGCCCGCTTATGCCTTCTTCCTGGACCTTTGGTTCATCAAATGCAGGACGAAGATGCTAACACTTCACCAGCTCTCTCTGTGCTTATTAATTTTTATCTACATTATTACTGAGGCAAATCGTGGTAACAAAACCTTTGCCATTTTGGCTATTTTTAAATCTACAGTTCAGTGACATCAATTATACTCATTGTGCTGTATAACCATTTCCCAGTGTGTTTCATCCTCCTAAACGGGATTTCATGCTTGGAGAAGTGGAGGGTCAGCAGAGGAGGGGAAGACCTTGAACAAGAGATTGACGCAATGGCTCACCAGTGGACTCGGGCACCACGGAGGGTGTGGGGGTGGCACAGCATCAGGCAGGGTTTGTTCTGTTGTTTATAGAGTTTCTATAAGTCAGAGCCAACTAGACAGCACTAACAACAACAAGAAACTGTAAAGAGCCCTGGTGGCAACAGAGGCTAAATACTTGGCTGCTAACCTGAAGGTCAGCAGTTCAAACCCAGCAATATCTTTTCAGGGAAAGCTATGCCAATTTGCTTCCATACAGATTTCAAGTCTTGGGGAAACCTATGGGGTTGTAGTCTGTCCTAGAAGGTTGTGATGAGTTGGAATTGACTCAGGAGCAAGAAGGTATTGGTTTAAACAGAAACTCAGTTCTCCTTAATTAATAACTCCTCATTTGCACCTTTTCCTAGCAACTGGTAACCACAAATGAGATGCATCTTTATGCATTTTCCTGAGGAAGTTCTATGCTCCCCTGTGGGTTATCCCTGCTCCATCCTGTAAGGTTGCTCTGAGTCAGAACCAACTCCATGACACGCAACAATAACAATAGGCATTTTCCTGGTCTATGTCACCTTCTGTGTGGTGAGCATTGCGCAGGACAACTGGAGTGCCGGGCGCAGTTATCATCACCAGTTACTGATACAACATGCTGGCCATGGGAAGGTCAGAGAGAAGACCACTGATGACCTTTGTGTGTTCTTTGAACAGAATTCACCTTAAAAAACAGAAGTCTCTCTCTCTCTC
>NW_006399753.1:9216927-9301183 GCF_000299155.1 Elephantulus edwardii | reverse complement strand
ATTCCCATTGCCATTTATCCTTTACAAAGTATATGCAAAGTTTATTATAAAAGATAGAAATATAATCAATCTCTCTCTCTCTCTCTCTCTCTCACACACACACACACACACACACACACACACACTCATTCACTCCCGTGACCTTAATGTCTATACTTAGCACTGCTGACAGGATCCTCATTGCCTGTGGGTGCAGCCCAGCTCCCCGGGGCCTGACCATACACCTCCCTCCCTCGCCTCCTCAGTGTGTTCTTTCTTCCCTCCCCACTCTCGCCATCCGCGTGCACTCTCAGCTGTATGTTTTGCTGAGAGCTGAGCATTTCCTAGTGAACCCCAGTGCTGGAGGCACAGGGACCTTCCGTCTAGCACCCTTCATAAGTAAAGCCGGGAAGAGTGCTGTTGCTTTGTCAGAAGTCGTTTCTAGTTCTCATCTTGCGTGTGCTGTCTTTGTCCTTGCTCACCTGGCAGACACCTCCTCTTCTTTCCTGACTCAGCAGCACATCACCTTGTCGGCAAAGTGTCTCCCGCCCCCCCCATGCCGCGGCATCCGCTGCTCCTCGGCGCCCTGGGCCTTCTCTTTCCTTTCCTCGGTTGCACTTGGCACCTTTATTTGTTTGCTCGTTGACCTTCCCTAAGAACAACCAAACCAAACTCATTGCCATCAAGTCAGTGTCCAGTGCCTGCCCACAGCGGCCCCCATCAGACTTCTCAAGCTGGGACCTTTTAGGGAGGGCAGGGTCTGTCCCTCTCCTGGGAGTGGCTGGTGCTTCATCTTTGTGGAGGACGCAGCCTGGTGGGTCCGCTGCAGGTTACACACGACATCAGCAGGGCTCTTTCTATATGGAGTATAGACCAAAAGTCCACTTTTCACAGTCTCAGTGCCAAGTCAACCCGTTAAGGGTTTTCCTGTCTGATGCCAGCCCTCTGCTTGTCCATGGAAGATGTCTCCTCACATAACCTAATAGCCAGGGCTCCTTACAATATTCACTCAGCTAATAAAACAGAATTAAATCCTCTTCTAGGATGAAAGGCTCATTGATCTACTTCTGAATATCAGCTGATGAAAAGCCATAGGTCACAATGGTCTGATCTGGGATGGGTCACGGGGCTGACACGGGACTGGGCAGTCTTCCACTTTGTTCTGCAAAGGGTGGTTGTGGATCAGAAGCAATCCGAGCATGGTGGTGGTTGTGAGGTGCCATCAAGTTGAGTGCGACTCACAGCGACTTTATGAACAACAGAGCTGAACTCTGCCTCACCCCATGCCGTCCACATCATCTCTGACATCCTTGAGTCCGCTGCTGGAGTCACAGTGTCAAGCCATCCAGTCAAGGGTCTTTCTCTCTTTTGCTGACCCTCCATCTCCTCAAGCATGATGTCCCTTTCCGAGGAACAGTCTTGGAAATAATAAATAACCCCACAGTAGGTGGCAATGAGTCTCTTTTTTGGTTCCCTGAACTCTTCGAGGCACTAGAGACATAGCAGAGTATCAAGGACTTCCCTTGCTTGTCAAGTCCATTCCACCCTGTCACACGCTGTGGCTTTTGTGGTTAGGTGTTATTGAGTGTGACTCACAGCAACACTATGAATAATAAATCTTTATCTCACCATATCTTATTGTCATCTTCACCATCTCTACCACGTTCAAGCTCATTGTTACCATCACTGTGTCAGTCCAACCCACTGAGAGCCTTCATCTTTCTCTGATCCTCTCTCTATCTAGGTTTCCCCGTATGATGTCTTTTTCCAAACACTAGCCCCTCCTTACAAAATGCCCAAAGTTTATCAGGTGAAATTTCAGTACTTTTGCCTCTCAAGACCACCTTAGTTGCCCTTCCTCCACTATAAATTTGTTTGTTCTTTTGTCAGTCCATGGGTTCTTCTCCAACATCACAATTCAAAGCCATCAATCCTTCAGTATTACTCATTGTCCAACTTCCACCTACATATGAAACAATTGAAAAGGCCATGGCTTGAGTCAGACACACCTTATTACTCTAAGCGACATCCTTGCTTCTTAGAACTTTAAAGAGGTCATGATAGCAGATCTGCCTAAGGCATTACAGATTTTGATTTCCCAATGGCTGCTATGATGGGCAGGAAGTTCTGGTGGCCTAGTAATAAGAAGCTGCAATCCCAAAGGCCCACGGTTGGAATCCACCAGCTGCTCTGTGGCAGAAGGATGGACAATTTCCTCCCATGTCATTAACCGCCTCTGAAAACCCACTGGAGGGTCAGCTATGAGTCTGTTCTGACTCAAAGATACATAGCAACAAATTTTATTTTCTTAATGGTGACATGCAATCTACACTGAAAAGTTTAGACTGATTTTCTTCAGTAAATGCTTTAAGTCTTCTAAAGTACATTTCTCAGTTTGTCTTGCTGAATCTGTGGTGTCCACACATTCTGGGTAACAGCATATGACTAGAAGGGATGTGTGCATCTTCAAGGCTGTGTTCTCAACAGGGACTTTTTCTATCTCTTCCCCTTGCTGAAGTGAGTGTGGACATGATGTTGAAGTCATCACATGGAAACACCTTCAGGCTAGCTCCCAATGACCATCAAGCCCTCACACTGTGCCAGAACTATCTCCACATTTACATGAACAAGAGTGTTTAGCACGCATTTATTTAAACCAATGGACTGGGGAGTTTCTTTAGAAACTCTTCTTTAGAGATGCTACTCTGTGCAGTGCACATATAAATAACTTGCCTAAGCTTGCTGAAAGTGAGGAAGACTTGAAGCTTTGCAGCAGGGATCAAGCCTTCATTAGGGATTATAGCTCAAGATCAAGAAAACAAAAATTCTCACCACTGGACGAATAGGTAACATCATGATACTTGTAGGGGGGAAAGGAAATTGTCAACAACTTCATCTTATTTGAATCTATAATCAACACTCTTAGTACCAGCAATCAGAAGGTCAGGAAACCTTTTTCATTAGGCAAGTCTGGAGTCAGGGACCTCTCCAAATTGCTGAGGGACAGTGATGTCGGTTTGAAGACTAAGGTGTGCCTGATTCAGGCTATGCTTCTTATAATCCCTTGCTACGCATCTCAGAACTGAACAATTAATAGGGCTGGCAGAAGAAGACTTGCTATCTTTGAGCTGTGTTGGAGAAGAGTGCTCACATCCCTAGTACTGGACTGTCAAAAAAACAAACGGAAGAAAGCAATCATGGCGCTTCTGGGAGGCAAAGGCGACAAAGCTTCATTTCACATTGGGTTTGTTGTTAGGAGAGGCTATTTCTTCGAAAGGAATAACATGCTTGGAAAGCTAGAAGGTCAGAAAAAGAGAGGAAGCCCTCAACCTGACAGATTGATACAGTGACTGCAGCAACGGGTCAGAGTTTGTCAGAAGTTATGAGAATGGCACAAGATAGGACAGGGTTCAGATCTGGTGATAGTATTCCTGTGAGTCATATGTAACTTAATGGAACCTAACAACAAGAACTGAAAACAAGGCAGATAAGATTTCTGGACCTCTGGTGGCTGGTGGTTAGGAATTGTGCTACCAACCCAAAGGCATGTGGTTCAAAGCCATCAGCTGCAGTGTAGGAGAAGGATGGGCCAGCTTCTACCGGGAGATGGACTGCGTCTGAAAAGCCAGTGGGGGGTCAGCTATGAGCCAGGTCCTACTTGACAATGCACAAAAGGGGGGAGCCCTGAGAAAAAACAGTGAAGGAAAAAGAGAAGAGCCTTGAGTGTCTAGTTTCTGAAATGGGTGAGTAAGTGAATAGCTCAAGGTCTAAGCAAGAATAAACGATTCAGTAACATCATGACAGGAAGTGGCCTCGCCGGGATGCGCACGGTCCGCGGAGCCCGTTCTTGGAGCCCGTGGGCGTAGGCACCATCTCACCATTCTCCCATCTGCCTTCAGTTCATACTCGAAGCGGCCTGTGATGTTTTCATTGTCCCCACATCTCGTCCTCATTCCATTCCCTCCTCAGCTTTCACAGTGGAAGCTCCAATTCTGCTCGTCATTACCTCTTCCCTCCACCAGGGCGCTAGTTAGTGAGCTGGCCTCTCCACCCTCCCATGCTTCCCCAGAGTGGTTGCCATGGTGATCTTCCCCTGGCTCAGAGCTGATCAAAACCTCCAAGGGTTCCCCATAGCCTTCAGGTAAAATGCCGACCTCTTCAAACGAGCTCCCCGCTCTGGACCAGCCCACCTTCTCTGCATCCTGCCCCCGGGGTCTTCCTCTCCTGTGTCTTTCCAGCATTTAGCGACACACTGCCGTCACCACCGCCTCTCCACACAGCTCCTCAAGCTCTTCCCTTTTCCCTCTTAGTTCAGACTCACTCGAACTCTGATAAAATCCTACCTGCCTTTCCAAATTTAGCAAAAGGTTCCTCTCTCTCTCTCTCTCTCTCTCACCAAAGTGGTTCTATAGCCTTATTATGGAGTTTTCTAACATTCTGTATTCCTGTTACTGGAACACTAGTCCCTTCATGGTTAAATAGTTGACTGCTAATAAAAAAGTGGACAGTTCAGACCTATCAGTCACTCCATAGGAGAAAAAACCCTGGCAATCCTCTCTCATAGCGATTGCTGCTGTTGTTAGGTGTCTTTGAGTAGAGTATGACTCATAGCAACCCTATGAACAAAAGATCTGAACCCTGTTCTAGTCTGTGCCATCCTCACACTTCCTGACACACAGAGCCCATTGCATCAGTCACCATGTCAGTCCACCTGGTTGAGGGTCTTCTTTTCCTTCCTGACCCTCCACCCTTCCCAGCATCATGTCCCTTTCCAAGGAATAGCCCCTCCTAGCAATATGTCCAAAGTATGTGAGATGAAGCCTCATCATCCTTGCCTCCAAAGAGCACTCCAGCTGCACCCTCTCCAAGACATAGCTGTTTGTTCTCTGGCCGTCCATGGGCTATTCGGTGCAATTCTCCAACACCACAGCTCAAAGGCATCAATTATTTCCCTGTCATCCCTATTCATTATCCAGCTCTCAGATGGTGATTAGAGGTTAAGCAATCCTACGGGGTAGTTCTTGTCTCATAGAGCCACCATGAGACAAATTCAGCTCAATGCAGCACTTTTCATACTTGGATTCATAATGGGAGCAGCAGCTAGAGGGGAAATATAATATTAGCAATGCCAATTATGATAGTAATGTTGTTGTTGTTGTTAATCATTGCGTCTGAGCTGACTCATAGCTGACACTCTGGAGGGTTTTCGGAGGCAGTAAATCACACAGGAGATTTCTCATCTTCCCCTCGACAGAGCAGCTGGTGGATTTGAACCATGTGGTTCTGGGTTAGCAGGTAATTCCTTACCACTAAGCCCCTGGAGTTCCATTTTAACCGTAACACCAGCAATGAGGACATCTGGCCATTTTCCGAGTGTGTTCTATAGACCAGGCGCTACCCCGAGTGTTTTCCATTCACCACGGCACTTTCCCATCAGACCCACAACAAGCTAGGATGGACTCAACCAGTGTCCTGGTTGTAATCCGAGGCTGTAACCGTCACGGAAGCAGATCATCACATCTCCCTCCTAACGACAAGCCGGTGGGTTTGAGCCGCAGACCCTTTGCTTAGCAGCTAGCTGCCTTAGAGGCATCCTAGGTGTTTACCCGGGAGCCCTCGTGGCCTCGCGGTAAGGAGCTGCCCTGCGATCCCGAAGGCACGTGGCTAATGTCCACCAGCTGCTCTGTGGAAGAAAGATGAGTCACACCCTCCTGTGTAATTAAACTGCCTCGGGAAACCACTGGAGGGTCAGTTACGAGTCGGTTCCGACTCGACGGGGCATAGCACACACACGCAACAGGTATTTACAGGAGAGCCCTGGGGCCTCGTCTGCAGGGAATTGTGTGGCTGACCCAAAGGGGAAGCTTTAGTGGCAGTTAGGACACAGCAGGAGTAAGGTGGACCAACGCCACCCCCACCTCAGCTCCCCCGAGCTCTGTTGTTGTTGTTGTGTCCCATCGAGTCGTTTGCGACTCATAGCAACCCCATGTACAACAGCCCTAAACCGTGCTCTATCCTGTGCCAATCGCACTGCCTCTGACACACCCATCCCTATTACCCAAGTCACTGAATCAATCCACCTCATAGAGGGCCTTCCCCTCCTGCGCTGTCCCTCCACCCTTCCAAGCATGATGGCCCGTCCCTCCTTGCAACATGCCCAAAGTATGTCAGACGAAGCCCCAGAATTCTTGCCTCCAAGGAGTAGCTTTGTTTAACCCTCTCCAGGATGAATCTGTTTGTTTTCTTGGCAGTCCAGGGTACATTCAATACTCTTCTCCAGCACCACAGTTCAAAAGCATCCACTCTCCTTCTGTCCTCCGTAGTCATTGTCCAACTCTCTGATGCATAACAAATGATTGCAAAGACCATGGCCTGTATCAGGCACACCTTAGTCTCCAGAGAGACACCGTTGCTCTTGAGTACTTTAGAGAGGTCATTAACAGCAGACTTTCCCATTGCAATATGGCCTCAGAAACCCAGTGGAGGGTCAGCTGTGAGTTGGCTCAAACTCGACTGAATGAGAGGTACCTACACAATACTTGCTTTGCTCAGGCTCATGTTTCCTCGTGGATGTCAGAGTCGAGTCCAAGGGGAAAAGATAGGCTGAGGTCTTCACGCCGGCCACCCACAAAGGTGAGCGGCACTGGATGTGAGGTCATACTGAAGGAGTCGGGTCTGATTCGATATAAGGAGTGATTTCCTCATAAAGAGAGAGACATACAGACACCAAGGAAGGTGGCCATGTGCAGTCACATGAAGACAAAGGCAGAATGAGCTAATGCAGCTACCAGACAAACAGCACTGAGGACTTCCAGAAACCCCCTGAAGCCTGGAAGAGGCGAGGGAAGACCTTCCGGAAGACTTTCAGACAGAACATGGTTCTCCCGAGGCCTTGATTTTCAACTTCTGACCTCCAGAGCTGTGAAATGGTACATTCTTGCTGTTTTCAGCCAGTTGGTAGCCACAGGACACTGACACTGTCCCCAGTAGCTCTGGCATAGACTTGTGCCATGCAGAGCTGTGCAGTTACTACCGACACTGTGCCCAGTACCTTCAGCATAGACCTGGGCTGTGTGGAGCCATTCAGTGGCTACTGACCCTGTCCCCAGTACCTCTGACCATAGACCTGTGCCATGCAGAGCCATGCAGTGGCTTGGGGCAGAGCACTGGCTGGCCACTGACACATTTTTCTCTACTACTACATGTGATGCTGTTATTGCCATGTGCCATCAAGTCAATTCCGAGTCACAGTGATATTAGGATAGGGGAGAGCTGTCTCCTGGGGGTTTCTAGGTGAGGCTCTTTATGGGAGTAAATAGTCAGATCAGGTGATGGCAAGAGTCCTCTCTTCCTGCCCTGCTTCCTGCCACCTGGAGAGGAGATGTGATGAGGAGCCTTTGTGGACCATGCAGATTGGGCAACATCCTAGGGACGACAGAGGGAGGAGAGAGAGAGGCCCTGTCCTGGCCACTGACACGTGAGACAGCATGAGATTCTGACTGGTTTACGCCATTGTGCTTGAACCTCGGTAACAGTCACCCCACCTTGATGCTGAGGAGAGCCGAGGTGGTGGGCTTCAGCTGGCACAGCTGTCCCGGTTATTCGTGGAGCGACCTGGGGGAAGATGGCGTCCCAATTCTTCACTTTCCTCGTTGACTACAAGTCTTGAAGTGGAACAATTACAAGGCACTTGCAGGAGTGAAAAGGTTAGTGGTTTAGATTCACACAGAGATACTTTCAAAGACAAGCCTGGCTGGCTGCTTCCGGAAAGTCACAAGCTTGCAGACGCGACAGGGTAGCTCTAGGCTTCAAGCACCAGGCCACCAGACTCTGAATCCACTCGGGCAACCAACAACAAAGAGGAGACAATACCGGTGTCAATATTGCAGGGTTGTTGTGAGGATAAAAGAGACAGGACCAGCACCAGGAGCTCAGTATATTTCCATGGTTATTGTTCTTTGAGTCAGTTAACATTGCATTTTCCCATACCTGCCCCTATGTCTAGCTGGTGTGCAGCTTTCTGTTCCCAAAATAGATGCTTCAGTGATCTCATCGTCGCATGTTTGGAGAACTGACTGCACAGATATGTTTCTCTGCAGTCACTCCTGCTGAAGTCATCACATCCCTCCCTCCCCGGGTCTTGTTGGCATGGCTCATCTCATCTCAGCCGGGGAGCAGAGAGAAGTCACACCAGTGTCCCCAGAGTGTGTTTCTGTGATGTCTGGGTGCTTGTTTCTTCAGCAGGAAGAGCAAGAAGGAAGGTGCTCACGCGTCTCTCTTTGACCAGCTCGCTGGTGGACCCACTTGTGTCTCCCGTCCGTCAGAGGAGCTCATAGCACGATTGTGCAGATGACCAAACCAGGACTCCCAGGCAGTTGAAACTAGTACAGTCATTACTGTCAAAGTGAAACCAAAACAGACCCAAATAATGAACATAGGGATGATATGGAATGCTGGCTAGATGGGGGGAAATTATGGGCCAAAGCTGGGAACGGGAAACTCAGAAGAGGCACGGGGAGTCATGGCAGGAGCCCAAGGCAGGAGCCCAGGGCAGGAGCCTGGACAATAGCGAGGACTGTGCAGAAGGACACACATCCTAAGCAGCATGGACAGCTGCCATCTTTGAGCCAGTCACCATTGTTTCCCACTCAGTTGGCCAAGAGATTTGGTTGCTAAGCTACATGCCTTTGTCTTCTAAGAAGATGATTCATTCTAGCAGGGCTCAGACTCTTAGTTTTCCCCCAACAACAATAACAACAAGGACCTTCAAGGTACCACCAAGGAGAGAAAGCTCTGAGGGTCTGCCCATTTCAACCCATGAAAACTGATGCTTTCTGACAAGCTACCTCGAGCTACAGGTCCCACCCTGCTGTTGGGTATTACCTGCTTTGAGTAAAAGAGACTCCAGATTAAGAATGACTATTTTCTAAAACAGCAGAGGGGTATGGCTATAAATGTGCATCTGTGCTTTGGAGGGGTCTGTGGGGTCCCATGGTTTGCAAGCCCCTTACCTCAAGCCAGGGAAGAGACTCAGAATTCTGCCAGGTGACAAAGGAAGGCTTCACAGACAAGGGATTGGACTCCTGGGCTCTGCTCACATCTTCATTCTTGTTGGCTGCCATGGAGTTGACTGACTGAGACTCTGTAGAAAAGAACGAGGCGCTGCCTTGGTCCCACACCATCTCCACCTTCATCACCCTCTCACGGTTTGTCTCAGTCCATTGATGACATAGAGCTTTCAGTTCACCCTCCAGCACTCCATCCGACATTCTGTTGTGATCTATGAAGGCTTTACAGGCTAGTTTTTGGAAGTAAAGAACCAAGACTTTCTTCCTAGTCTCTTAATCTGCAAACTTCGCTGAAACCTGTCTCCCTGGGGGATCCGACTGGAGTCTGAAATCTCAGAGGCAGAGATTCCAGCACCACAGCGACTTGCTGGCCACTGCAGCACAGTGAACCGACAGCGAGGAGGACAGAGCTCCTGTTCCCACAGCTTCATTAACGTCTGCTCCACAGGTACTGGGGTTCCGCTTCAGATTTCAGTGTGGAGGGAAAAGGCCTCTTCTGAAAAAACAAACAAGCAAAGAAGTGTCAAAACTTATACTAGAAAAATCCTAAGTTCATAGAGTTTCCAGAGGCAAGCTTTTTTTTTTTTTTTGAAAGTGGATGTCACTCCTGCCTGTTTTATTTGGGATATCCACAAAAACCAGGCCCTCAAGGCCTGTGACCCTCAGAACCAAAAGCCTTTTAAAGGCGAGGCCAAACCCAATCAGCTCCCATCCTGTTGCAAGCAAGAGCCACACCCTAGTCTCAACCCCAACCAGAAAACACACCTTTGCACAACCCAGCCATTCCGCTCATCTTCCCAGCCTGGAAGTAGCCCCATAGGGCCACTATGAGTTGTCTATGACTCTACGACACTTAACAACAACAACAGAAAAATCCCTCGTGGAGGTTCTAAGCCTTGTTTCCCCAATGTGAGTTTCTGGGCACTTTACCTTTGGCCTCAGAACCTCAATTTCTTCATCTATAAAATTAAAAGACCAAGTCTAAATGTAGAGAATACTTGTGAACACTGGACACAATACTTGGTTACATTCTTTGCCCAGCGAGCCCTGGTGTGCAGCAGCTCAGTGAACCACAAGGCTGGCAGTGGGAGCTCATCATCAAGAAGACAGAGATTCTCACCGCTGGGCCAATTGGCAGCATCTGATAGACGGAGAGGAGACTGCGGTTGTTAACAACTATAGCTTACTCAGTTCCACAATCAACACTCAGGAAATCAAAAGATGAATTGCATTAGGAATCTGCTCTCAGGGGCCTCTCCTGCATGCTGAAGAGCAACGATGTCAGTCTAGAGACTGAGATGAGCCTGATGCAGGCCATGGTCTTCATAATTACTTGCTATGCATCAGTGAGCTGGACAATGACTAAGGATGACAGAAGAAGAATCAATGCCTTTGAGTTGTGGTGCTGGAGAAGAGTCTTGAACATACCATAGGCTGCCAAGAAAAAAAAAATAGGTCTGTCTTGGAGAGGGTGAAAGCAAGTTTCTCCTTGGAGGCAAGGATTTTGAAGCCCCATCTCACATGCTTTGGTTATTTGTCCAGGAGGGACCAATCCTTAGAAAAGGACATCATGGTTGGAAGGGTGGAGGGACAGTGCAGGAGAGGAAGACCCCCAGATGAGACAGATCGATTCAATAACTGGGACAATGGGGGTTGGTGTGTCGGAATTAGTAACACTGGCTCAGGACAGGGCAGGCTTCAGAGCTGCTGTACATAGGGTCACTATGAGTCGCAGGTGATTTGATGGCACATAATAATCACAACAGCAACCCCACAGAAGAAGAAAAACGTGATCATCTGTTTCCCTAACAACTGCAGCCTTGGAAACCCAATGGGGCAGCTCTTCTCTGTGTGACGTGGTCCCCGTGAGTTAGAATCAACTCAATGGCATCAGCTTAGGTTTAATATCTTCACTAAGTAAACCAGAAATCTGTGAGCTAACCTGAGTTCTCACCCTCCCTTCTGGGAGGATGCACTCTGGAAAACAAAGAAGAATTAAAACCAGATTACACAGTAAAGACTCACTGAAGTCAGCATTTCTCAGAATAACTCCCTAATAATAAGGTGTTTGTTAAAAAGGTTGATTACTGAGTCCCACCCCAGAGCTTCTGAATCAAATTTCTGGGGACAAGGGTAGGCCTCCACAGTTTAAGCATCCCAGGAACTCTTACAAGCATGGAAATATGAGAGCTCCCGACTGACTGGAAAAGCTGATGGTTTCTGTGGAATCCACCAAAGACCACAGTCAAACCCTCTGGCAACAGGGCGTGACCCTCGCAGTGGTCCTGCGCTGGACTTCCAAGCCCGAGAATCTTTACAGAACGAGGCTGCCTATCTTTCTCTCACAGGTCAGTTCATGGATTCAAACTGCCAACCTTTTGGTTAACAGAGCACATTTTATGCACCACACCATTGTTGTTGTTAAGTGCTATTGAGTCATAGACAACTCATAGTGACCCCTAGAATCACTAAGAGTAAAGACAGAAACCAACGATGTTGACAAGGACTCGGAGCAACTGGAAGCACCAGACACATTTGGTGGGAGTTTCAACCGGTATGATCTCTTGAAGAACTAGGTTGCGTCTCCTACAGCTAAACCTAGAAGCTTCTTGTGAATTCAAGAGAAGTGAGTGCATGTGTATATGCAAAGGCCTGTACAGAAACGCCTGTAGTAGTTTCAGTTATAGGCAGCGAACAACACAAGTGGTCATTATCAAGTAAGTGGAGGAAGAAATTGGGTGCAATTTGGAAATACAGCCTAGGACTTGGAAATGGGCCAAATGAGTCCTTGCCTTCCATTTAGTCCAGTGCCGGGCATGGCTAGAGGACCTCCCAGGGATTAGCTGAGTGCACCGGATGGGGGTATGAACCTTTAATGCCTTTCTTTTGACCAGGCTCTGGTGGGTTAGGGGTAAGGCGCTGCACTGCTAACCGAAGGCATGTGGTTTGAATCCACCAGCTGCTCTGAGGGAGAAAGGTGGGCTGCCGCCTCCCATGTGATTTACTGCCTCTGAAATCTCATTGGAGGGTCAGCTATGCATCAGTTCTGACTTGACAGTACATAACAACAACAAGGCTGTTTTACAGTTCTGCAAGGACAGAAGTTAAGTTATGGAAAATTTATAGCAATGCAAACCTCTCCCATCCATAGCAATGAAAATACTGCCTGTCATAGCAAATCAAATGAATTCTGTCTGGAGGAGAATGTAAGTCATTGGAATTTGTTTTGGTTTTGTTTTTAAGTTAAAGAAAATTAAATTCTCTCTCATGGATTCAGGAGGTTCAGAAATTCAGAGAAGACACAGTGGGGATGGCTTGTCTCTGCTCCACGACATCTGGAGGCTCAGTCCCAAGTCTTGGATGGCGGCATCTCACGGCTCATTTACTTCCACGGTTGACAGTTGATGCTGGCTGTCCTCCCAACACTGACCGTGAACGTCCTACAGAGACAGCCAGGTACGGCATGAACCCCGGGGCCACGAGGCAGCACCCCGCCAAACTGTGTTGCTCAAGGCAGTTTCCAAGTTCACTAGAACCTAATTCTAGTTGGTTGCTTCACTTATTAATGGGCTGAATAAGATCTTAGACACATAGCTGGTTCACGCTGGCATAAGTCACGTTTTCAACTTTGATACATTAAAATGTAAGCGTATTATAATCAACGACTACACAGTAATAGAAGAAAAGCAGCTCTTGATGTACACAAAAACATGGACGAGTCTCACTAATTTTGTATTCTTTTTTTTTAAAAGCACACAAATGAGCACACACTACATATCTCTATTTACATAAAGATTGGGAGTGGGTGTATTAGTTTCCTAACACTGCTATAACAGAACACCACAAGTGGATGGCGTTAGATCATAGACAGACTGTCTCACATTTCTGAAGGCCTTAGTCCTTTCAAAGTGTTCAGGGGCTATTCATTGTTAGCTGTCTCAACTTCTGATAGTCTCAGGTGAACTTAGACTTTGGCAGCATCGTCTCAAGACTGTCCTTCCACTCGGGGTCTCGTCTCTTTTCTAAGAGCACTACTTTGATTGAATTAGGACTTCCTCGACTCCAGTGTGACCTCATGTTAACAGTTAACAGACCTCATTTTCAAACAAGATCACAGAGTTACCAGTATATCTTTTTGGGGAATAAATTTAATCCATAGCAGTAGACAAAAGTAGTCTACATTTTTAGAGGTCAAAGAGTGGCTACCTTTGGTGGACAGGTGGGGAGAAGTGTTGGCTGAGAAAGGGCAGCTGTAAAATCTTTTGAGATATTGAAATTGATGTTGGTGAACTTGATTCTGACCTTCGTGGTAGTTACATGGTGATACATAGATACAACAATATTCTACCATTGTCCCTAGGGTTTTCAAAGTTGTCAACAATTTACTTTTACTTGGATCCACAATGAACACCCTTGGTGGAAACAGTCAAGAAATTAAAACACCACATTGTGCTGGGGATAGCTGCTATCAAGAATCTCTCTAAAGTTCTAAAGAGCAAGAGCATCAGTTTAAAGACTAAGGTGCACCTGACCCATGCTTTAGCATTTTCCATTGCTTTCTGTGTATCTTAAAGTTGATCAATGAATTAAAAAAAAAAAAACCAACCAAAACTGAAGAGGAATTGCAGCCTTTGCCTTGTGTTGGTGAAGAGTACGGAATAGTCCATGGATTATCAAAAGAACAAACAAATCTGTCTTGAAGGAAGTGTAACCGGAATGAGCCTGAGGGGCAAGGGAGCTTTATTTCACTTCTTTGGACATACTTTCAGGAGGAACCAGTCTTTAGAGAAAGCCATCATACTGGGAAAGGTGGACGGTCAGTGAAAGAAAGCAAGACCCTCCATGAGACAGACTGACACAGTGACAATAATAATGGGCTTGGACGGGACAGTGATTGTGAGGATGGTGCAGGATAGGGCAAGGGTCAAGTCTGAAGTTCACGGGGTCATCATGAGAAGCAGTCAACTTGATGGCACCTGACAATGACGACAACAACAACAAAAACAATGGTGCATTTCCCCAAACTGCCCATTCTTACTGTTTTCACCTTTCTGTAGAAAATCGTATCTCCTTTTTCAAAGCCAGAAATGAAAACAGTTGGTACTTCATCATCTCAGAAGTGCCATTGGCCTGAAATCTTGCCCTCTGAGCTCTGTGGAGCGGAGCAGGGGCACACAGCTCAGTGGTTGATTGCTCCATCACGGTGCCACTGTTGGTACGAGTCTCCCTACCCCAGGCCTCCTCCAGCCTCGTGGCCAGTAGACCACTTTGTCACTCAAACAGTTTCATTAACGTGGCTCAAGGGCAGAATTGCCCTAGGTTCAGGCAACTGGAAGCAGATAGATGCCTTTCATTTTAAAGCTCAGCAAAAATATCTTCTAAGCAAGCCCCCAAGATCACCACCAGAGAAGTCTGCCAAAGGTTATCAAGAGTGTCCATCTCTGCAATGACCCTCCCAGCAACATCTATTACAGGCAATCAAATCACAGAGTCAGTCTGGAAGGACAATTTCTAGGTAGGCTTAAGGGCTTTTCTGTTTGTATGCATCAATCTTTGACTCTTTCTAGGACCTCCGTACAATAGAATAGAATAGTGTTGCTGACAAAGGAGATCTTTGTCTATTAATTAATTTAAAAAATTATTTTGTTTTGTTGAAAATATACACAGCATTATTTCAAACTTCTTGCCTATTCATGTCTGTAATAGTGACTTCATTGTGCAATTTGTGGACCCATTCCTGCCTGCCTTTTTCCAATTGCCTGCCCACTGTATACATAAATTCCAAAGGTCCCTACATAGTCTTTTGGGTTGTTGCTGTCCATTTGATCCCATTGAGAGACTTCTTTTAAAAAGCACAATGCTCAGGGAAGGCATTAAGCTAGTTACTAATTTAACTATTTAATTGAACTTCTGGTTGTTTTTAAAAAGACTTCAGGGAGTATTTTTGGCTTAAGGTTTAAAGATAGTCTCAGGTCAATTATTTTAGGAGTCCAAGGGTTCCAGAAAGTCTAGCTTCCTTGAAAATTTAAAATTCTGTTCTTCATGTCCGCCTTTTGATAAGATTCTTCTATAGAATTTCTGATCTTAAAAACATGGTCAGAAGCTATTCCACTGCTTGGAATATACCCCAAATAAGTGAGAACTGAGGCACAAACAGAGACTTGTCCACCAATGCTCATACCAGTGTTATTCGCCATCACAAGTACATGGAAACAGCCCAAATGTCCAACCACAATTGAATGGATGGAAATTATGATATATTCACATGATGGCATACTATGCAGCATGCAGGAGCAATGATTTTGTAAATTGTACCTAACTTGGGAGGGACTGGAGAGCATTATGCTGAGTGAACTCAGTCCCACAAGGACAAATATTGTATAAGACCATTATTGTAGAATGAGTATGAGGATCCAAGGTGGGGGCAGAGGGGTGAGGATGGGCAGGGATGGTGGCGTTAATCACAGGGTTGCACAATTTGATGGGTTGGGGAGGAGTGAAGGAAATGGGAAAGATCCAGTGTGACAAAGAATATATTCGAACTTTGTAAATAAACCGGTATAAAATAAAAAATTTTTAAAAAACCCAAACATGGTCAGAAATGATGGCTGCACATCACCCAGTGTGTCTGGTCTTATTCACAGCTCAGCAATTATAATCAGTACCCACTGAGGACTTTGTTGATTTCTCCTTCTCTGATTCTCACAACAGCGTGGGAAATGGTTACTATTATCACCATCATTTCACAGACGAGGAAACCAGGGCTTAGTGAGAGTAACTTCCTGTCACATCACCACGTGGTAAGCAGGACAGCCTGGATGCAAACAGCCCTAGAGCCCAGAGCAGGGCCATGTAACCACTTGGCTGGACTCTCACCAAAGCAAACTCCTTCCATTCCCAGCAGCTGCTACAGAAGAGATTTTACACATGAAAGGCAGTTCTGCTTTTCAATCTTCCTACTGACTGAGTTTCTACTAAGTAGTTTTGCTTCTGTTCCTTAGAGACCCAGAATGACCTATTTGTTGCTAACATGTGAGAATCTCTCAGATATTTGAAATTAGCTCCCATTTTTCCTAGAATTATGTCTCACTTGGAGTACCGCC
This sequence comes from Elephantulus edwardii, assembly GCF_000299155.1. Classification (NCBI taxonomy): domain Eukaryota; kingdom Metazoa; phylum Chordata; class Mammalia; order Macroscelidea; family Macroscelididae; genus Elephantulus; species Elephantulus edwardii. The sequence goes on along the minus strand of NW_006399753.1, from coordinate 9,285,033 downwards.
CATCCACGGGCTTGGCCTGAGACTGAAGAGATTTCCAGAACGCAGACTTTTAGTGCTAAGATCCAGAAAGCTCTTGCAAACCAGGCTGTTGGGGTCCTACTTTGCAGGGTGGGTACAAGAATTAGGTTATTTTGTGCACAGATGTTTTCTTCTCCACCCACTTGACCTCATGACTACCCTACCAGACAAAACTCTTTGTTATGCTGAAAAGCTACATCTCATCTGTCCTAAGCGTAGAGGAGTTGATTGTTAATGGGACAGAATGAATGGAACGAATGAAAATGCCAAGGTATTTCTGAAGCAGCAGGACCTGGGACTGGAGCAGGACCACCGAGCAGGGCTAACAAGGCCGGGCAGTGCTAGCTCTCAGCTTCCTTCCGTCTCACTATGACCCTCAGCTGACTCTGCCCATGAAGCAGCGCCATGTGCCCCACACACAATGTGTCCCCCGAAGAAGACCTCCAATAAGATGAAGGATGACTGTCTCTGGGCCAACCTAACTCAGGATGAAGTGCCTTACTGCTTTACGGCTGCTCTAACACAATACCACAAAGTACACAAAAGGCATGGTCATTGTCAATTCCAACCCATGACGGGGTCTCGAGGTCATAAATCTTTGCAGGAAAAGACTGCTTATCTTTTCTCCTCAGAGCAGATGGTGCTTTTTATCATGGATCTGAAACATGGAACTTCCAAAGAACATCTCAACAACACATTACACACTATGTCCGTCACCAGAGCTCCTTATATACAAAGAACAAAAGGCTATAAGGAATGGACATGTATCGTCTCACAGTTCCGCAGGATCTGAGGTCTGATGCACTGCGACCTTGGAAAGGCTGTGTTCTCTCTTCTTCTTCTCTGTCCTTGCCTCCTCCTCTTTTTCTTTTCTCTCTTTTGGTTGTTGTTGTGCACCATTGAGTCAAAACCGATTCATAGCTCTCCAGTGAGTTTTCAGAGGCAGTAAATCACACGGGTGGAGACCGTCCATCTTTCTACCATAGAGCAGCTGGTGGTTTTGAACGACAAGCCTTTGGGTTGGCACTACAACTCCTTACCACTAGCCAGACTCTGGTGATGCTCTTGTTAATGGCTTGGCTATGAAGCAAAGGGCTCGTAGTCTGAATCCACTAGCTGCCTTGCAGGAGAAAGGATGTAGCAGGTTGCTTCCCACAGCCTCTATACAGCCTCGGAAACTCTGTGGAGCTGACCTTTCCCTTAACATCCTAACTCTTTAACTGCCGGAAGAGTGGTCTCATTGTCCTGGATGTAAAGGGTGTAAATAGGGAAGCAGGCATTTGATGCTGGTGTTAGTGGGATTTCTATTAAGCAGGACTCAGTCTTCCAGCCCCCTGCAGTGGGACACCAGGAAGGCTCATTTGGGAGAAGATCATGGAGAGAGGTGGGAGGATGGGAGGCCTTTAAACTCTGGGAAGTTTCACTGTTGTTGTGTGCCGTTGAGTCTATTCTGATTTATCTCAAGCCAGTACGACTCAGCAGAACAGTCCCATAGGGTTTCCAAGGCTCCAACAGGAGCATATGGCCAGCTTTTCCTTCAAATGAGCTACCCGGTGAGTTTGAACTGCTGATCTTTTGGTTAGCAGCTGAGGTCTTAATTATTTCACCAGTAGGGCCCTTCCCCATAGGAGCTTGACGGAGAGTAACAGAGAGCCTTGGAACAGCAAGTGAACAGGCCAGGAGGGTGTAGGAAGCGGCAGCCCTGCCGGCCCCTCCATGGCTGGGTGTGTGGGTGCATGGGCACACGGGCGATGGAGCCATTGAACCACCTCACCTGAATGGCTGCTATTGTTGTTGTGTACTGTAGAGCTGGAACCTAGCCATAGCTGCAGGTTTTAGAAGAAATAAGCCCAACTAAAACCAGCTCGGAAGCAAGAGTGGCATCCACTTCCGTAATAGCTTGCCTCTGGAAACCCTGTGAACCTGGAGAAAGGATGAAAGTCACACAAGTGTTGAAGACCTTTGTTCATAGGGTCGCTATGTGTTGTCTATGACTCAATGGTACTTAACAACAACAACAAACCAGATGTGAAGAGATTGCCTATCTTTCTCCTGCAGACAGCTGGTGGCTTTGAAACTTGCACCTTTGCATTGACAGCTCACTAAGCCACCAGAGCTCCCAGCCTCTGACTGGGGCAGCTCCTGAAGGACAAGCTTCCGTAGGACAGTCTGTTGAGAGCTGTGCTGCTTGTGCAAATGTAGTGCCTCAGTGGTGGTTCAAATCCACCAGTAGCTTCTCCGGAGAAAGTTGGGCCATCTCCTCCCACGGAATCTACTCCTTCTAAGAACCTCTTGGAGGGTCAACTGGAGGGGGATGAGTTTGAGTTTTGAATTGACCCATCCTGACAACATGTTCATAATATGTGAGATGAAATGTCTTCCCATAAAGATCTACAACCTCAGAAACCCGATGCTATGTTGCTATGAGTTGAAATCAACTATTGGTAGTGGGTTTATGATCTCAGGGGTGGTTGCTGTACGCCGCCAAGTCAGAACCGACCCATAGCTGACCCTCCAGTGGGTTTTCAGAGGCGGGAAATGGCAAAGGAGGAGAGTGCCCCTCCTCTGCCCGTGGAGCCACTGGTAGATTTGAACTGTCATCATCCTTTGTGCCATAACATCCCCTCTCTGGGGTTAAAGAAAAGCCCTGATAGTGTAGAACATAAAGTGTTGGGCTGCAAACAGGAAGGTTGATGGTTCAAAACCACCAGCTGCTCTACTAGAGAAAGCTAAGCAAGTTCCTGCCTAAAAAATTTACAGCCTGGAAACCCAGTGCAGGGTCACCGTGATTTGAACCAAATGGATGCACTGTAGTTTTCTGAGTTCTTGCGATGTACTTGGAAGCAGGAGTGGCATCCACTTCCTAAGCAACGTATCTCTGGAAACTCTATGAACCGAGAACCGATGGTAGTTATAGAAAGGCTTCAGGTCTTTTGTTCATAGGGTCGCTACGAGTTGTGCTTGACTTGATGGCCATCAACAACAACACACATGATGTTAGTGAGGCAGGATTAGAGGCAGTTACATTAATGAGAAACAATGAAAGTTATACAAGTTTTCAGGTCTTTCATTCATAGGGTTACTATGAGTCATGTATGACTCTACGGCACTTAACAATAACAACAACAAGAGAGCTCTGTTGGCCTAGTAGATAGAAAGTTATGCTACCAAGTCAAAGATGGGTGATTTTAATCTGTGGCCATCAAGCCTGGTTTTAACTGTTTTGGTTAATTGTTTGATGCTAAACACTGTGGCACTGATATGTCAAATGCATTAATGGTTACCCATGGTGGACAGTGTTTGGTGGAGCTCCCCTATTAAAACAAGCTTGGATGCAAGAGTGGCATCCACTTCCATAATCGCTTCCCTCCAGAAGTTCTATGAATGTGGAGAAACGATGAAAGTTATACAAGTGTTCAGGTCTTTTGTTCATGGGGTCGCTATGAATTGTCTATAACTCAATGGCACTTAATGACAACAACATTAATGAGGCAGAGAGTGATTTATGGATTAGGCTGTATCTTAAATCAATCTGTTTAGAAATATGAAAGGGGTGAAAGAGCCAGCCGAGATGAGAGGAACCACCCACCACCAAGACAGAAGAGATGGGAGCAGAGGTTGCCCTTTGGGGCAAGGAGAGGATCCATGTCCTACAGGACCTCAGTCTGCGGACTCTTCTGCTGCTACACTGCGAGAGAACACGATCGTGTTTGTTGAAACTACTTATTTGCTGTCTGACTCAGACAACTTCCATTACGGTAACACTCCTTATTTAAGATGCATGACAAAGGGCCAGGCAAGGTTTGAACCCAGACTGACCCAGCTGTGCTTTCTTGGTCCTTGCTCGGGGCAAGTTCAGGATGTGGCTCCGTTCTTGAAGGAGGAGAGGCAAGATCCGCAGTATCCGGTCGAGGCTTCTCCTAGGCCAGCTGCGGCTGATGTTAGGTGCTGCTGTGTCAGCTCCAACGCATAATGGCCTTGCTGCACACTGCACGACAAGCACCAAACACCTCACACCAAGCGCCGCACGCACACCGAGCGCCGCACACCACACGCCAAGCGCGGCCTGACGCGGTGCCATCCTCTCACTCTGCTGGGCTTCCGCGTGCTGCTGCAGACGCTGTGCCCGTCCATCTCACCGAAGGCATTCCTCTCCTTTGCTGACCCTCCACTTTTCTAAGCATGGTTGTCATGACCCCTCCTGGTAGCACGCTCAGAGTGTGTGAGACCAAATGCCACTGCTCTTGCTTTTACCGAGCACTCTGGTTGCACTTCTAAGAATGAGTCATTCACTCTCTTGGCAGGCCGTGGTATCAGATACTGAGAGCAGAAGTAAGGTCAGATTGAGCCCATGTGGCCCAGATGCACATAAACAGGAGTGACGATAGAAACACAGTGCCAGGAGCCCGTGCCTGCTCTGTCCTGGGCATGCATGCAGGACCGATGGGATGGGCTCCCCTCCCACCAGCCTGGAGAAGTTACTGGGTCTGGAGATGCCTGTTGTCCCAAGGATGTGAAGGGCTGTCCCAGCTGCAAATTGCTGGGAGGGTGGAGACAGAGTGTGAACCGTGACTGCGAGGGGTTGGAAAGCTGTGTCTCAACTTCCCCCCTCTTTCTGGAACCCACCCTCTCTCCCCAGTTTACACACCAATCTCCAAACTGCTTCTGTGTTGATGGTCCAGGACTACCAGGAATCAAATCAAGGTCCCATTATAAGAAATAAGTTAGTGGAAGCCAATTCTCTGCATTTTCATCCTACGAATATCCAGTTAGTCAGCAATATTGATGAGTGTATTAGAATTCAAGAGGCAATCTTTCAAATCCACACAGACTGTGAGGAGGCTTAAAACAACAGGCATGCATTGTTTCAGAAGTGGGGGAAGGCCCTTTGCTGGGGTGATCGGGCCTCACAGATATTGGGATAACAGGACTGGACAGCTTGGGAAGGGCTTCCTGGTTGAGTGATCACCCTTTACTGATGTGAGCCCCGCCCTAGACTGGGTTTCTGGAATTCTCTATTGTGTGCAGCTCTCGGATCCCACAACTATGCTAATCTGAAGATGTCTGAGCAAAGCTCCAGCCCAGCCTCTGGTCGACCAGAAGTGTGGGCTAAAGAAGAAATAAACTTGGAATGCCTTAGAGATCACACCTCTTTGGGGCCATCTTGCACCTGATTGCCCTGAGAGCCTGCTCCCAGCTTCCGTGTCCTCCGTCCCTGTCCACCTGGCAGCCCACCGTGTCACCATGTCACCATGGACCCGCCCTTCACCGCTGTGCTGGGAGCCCCCTGCCTACACTTCCCTTGGCAGCCACAGCGCAGCCCCCAGGACGAGGGATTCTCTCTATGCATTATTCACGGCCGTGCTTCCCTTTCTATTTTTAATGAGCAGCGTGTAGCGGGTCCCTCCACCAGCTATTTTTAGCATCGTTGCTGCCAGCTGACGGCAGAGACAAAGGCACCGAGGCACCTTGGGAGTGACAAGTGGCGATTGCAGAGATGGAAATAGAAAGGCTATTTTCCTTCCTGGAATGAAGGGAAGGAAAAAAAAGGTGTCTCCAGTTTCACAGTTGCCAGGGCTTTGAAGTGAGGGGATAATTCTGGACGCTCAGACTGCAAGGGCGCGGGTACACGTGCACGCACCACAGCGCCTTTGTCCCTGATCAAATGTCCCCTCCACCATGAAGCTTTCTCTGATTTTCCTGTGCTTCCTCTGTGCCCCAGCTCTTACCCCTATATAAACACTAAAACTAGTCTGCCTTCCAGACTATTCCAGCTCAAGGGGAACCCAAATAATCTTCCTAGAAGCCATTGCCAAGCCTTTGTCCAGTGACACCACAGGGTGAATTCAAACCAGTGCTGGGACCCCACCCATTCTAGTAGAACCCCTGCTCACAATTTGCATTTCCACAAAAGACCTATTGAATCAGAAGGCGCTTTTCAACAGGCTCCCCAGGAGACACGTACATGCAAATGTCCAGCAGGTTCAAGGCTCTGCTTCAAACCACCAACCTCCCTGTCAGTCAAATCAGTGTCGCCATTGAGTCCATCCTGATTCCCAGGCTTCCTCAGGACAACACAGAACTGCCCTCCAGGTTTCCAAAGCTGAGCCTTTCTTTATAGGAGCAGCTCAGAGAGAGACAGGAAGACCTTACATGCGATGGAGTAACACAGGGGCTGCCAAATGGGCCAAGCATGGTAGGCGCGTGAGGGTGACGCAGGACAGGGCCGGGATTCCATCTCTTGTTCATGGGCCTGCTCTGTCACAGAACACGTAATTGTGCTCACAGGAAATCTGTAGACAGAGAAGCTGCTGTCCTAATGGGACAAGGGAATACTGCACGGTTTAAAACCAGTAATAGGTGTGTGTTAGGGCTCCATCCTTTCTCCATACCTGCTCAGTCTGCGTGCTGGACAAATAACCGGTGACGCTAGACTCTGTGAGGAGGAATGTGGCGTCAGAATCAGAGGAAGACTCATCAACAACCTGCAAAGGACACAACCTAGCTGGTTGAGGGTGAGTAGGATGTGAAATGCTTGCTGCAAAAGACCAAGGACTTCAACCTTCATATGGATAACATCTCAACATCAAGAAAACAAAGGTCCTCTCCACTGGGCCAAAAGACTATTGTAGATGGAGACAGCGTTGAAACTGTCAATGATTTCTCCTTACTTAGATAAAATCCCTTGGTACTAGCAGTCAGACAATCAGGAGACATATTACTTTGGTTAAGTCTGATGACAAGGATCCCTCCTAAATACTGGATAGAAATGATGTCAGTTTGAAGACTAAGATGTGCTTGATCTAGGCCATGGTCTCTTCAGTCACTTGCTATACCTCTAAGAGCTGGACAATGAATAACGATGACAGAAGAGTTAGTGCTGTTGGGTTGTGATGGTGAAGAAGAAGAGTACAAGATATCCCATGGACTGCCAAGGAATAAACAGATATGTCCAGAGGAAAGTGCAGCCAGAGTGCTCCTTGCAAGCAAAGATGGAGAAGTCTCTCATACTTCAAAATTGTTGTTAGGAGAGGCTATTCCTTGGAAAGAGATATCACGCCTGGAAAGGTGGAGGGTCAGTAGAAGAGAGGAAGACCCTCAATAAGATGGATTGATACAGTGAATAAAGCAATGGGTTTACATGTATCAGATATGAGGAGGATGGCACAAAATAGGACAGCGTTCAGGTCTGTTGTTCAGAGGGTCATGATAAATTGTACTCAATGGCATCTAACAATAACCACCACCACCACCACCTTTATGGAAACAAACTGCCCTATTTTTCCCCTGCAAAGATGGCTAGCAAAAAAGGCTTGAGCACTGCATCACCAAAAACAAAGCCTTTGTGTATGTAGTGACTTTTCTCTGTTAACGTCTCCAATTCTGAGGTTCTTACTCACAAGAAATTGCTCACTGTAGATTAGTAAGTAAGCACGAATAAGCCCGCACTTAGCTCTACTCTGATGTGCTTGAGTTGAAATCAATTCAATGGAAAATGCTTTGCCCTGGGTCATCCTTGACCACAGTTTTAATAAATTCTACATCAGAAGCATTTCATATCCATCTGGAATTCCTGAGGCCCTCACAGTCTGAGGTTTCTGTCTCTGTGGTAGGATTATAGCACTTGTCTAGGAGTTGGGATGTTTGGGTTCTCAGACCTGGGAATCTGTGGGTGTCTTAACACCTTATTCTCTCTCTGAGAACTCCACGTCCCTCTTGTTTTGTGAATCCAAACCATCTTTCAGAGAAGGCAAAAAAAGCATACGCTTTGGGGTCAGGGTTTCCACCACTGATTGGTACCTTCCAAGTGAAAAGCTTACCTGTCATGCCCTCCTCTACGTTGTATGTCTAGCTTAACAGTAATGACCTTTCTTAAGTGTAGGTAGACATCTCCTGAGAAGTGACGGCAATGAAGATCTCTTTCCACGTACATTGGACATGTTATATGAAGCACTCATCTGAACCCAGGCCTCCCCTGCACCAGCCTTACCAGCTCTGACACACATGAGCCCACTGCTGCGGTCACTGTGACAGTCCTTCTCAATGAATGCCTTTCTCTTTCTCTGACGCTCTACTTTTCCCAGTATTACGTCCCTTTCCAAAGAGTAGCCTCTCCTAGCAACATGCCCATAGCATGTGACAGATCTTGGTCATCCGCGCCTCCAAGGAGTGCTCCAGCTACCCCTTCTCGAAAACGTATCTGTCTGTTCTTTTGACAGCTCATAGGATTTTCGTACTCTTCTCCAACACCATGACCCCAAACCATCATTCTCCCCCCTGTAATCCCAGATACATAGCAAGTGACTGAAAGGCCATAGCCTGACTCAGATGTACTGAGGAGCAAGTATACCAGTTTGAGGTAAAGCAGAGGCTCAGAAAACAAAGAAGTAGACTCTTCATGACAGAGATTGGTCAGTGGCTCCAGCAGCCATGACTGTGAGGACAGTGCAGAAACAGGCAGAGTTTCGTTCTGTGGTGTAGACACAGAACTGGTAGGGACACCCTGTGACAGAGCTGTGAGAATTAAGAGCCATAGTGAACCATCAGTTTAGCATGGTGCCTGACACAGAGAAAGTCAGGTGGGTGGAGGCAGGAACACCCACTCCCAGGGGTCACCATGCTCAACTCCATATCACCCACCACTTGAGCCTTTGCAAGTTTTCTGACCTCCTGCATCCAGGAAAAGCTCTTAACAACTAGTCATTTCACTTTAGAGGAGCTCTGGTGGCACAGAGGAAGAATCAATGGCTTTGAGCTGTGGTCTAAGAGTACAGCACTGAATGTCCCATGGAGGCCAAAGGAACAAAGCGCCATGTCCTGGAGAAGGTGCAGCCCGAGTGCTCCTTGGAGGCGAACACGGCGAAGCTTCATCTCACACTCTTTGGGAATGTTGCTGGAACAGGTTATTCCTTGAAAAGGGATCTTCATCCTTGGAAAGATGGAGCGTCAGTGAAACAGAGGAAGCTTTGTCAATGAGATGGGTTGACCCAGTGACTACAGCAATGAGCTCAAGTGTGTCAGATTATGGGGATGGCACAGGATAGGCCAAGTTTTAGATATGTTGGCCATAAGGTCGCTATGAGTCATATTTGCTGCCACATCACAACCACTGGTGGCACAGTAGATAAGCACTTAGTTGCTCACTGATCTTTCAGTTAGCAGCCCAGCACATAGTGCATTACACCACCAGGATTTCTGAACCGCAGAAGCAGAGGTTGGGATTTGTGACATGTTTGGAAGGATGTAACTCAATCATTTAAATAACGGTCAGCCAGCAGTTGGAATTCACCAGATGCTCCATGGGAGAAAGCTAGGCAGTCTCGTCCCACGAAGATTTATAGCCGCCTCAGAAGCCGATAGAAGATTGACTGTGAGTCAGAATCAACTCCCTGGCAGTGGGTGTACGTCTTGGCGAATGGGTGTCTGTCTTATGTTCATGAGGCATGATGAACGAAGAGTGAATCGCAAGTCAATCTCTTTTGAGATATAAATCAGTTAAAAAACTGAGCAGAGGGGTCCTTCTTGCTGTGTACCATTGATTTGGAACTGCCTCATAGCTGATCCTCCAGTCCTCCAGTGAGTTTTCAGAGTGAGTAAGTCACACAAGAGGAGACTGCCCATCAGAGAGCTGGACAATGACTGAGGCTGACAGAAGAAGAATCAACGCCTTCAAGTTGTGCTGGAGAAGAGCCTTGAACTTATCATGGGTCACCAAAAAAACAAATAGGTCTGTCTTGGAGAGGGTGAAACCAAGTCTTTCCGTGGAGGCTAGGATTTTGAAGCTCCGTCTCACATGCTTTGGGCACATGGCCAGGAGGGATCAGTCCTCAAAGAAGGACATTATGCTCAGAAGGGTGGAAGGACAGCACAGGAGAGGAAGATGATGTTGATGATGAGTTGATACAGTAACTGGGGCAATGGGGATAGGTGTGTCAGAAACAGTGAGACTACCTCAGGACAGGGCAGGGTTCAGAGCTGTCCTACATCGGGTTATAATGAGTCGCAGGAGACTCAACAGCACATAACAGCAACAACAACAATGATTGAGTCATGTCTCAGTTATTTAGTTCTGCTATAAAAGAAATTTAGTAAGTGGCTTTAATTGCAATTAATCTCATACTATAAAAGACTACTGTTGTTAAGCAGTATCACATGAAAGGAGATTGCCTATCCTTCTGAGGAGCAGCTGGTGGATTAGAACTGCTTATCTTTGGGATTGCAGTGCTGCTTCTTACCACTAGGCCACCAAAGCTCTCTTGTATTTACTGGTAGGGCCCGCCTAGGTATCGATGTATATATTATGGAGCTTCAAGTATCATTGTCAAATTACAGACCAGAGTACTTAGTTACAAATCATCTTTGAAACAAGCTGATGTGCATGAACAAAGGCAGTTCGCTGACTTGGGTTTTGTGGTGTGTGGTCAGAGATGTTCCTTAATTATGGCAATCACTAGCTAATTTTAGTAGACACATTGTTGTTTTTGTTGTTGTTCTGTGCTGTTGAATAGCTTTCAACACACATTAAAAACATTTAAATAGAGATTTAGGGTAATAAATAGATAAATGAAAAATTACCAGTGGGAAAGGCTAGTTTGAAAAGAGTATAATAGATGCTCCATTTCTAGAAACAAGAAGGCTCATAGAAAGGGATCTAGATGCTAGGTGACATCTGGTCCTAAGACCTCAGCCATCCTATCAATGTAAAGATCCTATCGCCCCATGTATATTCGGTAGAAGTCATTATACCACCTGGTACAAGAGGAATCTCTTCCACTCACTCCTTACACAATGGGGCTAGAGAAGATTACCTCGGAAGCTCAGGTGGTGTACTTGGGCACCTTCGATACTGCCTCATTGCGACCCTATGACAAGAGCTCTGAACCCTATCTTATGCCATCGTCACAATCTCCGACATACACAAGCACATTGCTGTTGTCACAGTCTTTTAGTCACTTGCTATGCATCTGAGCGCTGGGCAATGACCAAGGATTCCAGAAGAGGAATTGATGCCTTTGAACTATAATGTTGGAGAAGAGTGCAGAGTAGCACATGACCTGCCTTTGTCCCTGGTGACTATAGTAGGAAAACAATTCTAGCCTTGGGATGGCTTGTTGACCAGCTCAGGTCTCTTTGGAATGAAAATCTGAACTATGTTATCAAGTAAACCATCCTTAGTATAGGTACAAGTTTCATATGAGAACAATTTAGTGTTCTGGGATTCCCATTCTCCTCAATGTCATCCACAATTTGTCATAATCTACCCAGTCAAATGACTTTGCATAGCCAATAAAACATAAATAGATATTCTTCTGGTATTCTCTACTTTCAGTCATGATCCGTCTGACATGAGCAATAACATCCCGGGTGCTACCAGCTCTTCTAATCCCAGCTTGAACCTCTGGCAGTTCCTTGTCTGTGTACAAGGAATGGCAGCTCCAGCCATTTCTGGATTATCTTCAGCAATATTTTACTTGCCTGTGGTATTAATGATGTTGTCGTAGTTGTTTGCCACCAAGTCGGAACAGACCTATAGCTGACTCTCCAGTGGGTTTTAAGAGGCAGTAAATCACATGGGAGGAGATTGTCCATCTTTCTCCCAGAGAGCATCTAGTGGATTGGAACCATGCTTGTGCTTTTGGGATTGCAGCACGGTTCATCACTGGGCCACCAGAGCTCCTTTGATACTAATGATATTCTTCTATAATTTCCACATTCTGTTGCATCACCTTTTTTGAAAATGGCAAAAAATATCGATCTCTTCCAGTCAGTTGTCCAGGTAGCTGTTTTCCAAACTTCCTGGCATAGGCTGCTGAGCATGTCCTGGGATGCATCCGCTGGTCATGCCATCTATAAACACTTGACTGGATAGAAAACACTTCAGGAAAGTGAACATACAAGGCTTTATTTAGTAGGCCAAGATGAAAATTAGTAAAACTCAGATTACAAATCGACACACGGGTCTGTTGCATGGATGCTGCTCCTCGTTCCTGGAAAGCCTTTTGCAGGTGCTTTCATCAAGCCGTAGATGGGAGGTTTGCTCTCATTCCAAGTCACCAATAGCCAGTGCGAGACATAACCCACTGAACACGCCCCCCACGGACCACCATCAATCAGCCCAGAGTCAACCTCATTTCAACACTGCAGATCCAGCTGGGCTCAGGAAAGCATTTGTTCTCTGGGGGCTTCCAAAAATATTGACAGTTCTTGGAAAGGATTCAACACTAATTCTGGGGACTTACTCTTTTTCTTTTCCATGGTGACAGCTTTCCTGACAGCATGAGGCCAAGCAAGTCTGCTGTTTAAATGGTGATTTTTTTTTTAAGATGATGAGCTCATCTCTGGAGTTCTGTTTGGGTAGGAACAAGAAGCGTCTCTCATGCCAGGCTGTGTAATGAGTCCTCTAGAGGATGAAGTGCTCTTCAGCCTGCTCGCATGGCTGCGGTCCTGGGGCCCGGGTGCCTTCTGTGCATCGTGGCATCTGGGCTCTCGCTCACGGGGCATCTCTGCTTCCTGCAGAGGCCACAGCGAGCATGTCCTGTTCCAGCTGGCCATGGGACATGCCTCCCTGCAGAGATGAATCTGCAGCTTGTGACTTCTCTAGTTGTGGTACTTCTGAAACAGCCCCATCCTCTACTGTTTCCAGACCTTCGCTGTTTATCCCATGTGGGATACTCCTTGCTATTTTCACGTCTAAATCCTACTGGTCGTAACAATTACCAATGTCTCTAAAGGACCTGAAACACTTGCTGCAGAAGGTCAAGGATTGCAGCCTTCAATACAGATTGAAGCTCAACATCAAGAAAACAAAGATTTTCACCACTGGCCAATTAGCAGCATCAGTATGGATGGTGAAGAGATTGAGATAGTTAACAGTTTTAGTTTGCTTGGCTCCACAGTCAACACTCTTGGTACTAGCAGCCAGTAAATCAAGAATTGGAACCTCTCCAGAGTACTGAAGAATAACGACATCAGACTGGAGACTAAGGTGTGCCTGATCGGGTCTACAGTCTTTGCAATTGTGTGCTATGCATCAGAGAGGTGGACAATGACTAGGGATGATAGAAAGAGAATTGGAGCCTTTGAGCTGAGGTGCTGGAGAAAAGTGTTGAATATACCATGGACTGCTAGGAGAACAGACAGATTTGTCCTGGAAAGGGTGAAACTGGACTGCTCCTTGGAGTCAAGGATTCTGAAGCTTCGTCTGACATATTTTGGGCCTGTTGCAAGGAGGGTCCAGTTTTTGGAGAGGGGCATTGTGTTTGCGAGGGTGGAGGGATGGTACAAGAGAGGAAGACCCTCGATGAGATGGACCGATTCAGTGACCGGGGTAATGGGAATATGTGTGTCGGAGATAATGAGGTTGAGACAGGATAGAGCAGGATTTAGGGCTCTTGAACATAGGGCCGCTATGAGCCACAAGCAACTCGATGGCACATACAACAACAACAATTTCCTATCATTGTTGTTGCAAAGTGTCATCAAATCAGCTCCAATTCACAGCAGTCCAAAGAACAACAGCCCTGCCCCATCTCATATTACACTCTGGCTATGCTATCGGAAGGGATCTGTGTCTGGAGAAGGACATCATGGTTGGAAAAGTGAAGGGACAGTAAAGGAAAGGAAGACCCCCAGTGAGACTGACTGATACAGTGGCTGCAGCGATGGACTTAAGCAAGGGGGGATTGTGAAGAAGGCACAAGATTCCTAAGTCTTGGTGAGCACAGTTAGAGCACAGGGCATAAATAGTTAATACATTAGCAGCATCTTGCAAATGTTCCCTCTAAGACACCGTGCCATTTAGACTGCTGACAGCGGCGGGTGTGAGGAGCCTGGCTGTGACAGAAGTTGAAGGGAAGTCAAAGGCACGTGGGGTTTCCCTGTCTTCTAAGGATGACATCATCTCTTGGCATCTCCTCCAATACCAATCCTCCCCTGGGTGGTCTGTGAAGCGTGACTGCTGTTTCAGCCAAGGAAAGACTGTCTGAAAGTAGGACCTGACTTTTTTTTTTTTAAATGAGTAGGAGGACAGCTGGCTCTATATCTGAGCTTAGTCAGAGCAAAGTTTAAACTGAGCTACTCAGATATTTTTTTTTTAAATTAGAGATTCAAAAGAGGTTTTCCTTTATATCTTAGACCTTCTGTAGCAGAACGGGAATGTATTAGCCCTCAGAATGCTCAAAAAGATAAAAATTATCTGAATAAGTGCTCAAGCAATATTCCCAAGAACAAAATGAAGGTTCAAAAAACCAGTCTCTGTTAACAAAACAAATGCAAAACCACAAACACCCCAAAAACCCAACCCATGGCTGTTGAATTAATTCTTCCTCATTGCCCCTACAGGAAAGGGTAGAAGTGTCCCAAAGGGTGAGGCTATAAATCTGTGTGAGGCAGAACCCTGCATCTTCCTCTTGCCAGAAGTGCTGGTGGGTTTAAAGCATATACCTCCTTACATAGCTGTGAACTTCACCAATGCCATCACACCTTTGAAGGGCACGTAAACCAAAACCCATCACTATCGAGTCCCTTCTGACTCATAGCACCTCTCCATTGGGTTTCCAAGGTTACACATCCTCAAGGAAGAGGATTGTCTATTTCCTGACTAATGACTGGTGGATTCATATCGTAGACCAATAGGTTAGTAGCCTGACATGTTACTCACTACACCACATAAGCCATAATAGTTGTTTAACAAAAGTCATTGTTGCTGTTAGGTGCTGTTGAGTTGTTTCCCAGCCCGTAATGACTCATCCACGTGCCAGAGTGGAACTGCTCCATTAGACTTCCTCGGCTGTAATCTTTAGACAAAGTGGGGGCCAAATATTGATCTGTGGAGTCACTAGGTCAGTTAGAATGAACAAGATTGGCCGAATGTGTCCTGAGAAAGATGCACTGCCGAACTTAGTTTTCCAGTGAATTAAGCTCCTGTTGATGAAAGAATATGCTCTAAATTTTATAGATTGCCACTAAAGAGAAGACTAGGTGAAAATGGCCATTTCTTTCTCATTGAATGTCCAAAGGCCCACAGTGACCCTCTTCAGATTTAATGAATTTGGTATAATGAGATTTTTATCCATTCACTGTAAAGATCCTTTTTTAAGTGACAACTATATCCATGTCCCTTCCCTGATAGACTAGGCAGGAATCTGATTTACTTCCTCTGTGGAAAGCAATGTTAAAGAAGCTCAAGACCAGCAGTGAAAACAAAACCAGAGGTTGACTGTGGAACAGATCACCAAGTACTCATATGCAGATTTAAATGGAAAGTGAAGAAAATAAAATCAAGTTCATGAAAACCAAAATATGACCTTGAATCTATACCAACTGAATTTAAAGTGTCTTAAGAACAGATTTGATGCATTGAATACTAATGAGAGAAGACCAGAAGAGTTATGTGATGACATTAGGGACATCATCCATGAGAAAGTAAAAGGTCTTTCATTACAAAGACAGAAAAGAAGGAAAAAGGCAGAATGGATGTCAGAAGAGGCTGAAATTTTCATGGGAACTAAAAAGAAACAAATCAAGGGGAAGGAATGCTAACGCAAAGAAAGATGAATAGAGGATTTCAAAGAGCAGCTCAAGACTACAAAACTAAGGGTTTATATAATGAAGTGTGCAAGGGGTTGGAGTTAGAAAATCAAAAGGGAAGAACATACTCTACATTTCACAAGCTCAAAGAACTGAAGAATAAATTTAAGCCTCACATTGCAACACCGCAAGGTTATATGGGCAACATCTTGACTGATGCAGCAAACATCAAAAGAAGATGGAAGGAATACACAGAGTCACTGTACCAAAAAGAGTTGGCTGACACAAAACCATTTCAGGAAGTAGCATATAATCAAGGACCAATGGTAGTAAAGGAAGAAGTTCAAGCTGCACTGAAGGCATTGGCAAAAATAAGGCCCTAGGAATTGATGGAATACCAATTGAAGTGTTTCAGGAAACAGATGCAGCATTAGACATATTCACCAGTCTATGCCAAGAAATTTGGAAGACATCTACCTGGTCAATTGACCGGAAGAGATCTATATTTGTTCCCATTCCAAAAAAAGTGATCCAACAAAGTGTGGAAATTATCAAACAACAGCCTTAATATCACACCCAGGTAAAATCTTTCTGAGGATTATTTCAAAATGGCTGGAATAGTACATCATCAGGGACTGCCAGAAATTCGAGTTGGATTCACAAGAGCCCATGGCATGAAGGATTTAATTACTGCTGTCAGATAGATCTTGGCTGAAAGCAGAGAATACAAGAAAGACATTTACCTGGTTTTTATTAATTACGCAAAGGAATCTGAATGTAGATCATAACAAATTAAAGATAACACTTAGAATAGCAATCTATGAACACTTAATTATGCTCCTGGAAAACCTACACCTAGACGAAGAAGCAGTTGTCTAAACAGAACAAGGCAACACTGCATGGTTTAAAATCAGAAGCCAACTCATGGCTGATCCTCCTCCAGTGCGTTCCGGAAGCTGTAAATCACACAGGAGGAGACTGCCATCTTTCTCCCACAGATCCTCTGGTGGGATCAGACTGCTAGGGCTGTGCCAGCTCTGTATTGGCAAGCAGCTCTCGTTAGCTCGTGCCCCCTGAGCCCCCGTGCCATCTAGCTAGTGTACAATGTTTACGTTGGCCTTCTCTGACAGGTTTCTGCCCTACACAGTTTCTAGCATTTGCAGGTACACACACACACTCTTATACATTTCTAGTATATGCATACACATTTGTTGTTGTTAAGTGTCATCGAGTCATAGGTGACTCATAGCAACTCTATGAACGAAAGTCCTTAACACTTGTGTGACTTTCATCCTTTCTCCAGATTCATAGGGTTTCCAGAGGAAAGCTATTACAGAAGTGGATGCCACTCTTGCTTCCCAGCTTGTTTTAATGGGGAGCTCCACCAAACACTGTCCGCCATGGGGAACCATTAACGCATTTTACTCATCAGTGTCACAGTGTTTGGCTTCACAGCAACCACAAGTTACCTCTGTACGGCAAGTGGACACATCAGAGCTATACGACCTAGAAGAATGTTTGAACAAAAACAATGAAAACCTGGCCTGAGGGCCACAGATTAAAAGTCACCTTTGGCTTGGTAGCCTCACTTTCTGTCTACTAGGCCAACTTACTCTCTACTGATTTGCACTGATATTATATATAAATACATATAAATGTATACAGATATGAGGAGGAAAAAAATCCAACCAAAATTTTGGGAAATTGATTCCAATTGAGATTTATTTCTAATAGTGTAGTGGGTTAGAACTCAGAACCACTGAGCGGTCAGTGGTTCAAACCCACCAACCGCTCCAGTGTAGAAAGAGCTGACAATCTGCTCCTGCAGAGATATCCGCCTCAGAAACCCCGGGAGACAGTTCTCCTCTATCCTCTTGGGTCACTCAGTTGGACCTGATTGGTCAACAACAGGTAAAACTGTTAAAAATTGGAGTATGGCTTCCTTGGGAATCACTGGTTCATGCTGGGAAGTAAGTTGCCGAAGAGGCTGGTCCATTGTAGGCTGGGCTGCCAGAAGTCCTAGCTGAATGAGCTTTGCTCGAAGGTCCTGCTGACTCTAGCTGTTGACCTTTCACCTCACCAGCTCCCCTCCCTTTACTGTGGGAGTCCCTGGCCATGAAGGCTAGGGCAATGTTTGCAGGCTGCCTGTCCATTAGCACACCTGACACGCACGCAGTCTGATTGCCTGGAGACACTTCCTGTTGCCTGGAGACACCTTGTGCACTAGGCCAAGGGGGAGCCAGGGCTGAACGCCTCCAACCGGGAGGAGCAGCTGGTGGGCCTTGGCCTCTGATGGCCCTGGAGGCTGCAGGTGCAGGGTACGGAGGCTCAAGGGAACAGGACACTGCTGGGGAGGAGACATTCACCTTTCCTGACCCCAGGATTCTGCTGATGGTAAATGCAGACCTGCAGATAATTCTGCTGAGTTCCCTCTCCGCTCTGGCTTCGGCAGCTGGGAGGGTGCTGTGTGCAGGTAACACTTCAGAAGGTAATTTCACACCCTGCATCAGTGCTGATGAGGCACTATTAATTCGGGGACACTTTAACACCACTTCACTGTGTCAGCTTAGCAACCTGGTTAATTAATAGAGGAGGAAAATAGAGGAAGGGGTTGGCTTAAAGAGACATGACAACGAAAAATAAAGAGTTGCTGTAAATGTTTTGAAACCACAAAGGAGTCTGGGATTTTCTCATGTCAGCTAAGGTAAGGCTGTGTTTGTTCTTGTTAGTAATGATCCGTGAAATTCTGTTGTTTTTCTCACAGATAAGGATGGTGGTTCTTGTTAGGCTCGTTGAATTGTCTGACTCATGGTGATCTCATGACCTCTGCGAATGAAACACTGCCTGATCCTGCGAGGCCTTCCTCAACCTTTGCTATATCTTACTGAGGTCTTCCTCCGTCTTTGCTATGACCTACAAGGACTTCCTCAACCTTTACTATATCTTACTGACGTCTTCCTCTGTCTTTGCCTGGTCCTGGGAGGCCTTCCTCAGTCTTTGCTATGTCGAGTCATCCTTGCAGCCAATGGGCCTATTCCTCTGGTTGTGGGACTTTCTCTTGCTCTTTGGCCCTCTCCAGTGTCTCATCCTTTTTGACAACTCGTCCGCACTAAGTGAGAGGAACTCTTGTCACCTTTGATTCTAAGGCATATTCTGGCTGTGTATTTTCCAAGACAGACTTGTTCGTCTTTCCGATTCCTGGTATATTCAGTATCCTTCGCCGACACCTTTACTGAGGACTGGTGATAATGTGAGGTGCTTGGCTCTGTGCTGGTCCACGCTGTTGTCAGACGGCATCCAGTTGCCTCCAAATAGTAACAACTCTAAGTGCAGAAGAACCGAGCCCTGCCTGCTGCAGTCGCCCATTGCCATCTGGTCAGAACTGACTTGTAGCTCACCTCCCCTTGGTTTGCTGGGGCTGTAAATCACATACAAGGTTGTTGCCCCTCTTTCCCTGTGAAGAAATTAGTGTGAGTCAACAGAGAGGCTCAGCCTTTAAGTAAGGAGTGAAACTCCCTTCAGACAAGCCTACCAGAGCTCCCTAGTCCCTACTTGGCTTTTTATAATGGCTAATGAATGGTCTTGCCATTTAGCTGAAAGACCAGGGTAGAAACATCAGAGTAGAAAAGCATGCTTGATACGGGCTCTGTAAATCAAGGGTAGGCTGGTGGAAGAAGCCCCCTGATTTCGGCACTGCGCAGCCATTGGCAGGTTGGGAGTGGGCCAGGCCCGCTGGACCCAGGTAAAAGGATGAGGGTGTGCACACTTACCTGAGCATTCTGGGCCCCTGCAGAGGATTGGCAATGTGGGGGCCAGTTCCAGGGCCCAGAGGAAGCTGATCCCACGAGCAAAGCCAACAAACCCAGCACATAGGGACTGTGTGCGGTTCTAAGTTGGGTGGTGATACACATGTTAGAAAGACAACTTGGGCTGGCAAGGTGGTGCCTTTCAAGTTGTCCATGGTGTGTTGTGCCAGCCTTTTCATGGTTAATATTCAACTTCTGTTCCCAGGGGATACGGAGCAAATGAAAGCAAACATCCAGAGGACCCCACAGCAGTCAAGACTCACAGGCCAAGACTTGGCCTAGGAAATCTTACTGTGGAGGAAGACAAGGATTTTGCTCAAAATTTAGGATGTTGACATTCATGGGGTGCAGTAAGCTAGGAGCCCTGTTTTTATTTCCTAAATCCTGAGTTGATTGAGCGAGCAGCAGGAAGTGTGACAGTGAAGTAGTGGCTATTCTGCTACATGAAAGAGAACAAGAACGGTCGACCCATGCACACGCTCCTCTACGACTAAGAACTTACTATGTTGTTGTGGTTCTTAGTACGACTCATAGGGACTCTTTGAACACCAGATCATAGATCTACGACTTAGAACTTACTACATTGTTGTTCTCAGTATGATTCATAGGGACTCTATGTACCAGATCATAGATCTATGACTTAGAACTTACTATGTTGTTGTTGTTCTCAGTACGACTCATAGGGACTCTCTGAACACCAGATCATAGATCTACGACTTAGAACTTACTACGTTGTTGTTGTTCTCCATCCGACTCATAGTGACTCTCTGAACACAGACCACCGGACCATGTGCCCTCCTCCTCGTCTCTGACACAGCTGAGCCCAGTGCATCAGTCGCTGTGTCAGTCCGTCTTGTTGGGGATCTCCCTCTCTTTTGGTTTTCCTTTCCCAGCACAATGTCCCTTTCTAAAGAATAGCCTGTCCTAACAACATGTCCAAACTACGTGAGATGAAGCTTTATCATCCCTGCCTCCCAGGAGCCCTCTGGCTGCACTTTTCCCAAGATGTATCTGTTTGTTCTTTTGGCAACCCGTGGGACATTCAGTGCTCTTTTCCAACACCACAGTGCAAAGGCATCGACCTTTCTTCTGTCATCCTTACTCACTGTCCAACTCTCAGATGTATAACAAGTGATTGAAAGGGTCATGGTCAGAGTCATACGCACTGACATCCATTGTTTTTACAGTAGCAGGAAAATCAAACAGTGCACCTTATGTCTAAGAAGCCATGGTGGCACACTGATTAAGCACTGAGCTGTTAACCGTAAAGTTCAGGGTTCAAAACACTCAACTGCTCCTCAGGAGAAAGACATGGAGATCTGAACTCATAAGGAGACCAAAAGGGTTACAGCCATAAAGGCCACATCCAAGAAAATACTGTGTGTCAGTGCTCCACAGTCACATGGGGTTACCATGGGTTGAGATCAACTCAGTGCCATCTAACACCACAATTTACCTGGAACATGATGTTTGCTTTTATGGCATGAAATGATCCTCAAGGATCTTTTGTTAGTAATTTTTTATTACTTTTTATGTGTGTGTGTACTATCACATTGGATCTGACTGGTACAGGAGACGATTGCCCCTCCTTTTCCAGCAGAGCATCTGGTGGATTCAAACCATGTACCTCTGGGATTGCAATACAGCTTCTTGCCACTAGGCCACCAGAGTTCCCTGATCCTTAAGGGTCTTTGCACTGTCTGTCTCATGGTTAGGGAGAAATATCTACATTCAGAAGCCAATTTCTAGCTCTGTTTTGTTTTTTTTCTTTTTAATCTAAAAATACAAAAATAGACAAACAAAACCCAAACTCCACAGCATATATAATATCCATCAATAGATGCACGGATAAACAAAATGTAGTATATCCATCCAAATGGAATATTATCAAGTCATACAAAGAGATGCAGTTCTGATATACACTGCAACATGAATGCACATTGAAAAGGGCTACACGGAAGAATACAGGCACAACAGACCAGATACTAGATGATACCTTCACATCAAATATCAAAGTCCAGAACAGGTAAATCTGGGGACAGTAATTAGATGAGTGGGAGCAGGGGACTGGAGGAGTTGTCGCGATAGAGGTGATAGTTAAAAGGTGTGTTCTATCAAGTTGATTCCCAAAGAGACTCTGTAAGACAGAGTGCAATTGCCTCATCGAGTTTTCAAAATGGTAAACTTTGTCAGTGCGGATTATCATTTCTTTCTTCTGTGGAATAGTAAGTGGATTCAACCCTCTGACATTTTTGTCAGCACCAAGTGCTTCACTACTGCACCTCTGGGCTCCTCCAGATCACACTGGACACACTTAGTTCCTCCAGTAACGGCCTGTGGCCTGTGTGAAATGTTAGACAGCACAGTTTTACTGGAGGATGTTGTTGTTGTTAGGTGCTGTGGAGACAGCTCCATTTCACTGTGGCTTATAAACAACAGCCTGAACCCCTGAACCAGCTGCAGAGTCTCTGTTCTGCTGAGACCCATTGTTGCCGTCTGTGTGTATCATTGAAGGCCTTCTTCTTGTTCACGGACTCTCCAATTTTCTAAGCATGATGTTCTTCTCCAGGAATTGCTTTGTCCTTATAATATGTTTAACTTACGAGACCAAGTCTCTCCATTCTTCCGTCTCAGGAGCGCCCTGGCTGCATTCTTCTGAGTCGGATCTGCTTGTTCTTTCGGCATTGCCTGATATAGTCAGCGTTCTTCACCAACACAACAGTTTCTCAGTCTTCCTTCCTTATTCGCTATTATTATCCATCTTTCACATGCATAGGAAATAATCGAAAATAGTTACTTCCTGAAAGCTCCTGGGTGGTACAAACAGTTTAGTATTTGGTTATTAAGTGAAAGATGGTTAGTCTGAACCCACCCTGTATGTAGATGACCAGAAAATAAAAAGAGCTGGCAATTGGCTTCTGGAAGCTCATGGCTTGGACACCCTATTGGGCCATCTCTCCCTGCACATAAGGGTCACCATGGGTTAAAACTGACTTAACATCAACCAACATGGTGAGCACTTAAGCGTATTTCCCTTATCACATGCCCAAATGCCACCTTCCAGAGGAAAGCAGGTGCTCTAGGCCACACTTCTGTATCAACTGTTTAACACAGCGACCTGTGACTACAGATTCTCGGTATGCTGGGAGCTCTCCTAAAATCTGAGTTCTCAGAGGTCAGCTTAAGGCCATCCTGCAAGCCCGACTTCCAAAGGATGCAGCCCGAGGTCCACCAACTCAGCTTCAGCCCAAGCATGGGAGTGCACATCCTGCAGCAGGTAGGAGCTGATTCCATGAGCTCTCCCAGGAAAAAACTGAACACCTGAGTGCAGTATGCAGGGCACAGCCTGCTGGCCCCTGTCAATTGTTCTTATTGGAGACTGGAAATGGCTGGATTCTCAGGGGAAGAGGGCTGTGAAAATGTGTCCTGCTTAAATAACAACCACCCCCTGGTGCAACCACTGTGGAAGGCGGTGTGGTGCTTTCTCAAAAAGTTGCAAATAGAGATATCATTTGACCCAGCAATTCCACTACTGGGAATATACTCCAAAGAGACCATAACTGACATCCAAGCAGATATATGCACACCCAGGTTTACTGCAGCTTTGTTCACAATAGCAAGGAGTTGGAAACAACCTAAGTGCCCATCAACAAACGAATGGCTAGAGAAGCTGTGGTAGATTCACACAATGGAATACTATGCTGCATTAAAAAACAAGGAACTCATGCAATATTATTCAAAATGGATGACCCTGGAGGATATTATAAGTGATGTATCTCAGTCAAAAAAGGACAAATACTGCATGGTGCCACTGTTGTAAAACAGGACTGACATCAGGGTTGTGGGGGGAAGACTGAGAAAGATGGGTTAAATAATGTATACTGCATTGAAACAGATGAGGGAGAAAATGGTTTAAAAGAGATATGTGATTAGGTATATTTGTCATGATGGGAGTCCAGAGAGAAGGCTGCATAGTGGAGTGGACCTGGGGAGGGATTGTAAAACAATGAAAGATTTTTTCTTTTATTTTTCCAAGAGGGTAGTGTACTGGGGAGGGGGAGGGGGGGTTTGGCAGGGAAGAAAAGTGCAACAATGAATGAATGGAAATCCAAAGTCTCTGTAAATTTTCATTGAAATTAATAATAAATTAAAATCAAACCAAAACAAAAAAAAATAACAACCACTTCCCTTCCTGACCTGGGGGAGAATGGTAGGAACCCAGGGGAAATGACTGAGTGCAGACCTGTCAGATGATCGGGGACATAGTTCTCAAGACAAGGGGTGGATGAACAATCTCAAAACAAAAGAAGATCGTGATGCCCTCAGGCGACGAGGCCACGGTTCTACCTCCTGAAAAAGTATGGCTATTGCATGCAGTTAAATGAGGGCTTAGGAAAAGGATTTCCGTGGGTGGAGAAGAATCCTGTCTTGTATCTCAGAGTGAAAGATCCCCAATGTTCACTACCTTGTTTGAAGAGGCGGACCTTCCTCTTTCACATCACCCAATCCTCATGGACCTAGGAGCCTATGATGATATAGGAGCACACCTGTCCCCTCTGAAGCTCCTTAGATGATGGAGCTAACAAATCTTGTAAGTTACCATTGGGGTTTGATGGCTTTTGAGAAAAGTCTCCATGGAAATGGAGCAGTTGAGGTCATGTTTAGAGGATCCTTAAGAAAAGATAACTCAAGAAGGGAGAGGAAAAGACATCACAAGGAGAACATGCATGGAGGCCAATCTTCCATCCTAGGACGTGACACCTCATCCCATGATAGAAAACAAAGCAGCTAGTTACGTGCTGGAGAGAACAGAGTCACTTAGATGAGAACTGGGGCCTGGGCTTTCAGAACAGGGGCCTTCATGGGACTGGCTTCTTCACCCGACTGGTGCTCCGGAACAGCTTGAGTGATGGACACATGACCTGGGCGGGCTGAAGCTTAGCTCTAATATGAGGTGTCTCAGGCAAGAATGAAAGGAGCAATAATCAGGAAGCAGAAGCACAAAAGAACAGCCCGTCGTAACCGAGCTCTGCTTCAAGGGTGGCAGACACATTGGCTTGACACGCATCAGTTGCAGACAGGGTAGCATTTTCCATCCAAACGTGCCAGGCAAGCTGTGACAGGCTGCCGATGGTGACAGACACTCACTGCGTGCAGCAGCCCCAGCTGTCAAGCGGAGGGCAGCCTTCCCGGGCCCAGGGAAAGCTGGTATGTCCAGCCAGGCCCTGGGGCCTTAACTCAGTCACAGCTCCAGCGCCTCTGATGTCACTATCTCCTGCTGACACTTGCAGGCCACTCATAAGCAGAGATCCCACTGCCTGGACAGACGGCGCAGGCGTGGACCAGTGTTCTGGGATGAGCAGGACTTGATGGGCAGTGAGAAGGAAAGGTCGATTCATGCTGCTCAGGACATCCTCAGAGGAGAAGCCGGGAAACCTCGGAATGGACAGTGCTGGGAGCTGGGAACAGAAAGTGACTTCACACTCCGTGAGCATATCTTTCTCCTGCTAAAGGTTGAATCACATTCCCTCCAAAAGCTTAAATCTTTAACCTCAATAGCTACAAAAGTGACCTCAATGGAAAATAAGGTCTTCGTAGATGTCATCCATTTAGGATGAGGTGCTACTGGAGTGAGACGGGTCCAACTCTAACAGGACTGTATCCTTAGAAGACGAGGGTCAAACCCACACAATAGGAAGATGAAAGCACGTGGAGAAGGAACCACGGCTTCGGAATGCACCTGGGCTTCCAGGAGCTGGACAGAGTGGGGAGGCTCCTGCCAGAGAGGTTCAGAGGGAGCATGACACCTTGATGGTAGACTTCATAGAGGTACTGAGAGTTCAACCATAGAGTTCTCATCTTACACACGGGAGATCCAGGTTCGATTCTAGGCCAGTGTATCTCAAGTACAACCATCACCTTTTTTTGCCATCTTTTTATGGGCTTTCTTGTTGCTATAGTTTTTAACAGGTTTCGAAAGAGCTGACTGAGATAGACTGGGAAGAACGGTTGGGTGATCTCCCTGAAATCAGCCAGTGAGGCCCCCACAGATCACAATGGTCGGAACCTGTTGGAGCTGAGGGCGTCACAAGTCAGAGGTGACTGCCGGGCAGCCAATGACAACAACAACGAAGTCCAGAGCTATAAGAGGGCAACTTTGTACTGAGATAGGTCATGGGCTATGGAGTCCACACGAAGTGACCAGAGGACTAGAGCACATGATGGTGCTAATGTGGGAGGCATAAGGCAACAGAGCTTCTTGGAGAAGGAACTGAGCATAAGCAAAGAGACAGGAGGGTAACAGGGTGCATTTGGGAAGAGCAGCCGGAGCACCAGGCCGGGAACCACAGGCTGTTACTGCTGTGATCCTAACGTGAAGGGCTCGGCGTGGGGGGAGTGGCCAGGACACAGAGTATTGGGGTCCCCTGCTCTGTCCTCACTCTTCCTTCAGTGGGGGTGGCCTTTCCCTGAGTGGAGGTGGGGATTTCAGCAGGTCCTGCTCTTGTGCTTGGGTAAGAAATGACCCTTCAGTCATGGAGTCACATTCTCGGTCTCCGTCCAATTATGAGAGCATCTCCGCTGATATCAGAACCCTGTCAGTACATCTCCTCACCTCCCTCCCTCCTGAGCACCCACCCAGACTGCTGAGATTAGAACACCTGCCCCTTCTTCCCTGCTCTGGAGTGGGGCTCCAGGAAGTTAAGAGGAAGAAGTCAAAGAGGGTGTGCAGATTGCTTCCGCTGCCTTAAGACTACCTGTCTTCACCAAGCCACACACTGCAGTAACCCCACCTCTCTGAAGACGCCATCACCAGGTCTCTGATGCATCGTTAGATGTGGCCAGTGGAAAGTTCTAGTAGGAGACTGGAAGGGAGGGGAGAGTCAAGATTGAGATGTTGCCCCATGGGTCTCTCACAGTGTTTCATGCCAGAGTGAACCTTAACCCTGAACCATTGCCTGGCCTCCTTGCTCATAGGCTACAGGCACTGAACTGGGGTGCACAGTGAAAAAAAAAGATTGAGATGTTTATTTCCCTGGCTCCTTACCTGTGAGTATCCCCAGGTGGCTGCAGCCCTGGGGGACTCTCCTAGGACTGTCAGCTACCCAGGACACACAGGTATCTTTCTGCATCTTTACACCATTTCCCTAATGCTTCAAGTACAAGGCTAGGAACTGTCATGACCTTGACTGGTCCAGACCGGAGAGTTCTTCTGCGCAGAGGCAGAGGGCTCAGCAAGGTAAGCACAGGATTCTCGTACTCACTAGTCTGTAATGAACCGTAAGCACATGTCTTTAGGCCGCTCTGGTGGCCCAGCCCAGAGTGTCACTGCTAACTCAGAAGACATGTCCCTGGGGGTTGAACCCCCATCGGCTCTGCAGGAGCAAATGGACAGCCTCCTCCCACTGGGACCTACAGCCTTGGGAACCCGATGGAGGGTCAGCCAGGACTTGGAACTGACTGGACGGCAGTGAGTGGACCCCTTGTTAGCTTAGGTGCTCTGACCCAGCTTACCCGGTCGGTCAGGCTTCCCACCCTGGGGTCTGTTTGAAGCTGGCTTTTCTCCTTCTTATGGCAGTTTCCCAACTCTTCAGAGGGGTCCTTTTTGCTCCCACCCCGGCCTGCCCTGGCCCTGAGATGGCCTCTGAGGTGTCCACCTCATCACTAAGCCTCTAGTAGCATACTTTGTTTATTCCCTCCTGAGATTTCTTCTCACTTTGGGAAACTCAAAATGTCAGCACTGACAACACACCCAGGCTGTTTTTCCCATGTGACAACCCATCCCTGGACCCAGCCAGCTCTGGGAAGGACCACCTTCTCCCACCCTGACAGATGACTTGGTTGGCCCCTGGATTCACAGGGCAGGAACCAGACCACCCCCACCACTGGTCTCAGAGTTCTCAGGGAAACTCGGGTGTCCACATATGAGTGTGTGCAGCTCCAGGAAACGCCCTTCAAAGCCTCCTCAGGAGAGACCCCTTGAAGAGTCTCTAGCTAACCTTGGAGAAAAAAGCAGCAACCTCAAAAGATATGAGACTCATACAAAGTAACCGCTCCCTCCAAAGGCATTTTGTCAGTCTGAGCTCCCCAAGCCCCTGGGGGCCCCAGCTGAAGCTTCTGACAGAAATGCCCACAGGTAGTACTTACACTGGGCAGTCTGAGAGAGGGGGAGGGCTTCCTGCATGGAGATGAGATTGTCCCAGGACCCGTGTCTCAGGAGAATAAAGTAACCGATACATGAGCTCTGAGCCAGCCTGCGGAGTCTTGGAACTTCAACTCTAGTCCATTGATTAAAACTCAAGCACTAAACTCAGCCCAGATTATTGAGGAAAGGGCAGAGACTCCAGCTCATGATGGCAAGCGTTTAATCATTTGCAGATATGTTTTAAGACCAGCCAACAGTGGACAATAACATTGCTGCTGCTTTTCTACTCCAGGAGCCCAGCCAGCCACACGGTGGCAGGTTAATTACACTGGAACTTCGTCACGAAGGCCAGCGCTTGGTTCTCTCTGAAATATACTCACTCTGAACACGATTTTGCCTGCCTGCCTCACCATGTTGCTGCCAAAAATACCATCTGTGGACTTCTACAACCATCCCAGTATTTCATGCAATGTCACCACAGAACAGTGGACTCATTCTATCATACTTGAAGGGCGCCAAGGAAATGACATTTACGGCAGTTACCAGATTTCCCATGTTCCCCACCTCCCTCGCTTCACCTGAAAGGACATTGGTCTTCTGAAGACTCAGTCACGGTGCCAACAGGGCGCCAACTCTTGGAATGGCTAGGGGAATGACCCCTAGCACAAAGTGTATGCTGTGACTCAGTCCTCCCCACCCGCTGTTGGTTTGTTGTACTGTGGTAGCTTGCAGGTTGCTGTGAGCTGGAAGCTGTGTCAACAGCATTTCACATACCTGTAGGGTTATCCATGGTGGACAGGTTTCAGCAGAGCTTCTAGATGA
Organism: Elephantulus edwardii; assembly: GCF_000299155.1. NCBI lineage: Eukaryota > Metazoa > Chordata > Mammalia > Macroscelidea > Macroscelididae > Elephantulus > Elephantulus edwardii. The sequence continues at coordinate 9,256,716 of NW_006399753.1, read as the reverse complement.
CAACAAGGTGGGAAAAAGACTGACAATGTAATTATGAAATAAGGGGTCACTGGAAGCCATGAGTCGTAGCAGAGCACTCTCTGACACAGTGTGCCAGAAGATGAAGCCCTCAGAGTGTGAGACATTCGAGATACAACTGGCGAAGGGTTGCCTCCTCAAAACAGAGTTGACCTTAATGATGAGCATGGGGTAAATCATTCACCTAATGAAAGCATTTCATTTGCTCATGTGGCAAGATTCCTATGAGGAGAAACAGCTGCAAATGCCCATAATAATTGGAACATGGATGGACGAAGTAGATCCCACAATAAAACCCACGATAATGGCTGTTAAGAAATTAAAAGATGTGTTGTATTTGAAAAAATCTGCTGTCAAATACTCCTCCAAAGAGATAAAAAGCAATGGTATCCTTTTAAAGATGAAGGTGTGTCTGACCTGAGCTATATACAATGTTGTGAGTCTGTTGCTATGGTTTTCTACTGGGTAAAATGCCGCAATGGGCTTCAGTGTGTCAGAGATTGTGAGGATGGCACGGGATGGGACCGTGTTCAGATTGGTCGTTCACAGGATTGCTATGAGTTGTCCTCTACTAGAAGGCATTTAACAACAGACCACTGCTGGTTGCTGTTGTTGTTATGTTCCATCGAGTCACCTGTGTCTCATAGCAACCCTATGAACAATAGCTCTGAACTCTGCCCTATCTTGAGCCAGTCTCATTGTCTCTGACACACCTAGCCTCAATCCATTTCATGTAGGCTCGTCCCCTCTTACATAATCTCTCTAGTCTTCCAAGCATGACATCCTTCTCCAAAGACTAGTTCCTCTTGGCAATATGTTTGAAGTATGTGAGACAAAGCTTAAAAATCCTTGCCTCTAAGGAGCAACTTGGTTACACCCTTTCTGGGACAAACCTGTTTGTTCTCTTCGCAGTGCATGGAATTTTCAACACTCTGCTAGCATCACAGCTCGAAGACACTGATCTGCCTTCTGTCATCCTTAGTCATTGTCCAGCTCTCTGATGCTTCTCAAATAATTGAGAAGACCATGGCCTGGATCAGGTGCATCTTGGTCTCTTGATTGACATCATTGCTTTTCAGTTCTCTGGAGAGATCCCCAACAGCAGATTTCCCCAATGCAATTTGTCTTTTGATTTCCCTCACTGTTGGTGTCAAGTGTGTTGATTGTAGAGCCAAGCAAGCTGAAATTGTTAATGACCTTAATCTCCTCTTCAATCTATCATGATGCAGCCAAGTTATCTGCAAACACATTAATCTAATTCAGCTGTCCTGGGAGAGGTGGCCCACCTACATTATCAACAGTTGTGTGGGCCATTTCTTCCTTATAGGGCAGGACCGCCTATCTACAAGGGGATATAATACTAAATTGAGCAGATTGAGTGGCAGATTTTGGGAACCTTGAGACCAGGAAAGAAGCAGCACCCATCCTTTGAAGCCACAGGTTCATGCACCAGAGGTATCTTGCTATTTGACTGAGAAGCTGTCTGGATTAAATGAGAGACAGTATCTTGCTGTTGATGGAATGAGACAGAGCCAGGGCCGGAGACCTTGAAATGGAGACAAGCCAGAGCCCTTGAGACAGAGACAGAGTTAAAGGTTATGGTTGCTGGATGACTGAAGGAAGAGCTGACTTGAACTGCCGTCTTCAACCCAAGTTTGCAAGAGGACTGAGGAAAGATGCTGTCACATTAAGGGCTGACCTGGGACTGCTGCTTCATGGAACCAACAACATACTTCTTTACCCTGAGCTTGCTGGAGGACTGAGGGAAGACACCATAACTGGTAAGATTAAGGGGACTTTGTAACACTGTCCTAAGGTGTGAGGCTGAAGGCCAAAGGGCTGGTGGCCACCCTTGAGGAGCTGTCAGGACTGTGGGGTTGTATCTTGCTGCTAACCTCAACTACAGCCTATTAACTTCCCTGAGAAATCTCACAATTATGAATACGGTTCTGTGTAGTGTGTGTGGCTATTGCAACAGATGCCAGACCCAGTAAAGAAGTTAAGATTGGTGTTGGAGCCTCAGTTCTCATTTTCTCAGGGTATATTCCAAGTAGTGAAATAGCTGAGTCATATGGAATTTCTATGTTTAGTTGTCTGAGGAAGCGCCAAACTGCCTTCCAGAATGGTTGTACCATTTTACAATCCTACCAACAATGTATAAGAGTTCCTTTCTTATCACATCCTCTCCAACATTAGAAAATGAGAACTGAGGCACAAATGGAGATTTACACACCAACGTTCATAGCAGCATTATTCACCATCGCAAGAACAGGGAAACAGCCCAAATGTCCAATCACAAACGAATGGATTGAGAAATTATGGTCCATTCAGACAATGGAATACCATGTAGCTCACAGTAGCAATGACTTTGTAAATTATTGGCCAACTTGGGAGGGACTGGAGAGCATTATTCTGAGTGAACTAACTCAGTCCTAAAAATGTTATACAACCATTGTATACAAACATTATTGTAGAATGAGTATGAGGATCCAAGAGGGGTGGGAGAGGGTAGAAGCTGAGGGATGAGGATGTGCAGAGGGGGACGGGGATTAATCATGGGGTTTTACAATTTGATGGGTGGGGGCGATGAGGGAAATTGAAAGAATTTGTTCTTGAAAACAGTGTATTAGAATTTTGTAAAGAAACTAGTTTGCTGTTGTTGCTGTTGAGTGCCGTCGAGTCGCAGGTGACTCATCATGACCCTATGAACAAAAGTCCTAGACACCTGTGTGTGTGACTTTTATCCTTTCTCCAGGTTCATAGGGTTTCTGGAGGCAAGCTATTTACGGAAGTGGATGCCATTTCTGTAGGAAATTAAAAAAAAAAAAGATTGGTGTCAGGATTTTGGTGTCAGAATTAGTAGAAGTAGGTTCACAGGTATGGGAGATCATGGACTGGTTTTGTACTGTGGCTGTTACTGAAGGGGAAAGTCCCCTTTGCGGAGCTAGTAGGGGAAGGCTCAGTTGTCCTCATGCTGCCCTTGCTCCTTTTACAGTATGGTCCTTTCAGCTGCTTCATATGTGTGTGAGAGTTGGACAGTGACTAAGGGAGACAGAATAGGTGAGTTTGGACTGTGTCTTTGGTAAAGAATATGGAATATACCACGGGCTGCCTAAAGAATGAACAAATGTGTTTTAAAATAAGTGCAGCCTTAGAAGTACTGATGGTGAGACTTCCTCTCATACGTGTGAGCATGTTGTCAGGAGGATCCAGGTGCTGAAAATAGAGGGTCCGTGAAAAAGAGGAAGATATTCAATGAGGTGAATGGCTCATTAACTGCACCAATAAACAAAGTAAAATTGTGAGGATGGCACAGAATTGAGCAAGGTCCGGTTCCGCTGTACTTAGTAGGGTCCCTGTGAGCTGGAGCCAAGTCTAAGGCACCTAACAATAACATCATCGTCATCATCATCACAATGACAGCATTTCTCTAATACTATGAATCATGTACTTGGGAATTGTCCAAGTACAGGCACAAATGTGAACTGCTGTAAGGAACGAGGGGAGTGTTACACAGATAACAAAAAATGTGTGTGCTGATAATCAAACAAGTGTGCTGTACACTCTAAATACTATAAATATGGATGCAATCTCTTTTGGGAATAGGATTTTTCTTATGTTACTGGGACAATCTCAGTGTAGGGTCTGTCTTAAATTCAATCACTTTTGAGCTATAAAAAGGGAAGATTAGGAACAGAAGCGCAGAAGCACAGATGGGGGAAGGCAGATAGCAAGTTGTGTAAAGAGTACAAAGGAATCTAGCAATCAAACTTGAAAAGAGTTGACAGTAATGCAAAGCCTTCCCCAAGAATTGGTGTCTTGGGTGCAGTCTTCTTGGCCCCTAAACTCTGAGCAAATGAATTTCTTCTTGATAAAACTGCCCACTCTGGTATTTCTGTTATAGTAGCACTACATCACTTAGAAACACAAATACCAAAAAGCAGGAAAAATGAGGTAGAGTACAAAGAGTAGGTTGGGGAAGAAGAACATGAAGTAAAGCAAGAGGCAAAGGAGAGAAAAGCCTTTGGAGAAATTAGGAAAGAAAGAAAAGGTGGGAGGGAGAGAGGGAGGGAGAGAGGGAGGAGGAAGCAGCAAGCCCAGAGCAGAGGTGGCTCCAGACACTTGACGTAGTTCATCTTGAGACAATTCTATAGGACAAATATGAGATACAGGTAAATCCACCATGGCTCAGAGAAGTGAAAGGACTTGCTAAAAGGTCTTCACAAAGTTGAATCCCATTTCAGGTGTTCAGCTTAAAAACTGACATTATTGCCATTATACTCTGCCACCAAAGACCGCAAATGCCAAGGGTAATATGGAAATACTGCTAAAAATCATAATTCTTCCAAGTGAGGAAGATTTGAAACACATACTGTGGAAGGTCAAAACTTTTAATATGGGTAACATTTCAATATCAAGAAGACAAAAACTCCTCACCACCGGCCTGATAGACAACAGCATGATAAATAGAGGAAAAGATGGAAATGATCACAATGATTTCATTTTACTTCAATCCACAATCAATACCCTTGGTACTAGCAATCAAGAACTGAAAATATGTACTGCAATGTGAAAGCCTGAGATCAGGTACCTCCCCAAAGTACGGAGTAACAATGATATCAATTTAAAGACTAGATGTAAAGACAGTACTTTAAGTATTGTAATTTAAGTACAATAATTTAAAGACAATACTCTTCTCCAACACCAAAACTCAAAGGCATCAATTCTTCCTCTTTCATCTTTATTCTTTGTCCAGCTCTCAGATGCATAACAAGTAACTGAAATGACGATGGTCTGAATCAGGCACACCTTAGTCCTCGAATAGATATTGCTCCATGATACTTTGGAAGGTCCCTGACTGCAGACTTTTGCAATACAATAGTTTCCTGATCTCCTGACTGATGGTACTAACGGTGTTGATTGTAGGTACAAGTAAGATTAAATTGTTGACAATTTTAATCTTCTCCATCTGTTGTTGGTATTGAATACAACAGAGTTGGCGCCGACCCTCTGGTGGGTTTTCAGAGACCGTTAATTAATTACATTGAGGGGATTGCCCAGCCTTCTCCCGTGGAGCAGCTGGTGTCCTCAAACTTGATGCCTCTGAGATCGCAGCACAGCTTCCTGCCACTAGGCCACCAGAGCTCTCCATCTATCAGGATGTTGGTGATCTTTTCTCCATCTATCAGGATGTTGATAAGGGTAAGAACTTTTGTTTTATTGATGTTGAGGTATAATCCACAGGGAAGGCTGCTTCAAGTCCTTACTTGCAGCAAAGCTGTGTCATCTGCATTAGGCAGGTTTTTGGGTCTTCCTTGGATTCTGATACCTGGTTCTTCTTCCCAGAGACTAACTTCTCAAATGATTTACTCAGCATACAGATTGAATAGGTACAAAGGAAGGATACAGCCCTGATGCACACCTTCCTTTATTTTAAAGCACACAGTGTTTCCTTACTCTATTCAGACAACAGCTTCTTGGTCCAAGTATAGCTTTTGCATGAGGGCATGTGGTTAGGGCAAGCTATTCCTTGGAAAGGGACATCATGCTTGGGAAAATGGACAGTCAGCAAAAGAAAGACCCTCAGTGAAACGGTTTGACACAGTGACTGCTGCAATGAGCTCACGCATATCAGACATAATGAGGAATGCACAGGATTTGACAGGGTTCATATCTATTTTTCAGAGAGTCACTATGAGTCATATTTGACATGATGGCATTTAAGCACAACAACAACAAAGCTGAACTAAAATTACTTTTCACTTCTGAGCTTTACCAATTTACTAGGTTATCAATTTAAAAATTAGTGCTTTTTCTCTGCCATGCAATCTATTTGTCCAGGCAGAGGATGTTTAACTTACCATGCATTGTGTGATATTATTAATTTATTGAACATTCTCATGAGCCAATACTTTATTACAGACAGATTATCAATTATCATATATTATAAGTACCTATTTTCATTTTACACTAGTGGAAGCTACTATACAAAGTAAGACTGATAAAATGCTTTAGCAGTAATAATAAGTAACTGTGGGCTTCTCCCGTACGCATGCCCTCTGTACAAGGGAGACTTGGGTCTGATGAGTCCCCATGCCTGATAGTGACACTTGCTATTTCAGATCAATGGAGGAACATCACAGTTGTCTTCAAAGTCTGAATCATCATCGCCTGGCGTACTCTTTGGTTCTGCTCCAACCCTTCTGGGCGCGTGTTTTCTCTCTTGGACAATGTTAGCCACATCAGGAAACGAGTACTTGCTGGGATCTACTTCTAGCTTCTCCACTTGTGTTCTTCTATAAACAATGACGAGGAACAGTGCAATTAGTATTACATCATTTAAGATCAAGCTTCAAACAGATTCATTGCTTTCACTTAATATTCAGCAATTATTGTCAAACGTTCTACAAGAGCACAGAAATAAAAATATGAGAGTAGCCCTGGCTTTACTCAGTTTCAATCTTTGTACAGTAAGATTCCAGTATCTCTAAAAAAAATGAAGTGTTAACAAGTTTCAGCAGGCTGTGCTAGTCCTCGGGGGAGAGGTTACCTACAGGACTCTTCCTGCAGTATTAGAGGGACCCCTACCCAAACCCACCACTGTCGAGTTCTTTCTGAGTTATGGTGACCCTCCTCTGAGTGTCCAAGGCAGTAAACTCCATGACAGCTCATCTTTCTCCAGCAAAGCAGGTAGTGAATTTGAACCATCAACTTTTTGGTTAACAGCCCGACATGTAAGTAGATGGTCTCTGTAGATGGTCTCTGTGCTCAAGAATATCATCATCATTCTCCTCCATTCTGATGTTCCAGACATCAATCAACATCCTTTACTGGGGAAAGGAAGGTCTTTTCTCCTAAAGTATAAATGTCCATTGTCCTTGTTGACTCCCTACTTCTGTAACCTACTCAAGTTTTGAAGGCCTTTGCATTTTTCAGCTTCTTTTAGCATTTTGCTGGATGCAAAGTTCGCGAAGGAAAAATACAAAGTATACACGAAACCTATACTTGGACCAGGAGGCAATCGTCAGAACAGAGCAAGGAAACACTGCATGGTTCAAAATTGGGAAGGGCGTACGCCAGGGATGCATCCTATCTCCATACCTTTTCAACCTATATGCAGAACAGATTATCCGGGAGGCTGGGCTCTATGAGGAGAAATGTGGGGTCAAGATTGGTGGATGATATATCAACAATCTGCGTTATGCAGATGACACAACCCTGCTTGCTGAAACTGAAGAGGACCTGAAGTACCTGCTGCAGAGGGTCAAGGACTGCAGCCTCCAATATGGATTAAGGCTCAATGTCAAGAAGACAAAGATTCTCACCACTGGACCAATTGGCAACATCAGGATGGATGGTGAAGAGATTGAGATTGTACACAGCTTTAGTTTGCTTGGCTCCACAGTCAACACTCTTGGCACCAGTAGCCAGGAAATTAAAAGGCGCATTGCCATGGGAAAGTCTGCTGTTAGGGACCTAACACAGAAGTGGGGACCAGTGGGGAGTGAGTTGCTGCTTATGACTTTGTAAATTGAGGGTCCTATTTTCAGGCCAGTGACTTTCATTTTAGATGTGTGCGGATGGTTTTTCTTCTGAACCTATTATTCAGACAGACCCCATGCTTGGAGTTCTCTACAAAACTTCTGAAAAAACGTTGTCTTTGAAGACACTGACGCCTGCATGCTTGTATTATGCACAATACAAATATAGCTCCTGTGCAGGTATTTTTATGACACTAATTCTGGCACATAAGTTTGCACCACAGACAGAGCTTGCCTTCGTTCAAAATAGCTCTTGCCATCTGGAAGAGAAGCGTCTGGAAGCCACGACAAGAGGAAGGGTAGTTGGGAGAACTGGGGCATCCCTTCTAGAGGAGGACTGAGGTCTGCGAGAACTTTGTCCAAAGTGTTTAAAGAATCTACAGCGTAAGGGAGATGGGGGTTGCTCTGAGAATCTCCCGGGGGCGAAACCAGTGTCCTCAAGTAGAACCCAGGCAGATGCAAGTGAAGGGCTAGGTAGGAACTGAGGGCGAGATGGACATTCTACTGTGAGGGTGACGGTCCTGGTGGGAAAGGTGCTTCAGCAGAGGCTGGAAGGTGAGGGAGGGCCAGGAGCACAGCAGGAGGGCGCAGAGTGGGGCCTCTGGGGGCCCTGTAACCCCAGACTCTCAGGGTCTGTGAAGTGGCGTGTAGATCATAGGAACAGGCTGGAGGTGAAGACATGGGCTTGACAGAGCATTCATCAAGGCTACATGACCTTGGGGAATTCTAAATGGCCTGCTGCCTCAGTTTCCCCATTTGGAAACTTAGTGTAAAACCCGCTGAAATGGAAAAACTATGCAAATGCACAGGAAGAGCTCAGAAAATGCTGCAGTCACAGTGCGACCATCCCAGTCCCGTCCTCATCACGAGCTGTGGGCCCTGTGTGTGCATGGATTCCATTTTCAGGGGCCGAGAGCCTTAAGGAATAATAGTGTCAGGTTGGGGAGCAATATCCTTTTGGATGCCACATTCTAGCCAAAAAAATGGCAGTGAGGACAGTATAACAGGGTGTAACAGGGCTAAAGGTAGATTTCGGGGGTTACCTTTTGTTTGTTTGCTCTTTGGTGACATCTGGGGTCATTGTCGCAGACTTTGATGTTTTTTTGCCACCTACGATCACGTCTCCTACCTGAAAAGAAAACACAGGGCAGATAAGAAGGTCATTTTTCAGAGGCAGTAAAATGCATAGGAAGAGATTGTCCCTCTTTCTCACATGAACCAGCTGGTGGATTTGAACCACATGTCTTTGGGTTAGAAGCAAAACTCCTTATCACTAAGCCCTGTTGTTGTTGTTGTTAATATTGTGTACTGTGGAGTCAGAACTGACCCACCCTCTGGCAGGTTTTCAGAGGCAGTAAATCCCATGGGAGGAGATTGCCCATCCTTCTACGGAGCAGCTGAGGCCTCGAACTGCTTGCTTTTGGGATTTGCAATGCAGCTTCTTGCCACTAGGCCACCAGAGCTCCATCACTAAGTCCTAGTGCTCTCCATATATGTGTGTGTTTGCCTTCGAGTTGAGCACAACTCATAACGACCCTATGAAAAAAAGGCCTGAAACTCCTCTACAACTATCGACATTTATCAAAGTTTATAGTTCCTGGAGGCATGTTGTTTAGAAGTGGATACCACTCCTGAGATCTCTCTCTCTCTTTACAGATTTATATTTATTTCTATATTATTTTTTATATTTATATATCTTTATACTTTATACATACATCTCTCTCTCTCTCTCTGTGTGTGTGTGTGTGTCTCTATCTCTATCTTGAGAGAGAGAGAGAGTTAACTGACTATATGTCTGCACATATAGAGTGAAAATGGAAAGACGTGTGTATATAAAAGCACTTAACCACTGCATCACCAATGTTCCTTCTTTTATAACAAAACAAAACAAAAAGGCAGGGCTCCACATTCTAAGGTCTCAGTAATTTCAATTGATTCACTCAGTTCAACAAACTTACCATAAAGATTAATCCAACCCAGCACTTATCTGGCAGATGCCCATAACTTATTAGAACGTAGACAGCGTGTCCTTGTGGACCACACCATGTACTAGGCCTACACACAGCAGGTATGCTACACAATATATTTGGCTCCTGCCCCACAACATTGCTATGAGAAGAGGTTACCTGTAGTGGAGAGAGAGCAACTCTTAAAACTTAGCTCTTTGTGTCGCCTTGACCCACTGACCCACGGTAGGAAATCATGCCCTTGCAAACAGGATGGTGATCTGTCCTGGGCTTACCTCCAACTCCCCACACTCATCAACAGCTTCTTTGAGTGGGAGGATGGCACATGTGTGGGCCTTGTTTCCCTGGCCCTTTGACTTGGTTGTTACTCGGCAAGATCCAGGCCCAGGCAAATGGCAAGGGAAAAAATGGGCGTGAACTCTGAGGCGTTGTCAACCTCCACACTCCCCTCCGCTAGGTCAGAGAAGCACGCTGGAGTCAGAGTCTACCTTTGGGAAGTGAGAAGGTCTGGTTTGACTTCAGTCCTCAGCCATGTTCGCTGTCCTACCTGTACCAGACCTTTCCACTGGAGTTCTGGACACCCAATCCAGTCAACAGCGGGGATGAGTTGCCCTTCTGGATTCTTGACTGCCATTGCCATTCTAGGTGCCACTGGTCAGAAAGCTGGACTACTTTCCCTATTGTTTATTACATGTAAGTTTCATAAGTGGATGAAGGAGGAAGGACAGAAGTCAGGGATGTAGGTGTGAGGTCTGGAGCATCAGATTCAAGGAGTTGTGTGCGCCTCTGGACAGGCAGTCCTCCACGGCAACTTTTATCCTCAGTCGCCACACGGTGATGCAAGAACTTCTAACCAACTTGGATTTTATCTTCAGTTGGAATCGAGTTTATTTTTCTACCATATTTTTCCTTTTTTTAAATTAATTTTAATGAAAATGTACAGACTTTGGATTTCCATTCATTCACTGTTGTACTTCTCTCCCTGCCCAACCTCCCCGCCACCCAGTTTGCTCTTCTCTTTCAAAAGTAGAAGAAAAATTCTTCCATTGTTAAATACAATCCCTCCACTCAAGTCCACTATGCAGCCTACATTTTGAAAAGTAAAAGAAAAGTTCTTTCATTGTTTTATAAGTATTGCACATGTATCTGTAGGTACAACTTAGTGCTGCCACTTTACACCAAAGGATGTGGACACAGTGTGACTCTCCCTGCCTTGGGCTTTGAGCGATAACCTATGTGCAATTCACAGAGAAAGAATCCGCTCAGGGCCCACCCCTCTGATGCACAGGCAGACCCCATTGTATGGCCCTCCACACTGTCCTTAGGAGCTATCCTGCTGACTACAACTCAGTCACCCTATGAACAACAGGTCTGAACCTTATCCTATCCTGAGTCAGCCTTACAATCTCCGACATGCTCATCCCTATTGTTAAAACAGCTGTGTCCATCCATCTTCCTGAAAGTCCTCCTCTCTTTCTCCAATTCTTTACCTTTTCCAACATGATGTCATTTTCCAAGGACTGAACCTTCCTGACAACATACTCAAAAGTATTCATGAAAAGGTTTCACCATCTCGGTGATGAAGGAGCAATCCGGTCGCACTTCCTCCCAGATAGATTTGTTTGTTCTTCCGGCAGGCCGTGGAAGATTCTGTACTCTTCATCAACACCACAATTCAAAGGCCTCAACCTTTCTTTGGTAATCCTTACTCACTGGCCAACTTTGAGATCCACAGAAAACAACTGAAAATACCATGGCTTGGATCAGGCGTACTTTATAGACTTTACACTGACACTATCCTGCTCCTTAGACACAGTACTGCTTTTTGTTTGAGTTTTAGAAGCTGAAGGTTTGAGGCAAGCCTATGAAGAATAAGTCTATTGGTGCCATTTTCCCAACAGCATTTCCTCACTTTGTGTTTCTGTATCAAAGTTTGCTCTCAAAGCATTTCAAACTTATTTTAATACTATTGAAAAGGACATCATGCTTGGCAAGATGGAGGGTCAGAGACGGAAAGGAAGACCCTCGGCCAAACGGATAAACACAGTGATGATGCCATGAGCTCCAGTGTATCAGGGACGGTGAGGGCAGCACAGGGTTCAGATCCATTCATCACTCACAGGGTTGCTATGCAACTTGATGGACCCTTACAACAACTGCATGTCAAATACACCATGACAATCCAACCTACAAACCCACCATTACTGAGGCGACTCTAACTGTCCCTTGGGTTTCTGAGGCTCTAACTACTGAAAAAAGACCCTGCCCATCTTTCTGTTGTAGAGTGGTTGTGGTGGGTCAAAAACGCTGACCTTTGTGTTAGCAGTCCAACAGGTAAATAAAGGAATATTTTCACAGATCACAGCTTTACGTTAAGCACGGCTATTATGTGCAATGACAACCAAGCCGCTGACCCATCACAAATTGCCTGTGCGCCTGCACCTTGCTTTCTTTGAGGCACTCGATTGATGCCAATGGTGGGGAACAGAACCTATGACGTCCCCGACATAGGCCTGCATGGATTGAACAGCAGATGAGAGAAATTACCTTCTGCACCACAAATGGCTTATGCAGTGGGCAGATGTTTCCTGAAGCTCCAGAAGATAAAAAGAAAACAGAACAAAACAATGAAGACGGTATGTACTAAAGACATTACATTTCCAGGCTGGAAGAGTTTGTTCAGAAACTTTAAAGCTTTAAAAAAGAGGCACAGGCTGTATAGAAAATGTTTCTGAGAATGCTGTAGAGGAACCTGCCAATAAAGGCCTCAAGGAGGGAAACCTTTCTTACGATTAAAGAAGGTGACTCATGGGAGATTTGAGAACCTGCTAGCAGATTTGTCTAATCATCTCAGGTGGTTTGTTTTGAAAGAGGTCAATTTTGTAGTGTTCTATTTTCCTATATTTTGAAATATATTCATGTTGTAATTGTATTACTTTCCATTAATTTCTTAACTGCCAATGATGGTATGTCGTGGGATCTGAAGGTGTCAGACTATGAATGCTTAGACTATTTTAATACAGAAACTTAATTTAGCTTTCATCCTTCTGTTCAACGGGAGGAGGACAGACCAGGGATATTAGCCCACATTCTGCTGTTGATTTCCTTTAATGAAATGGAAAGTATCTCATTTCTCAGTAATAACTTGTGCTGTCAAACTAAAGGCATATAGTTCAAATCCACCAACTACTCTTTGGAAGAAAGAAGGACAATCTTCTCCTGTGTGATGAACTGCTTCTGAAAACTCACTGGAGGGTCAGTCATGAGTCAATTCTAACTCCATGGTATATTACAACAACAATAGATTTTTCTCACATACACACTTTGAAAACTCAAGTGCACCTGACCCAAGCCACAGTATGCATCAATTGCTTCATATGCACGTGAAAGCTAGACAGTGAATACAAAAGACTGAAGACAAACAGATGTGTTTCAGTTGTGGTAAAGCAAAAAATATTGGATGTACCATGGACTGCAAGAGAAACAGTCAGATGTGTCCTGGAAAAGTGTAGCCAGAATGCTCCTTAGAAGTGAGGACAGTAAAACTTTGTCTCACATACTTTGAGAATGTCCTTAGAGGGGCCTGTGCCTGGAGGACATCGTGCAGGGTAGAGGGTCAGCAAAGAGAAGACGATGTTCAAGGAGCTGGACTGACACGGGTCACTATGACTTGAAGCTGACTCGAGGCAGTGGGATCAGTTTGAGGGATTCAATGTCTTAAGTGAATGAAAAGAAAAATTGAAAGAAGGAGATTTATTAACAAGAGATTGTTTCTGGTTGGTGACAGAATATAGTAGTCACAGGTATTAAGGTAAAGAGGTTGGTTGTGGTCCTCCTTGAAGCATCTCAGGAAGTCAGCAAACCTCTGGGGATATGTGACAACAGACTATGGGAAGAGCTTTGTCCAGTGTTGTCTGCAGTAAGGAAAACTGTGCACTGTCCAGTATGGTATTCTTTAGCCACTTACATTTCCTGAGCATTTAGACGGTGGCTAGTACTACCGAGAAGCTGAACTTTTCTTGAATTTAATTTTCATAAAAATGGTACATAGTCAAAGAGATTGGAGCACTGGAGTTGACCCCCAGATCTTCGAGGCATGGATGGGATGTGCTTGCTGGGATTCTCCTTCAGGAGAGAAAGATCTATCCTCATTGGTGAATCCTAAATCATCCGTAGTTCTTTATCACAGGATCCTTGCAATTCTGGAATCCTCTGTCCCTTCCTTGAACTCTTACAGGGTGGTAACTGTGGTGTCTGTAGCTCGATCTTTCAGAAGTACAGAGGCCTATATCTCATTTGCTTAGATTAAGACGAGGAGTGTTTCCACCGTTGTTGTTAGGTGCCATGGAGTCTATCAGCATGAAACCCTGGTGATCCCATGCTCTCTTCACAATCCCTGCTGTGCTTAAGCTTACTGGCCATCACTGTGCCAATTCAACTCACTGAGGATCCTATTCTTGTTTGCTATTTTTCCAAGCCTGATGCTCTACTCCACTGGTTCCTACAATATTTGGAATCTCAGCATCCTCCTTTCTAAGGAGAATCTTGGTTCCACTTATTTCAAGACAGAATTATTTGCTGTTTAGGCAGCCCACGGACTGTTTGGTTTTGTTTGTCAACTCTGAAATTCAAAGACATCGTTTCTTCTTATCCTCCTTATTAATTGTCCAACTTTCAAATAAATATGAAACAATTCACAACATTATTCTTTGGGGCAAGCGTGCCTTAGTCTTAATGAACACCATTACCACTCCTGATGAGGACTTGGGCGAGGCCCCTGGCAGATTTACTCACTGCAGTACACTATTCGATTTCTTGACTGATGCTTCCATGGCTGTTGCACGCAGATCCAAGGAAAACCAAATTCTTGACAACTTCAAATTTTTCTCCTGTCATGGTGTTGTCTGTCTGTCCTGTTGTGAGGACTTTTGTTTTCTTGAGACTGAGGTGTAACCCATACGTCATCAGCCTTTATGAAGTGCTTCTTGGTTTTCAGCAAGCAAGGTCGTGTCATCTGCATGTCATAGGCTGTTGATGAGACTTCCTCTAATTCTGATAACACATTTTTCTTTGCTTAATGAAGCTTCTTGGATTATGTGGTCAACATAAAGATTGAATAATATGATAAGAAGATACAACCCTGAAACACACCTTGCCTGATTTTAAATCATACAGTGACCTCTTGTTCTGCTCTAAAGACTGCTTCCGCATTCATGTATAAGTTGTACATGAGCACAGTTAAGTGTTCTGAAATTACTACTAGTCTCCATTTTAATTTCTTTATCATGATTCACACAGCCAAATCTTTGCCTAGTTAACAAAATGCAAGCAGGCATCTTTCTGGCATTCTCTACTTTCAGTCCAAATTCACCACGGGTGGCATCCCTCAGTCTACATCCATTTCTGAATCCTTTCCCCCCATTTCTGGACATTTCCTATTTATGGCCTGCTCCATCCATTTTTCAACAAGCTTCAGTAAGCTTTTACTTGTGTGTAGTGTTAATGCTATTTCCCCCCCCCCCAATAATTTTCATTACTCAGTTGTCTTCGTGTGATGGCTTATGTGTCGCTGTGAGGCTGGGAGCTATCTATGCTCTCCATATTTCAAACATCAACAGGGTCATCCAGAGTGGACAGGCTTCAGGAGATCTTTCAGACTAAGTCAAACTAGGAAGCAGGGTGGATCACCCACTTCTGAAATAATGGGTCCTTGAAAGCCCTGTGAATAGATAGCTACGGAGCATTGTCTACAATTGGAAGACACTCAAAATACAACTAGAGCAAAGTTACCTTTCAAAGGAGATGTGACTTGAATGATGTGGATGGGGAAAATATTTCAGTCAATAAAAAACCTTCAGCTGCTGGTGTGGCGAGACTCATAAGGAAGAGAATCTGCCTCAGACACCCATTCATAACTAGAGCATGAGATGTACAAAGTATAAATGTAGGAAAAGTAAAAATAAAAAGATGAATCGGGATGCATAGAGGTGAGGTCTAGAAGCCTGTCCTCTAGGCCTCCTCAGCCTTGGCCTCGGAGCTCATCAAGGGCTTACCTGAGGGTGTGGACAGCCCTGATAGGAAGCTCCACTTCCTCCTCCAGTACCCACTCTGCCCTTCCTTCCACACTTGACCCTGAACAGCAGATATGGCATCACAGTGGATTATGTGTGGGGCCAGCAAGGGTTCAAATGGAAGAAAGAAGAGGCCTTCTGTTCAAATGCGCAGCCTCAGAAACCCAGCTCGAAGGCAGGGCTTGGTTTTGACTTAATAGACATTTTGCATGCTCGTCTCTGTCTTAGAATCTGCTTCCAGGGGACTCCAACCTATAACCTCAAAATACCCTTTATGTATTTTAAAAGATTTTAATTCATTTAAATGAGGCCAGTGTTAGTGAAGATTAATTAAAACACCGGCACTTAAAAAAGAAAAATACAAGCAACTCTTGAAGCAAAAGTAGAAGTTTTGTATTGCCTCTGACAAAGATTGGGGTCTGTGCATAATTAGAGTCTTACAGCACCCTATTTCTCTCAGTGTTATTTGTCACTTAATAAGCACAGACGAAGATTCTCTGTGTTTATGGAAATGCAAATAGAATCACAAATTTGGAACTTTTCTTCACAGGGAATTTGCTGTGTGCCAGAATCTAAATGTGATTATTTCTAAAAGATAAATTCAGCAATTTCAGTCTCAAAGATTCTCCTGAGTTTCAAAGTTGGAGTGGATCCGGAAATTAGCTGTAAGGAAAATATTAATGCCAAAATGAGTCTTGACACCGACATTTATAAAAACATCAGAAAAACGCAATGTATCCAAGCAGAGGTCAAAGGTTCCAAATGCCAATATATTAGAACAAGGCCACTGGGCTCCCCCATATCTTCGGGTTCCATCACATCTCTGGGAAACCTAACCCATACACCTAAATCCATGCACTTCACAGTTTACATCTCACAAACCCCACATTTCAAAACTCTAAACTCCAAATCCCACTGTCCGTTAATAACAAACCACCCTCCAAACCTCAGTGCTATCGCGTGGAATCTGACCATAGTAAATCTATCAGACATGGCCAAGTCTGGTCCCCAAGGCTGTAATTTTTACATGACAGTCACATCTTTCTCCTACAGACCAGCTGGTAGATAGGATGCAGAGAGTTTGAAGTTAACAACCTTCATTGACATTGACTATCCTCTTATTTTCTTGTACTAAGCGAGTCGAGGGATTGCCAGTGGAAAAGTTATAAAAGGGTCCAAATTTATTTAATAAATTAGATCCTGTGGGACTAATGATTTCCTGGACCCAGGGAGAAAATGAAATAAACTCTATGGAAATTCAATTGTGGGCAGGCATAAAGTAACATTTTAATGATGGCACATTATTACGAGTAGTATTTTGATTTGAGCAATAAGGAATTTCTTTTCTCTCAGGCCAGGGTGATGGGCCTTCTCACAGGGTTGGGCTCCAGGGGAAAGGGTCTCTGTCTGTCCCAGGAAAGCATTGTCTGATCAGCTCTTTCCTCGTTTTCTTGTGCTCCCCAGTGGGCTCTGGTATTTCTCCGTTTGGGCTTCCTCCTGTGGTGAGGCTGTTGTCTTTCTATCTCAAAGGTGACTGACGCACACTGCACGAGTGTAGGCATGGCCTCCTTAGCCTAACAGAGAAAACCTGTCCCCAGCTGGGATTTCATCCGCACGCATGGTGTGGCCAGGTGTCTCAGGGTTGACACAGCTGCTCACAGCGATGCTGTGAACAACAGATGGACACCTGCCCTATCCTGCGCCATCCTCTCTGTCCTATGAATATTTATTGTGTTAACCTAACTTCTGAGGTTCTTACTCTCTTTTGCTGACCCTTTACTCTCCAAGCTCCCTAAGCACCTTGTTGTTACATACATCGAGTCAGAACCATCCATCCCATAGTCGACCTTCCATCAGGTTTTCAGAGGCAGTAAATCTCATGGGAGGAGCCTGCCCAACCTCCTGAATGGAGCAAATGGTGTATTTGAACTCTGTGCCTTTGAGGTAGCAGTGCAGCTCCTGACCATTAAGCCAGCAGAGCTCACTCACAAGTGTAGCATTTATTTTTTTACAACACTTATTCTTGAGGGACACAATTCAATCCATAGCACAGGTCAGTTTGTAGTCTGCTGAGGGCTGCATTATTTTAATGCCCATAGCCCACATACCTGAAGTTGGGAGTGCTCATGGTAGTGGGATCAACATTTCTTGCCAAAGCCTCTCCTTCTGTGACAGGCCTTCAGGTCTGCTTAAAGGGCACCATGGGAGGAAATCCCACCATTTCTCTACACTGTGCCTATGTTGACAGTCTCTTTAACAAAGTGTAAAGTTGCTTTTGTTGTGAGTTGCCATTAAGTTGATTCTCTATTCATGGCAAACCCAAATGCTGCCTGGTCCTCGATCATCCCCTTGGTGCTGTGATTGAACTAATGGGATCCAAAGGGTCTTCACCGGCTGGTTTTTCTAAGTAAACTGCCAGACCTTTCTTCCTGGTCTTAGTCTTGGAGCACCTTTGAAAGCTCACAAAACTCCACTGTGGATGAGTGGTGGTAACGCTTGAGAAGCATGGCCAGGAATCAGACCTGGGTCGTCACACAGAACACGAGAATTCTGCCACTGAAATGCCACTGCCCGCAATCTGCCAGTGTTTTACTGGCAGCCAAAGTTACACCTAGTGAGAAACACAGCCTCTAAATAAACTGGGGGAAATGCAGCAAGTAGAGGAAAGAAAGTAAAGAAAGCTCCATGCTTGGTCCCTGCCTTTAGGTGGAATCACAGCAATTATCAACATCTGACAAGGCAGTGATTTAACGGGGTGGTACCTTAGAGCCAGGTAAATGGGAAGGAGCCATCGATCATTGCATTTCAGACAGAGGCTGGATACTGGTAAGCTTGCAAATGGAGAAAGGAAAATGAAATGTAATCCGATCTATGGAAATAAACCAAAAAAGATGGTGAAGAGTGAGGAGCAAGGAAATAGGACTGGTCAAGGCAGATTTGATATCCAAGCATTTGAACTGGAATCTTCCTGGTACAGAGGAAAGAGACGTGAAATGAACAATTGAAGGGTGTGAATGAAAGGAGGCACGGATTGTAGACAAGTCTTGGGGAATTTTGCTGTGAATGTGAAAAAAGAAGTCAAGGATTAGAGGGATGGTCTGTCCAATGGTGAGTCATTTTATAGAATCTAATGAATGAGAATGATTATATGAAACAAAATGTGAGTGTAAGTAAACCAACATAAAATAATTTATAAAAAGAGAGTGAGAGGGAGACAGGGAAGCAAAGGAGGGTTTTTGAGGCAACAGATTGATTGTATATTTAGAAGAGCTGGGAAGGAGGGAGGCTTTAAAGACTCATGAACATTAACTGAGAGAAACAGAAAACCTGTAAGTTGTCCCGCACAAAACCAGAGCGTCTGTGATTTCTGTGGACGAACGCTGGCTGTGTTGCTCCGGCTGATCTACAGGTTCCCTAACGCATCAAAGAACTGACGATCTGGGCCAGACGTTAGTCTCTAAACATAAACAGACCTAACACAGACAGATGACAATCTGGAAGGAACTTAATAAAATCAAAGTGCAAAAATAAACCCAATGAATTCTCTGGTTTCTTTCAATTACAGTCTATATGAATTAGGATGAGCTCTGTTGTAAGTTGCAGAAACCTCAACTCAAATTGGATTAAGCTGTAAGGAATAGATTATATAGCTCATAACTAGATATCTGAAGCTGGCGTCTTCCAGGAGATGTGAACTGGCATGGGTTCCATATAACCTGTCCATCGAACACAGTTATGTCTTGTACCAATGCGTTTAATGGGTCTGTAGCTTCCATTACTTGTACTGTTAGGTGAACTGCTGGAAAGACTTGGCTTACTCTAGGAATCCTAACTAGACATTCAAGAAATGTCTGCTAAACACCGCAATCAAACCCAGCCCTCTGCTCTGCACTGAGCTGACTCCCATCGCGGAGACACTCCATGGGGTTTCCCAGGCAGTAAATCTTAACAGGGACAGATTGCCTCATCTTTCTCTTGAGAAGCAGCTGGTGGATTCAAACCGCTGACCTTTAAGTTAGTATTCCACCATGTGCTACCGTGGCTCCATGTGTCTGCTTGTCGTTGCTGTTGTTAGGCACTGTGGAATACAACTCCTAGTGAGCCTTTGAAGAGCAGATCTGAACTCTGCCCTATCCTGTGCCATCCTCATCACCTCCGACTTCCTCAGGTCCACTGCAGCAGTCACCGTGCCAGTCCATCTTGCTGGGGGTCTTCCTCCCTTTCACTGACCCTCTATCTTTCCATGCATGATACCTCTTTCCAAGGAATAGCCTCTTCCAGCAACACGTCCAAAGCATGAAAGAACCCTAGGAAAACAACTGCTGTCTACCTGCACAGGCCAAATATGACATGTGCTTTCTTTAAAATCCCGAAAGACCTACTAAGCACTGTTCCTTGGCTGCAGATGACATGAACTGGAGTGACTTGGTTTTACCCTTCTAGGGCTGTACCCAAATGCCCTGTGCCACGAGAAACCTCACCTGGGTGGCCTGCTCCCACATTCCCGTGGAGTTTACATCTCTCTGGCATCGTCCTGCTTCTCCGGGGCACGTAAGGTACCAGACTCCTCTTGTTACTTATGTCCTAAAGCGTGCCATCACCTTCATTTCACCCACATCTGTAGGCTGAGGAGATGATTCCAGTCACTGAGACCTGACTATGACACAAAGCAGGAGTTGGCAGGATTCTTCCTGCCAGGTGAAGGCAAGTGGCTTTTGGCAACCGTCTCTGTTTACTGGAAAGGAGGAAAGCTCATTCATCAGCCACACTCCAGGTGCCAAGAGCTGTGGGTTTGCTTCAGCTGAGTGATGGCTTCTGGGAGAGCAGTTTAAAACTGTAAGACTCACCCAACTAAATCTAGGATATCCTACTGTTGTGAAGACCTATTTTCTTTGTTCACGGGCTCAGAGGAGAATTAAATAAGAAAGTGATAAGAACCCTCACTCTCCGTGTTTCAGCTCTGTCCTTCTAAAGGGGATACACACTGCATCAAGTACCCATTTGCAAGTGTGGAATGGAGGCGTTTGGCAGCACCATCTCAGACGCTGTCAGGAAAATCTTCATCACAAGTGTGATAACAATCCTCAGTTTCCCATGTCCTGGACTGGTCAGAGTTTGTAATGAGACAGTAAAAGCTAAGTTAGGCAAATAGGGATTTATTGTATGTATGACATGGTTTAGGCAATGAATGAAGAAAGACATCAGACTGAGCTTCCACAAACCACTCCAGAACTATTCTGAAGATCTGATCAGTGAGCAGCTGTGTCTGCTATGACCACGAGGCGATATGCAAAACCAGAGTGCTAACGCAACCTGAGGTAGTCCCAGCAGAGGGCCAAGCCTGCTCTGATCAGAACCAGGGCTACATAACCCAGTAAACAAGGTTGGCCAGGGGCCAGCAGTGCCTTTCCACACGTCTGCAGTGCAGTTTTACCTCCACCACACTGCACCGCACCGCACCGCACATCTGTCGTGAAACCCACACGAAGCCTCTCACTACAGGTGAGCAAGGAAACACAGTTACACTCAGGTTCCCTGGTTCAGCGCAAGCTGGTGCAGACAAGGTGATTGCTGGTCAACCCACCCATGACTGGAAGACTTTCCGTGCCAAAACAAGAAACCACCTTGGCTGACAGTTCCCAACCCACTTTGCCTCTGCTATAGTTGCATGAGGAAAACCAAGACCTCACCCTGCCTCTCTCCCACATCACTCAGTTTCAAAGCAAAGTAGGTCTTAGATCTCTGATCTTTACCTCTGGAGCTTTTACATCCTAGAATAAATTACTGAAAATGATTAAATGTTGGATGAATCAATCTATGTTATCTTCTTCAGTGGTGGTCCAAAATTCTTCTGGTTTTGAGAATGATTTTAAAAGTGCTTAGTGAATTTTCAGTGTTTTATAATTTTACATCATCTGCATATAGAGACAGTTTTACCTTCTCTCTGACAATTTGGATGCCTCTTATTTTCTTCTCTTGCTGGATTGCTCTCGTCAGGACTTTCAAGACAATATTGGACAGGACTGGTGATAGTGGGGGTTCTTGCCTGATCCTTGCCCTCAGAGGAAGGCTTTCAATCTCTCTCCAATGAGAATCACATTGGCTGTTGTTTTACAGCATATGCTCTTGTTTATCTTAAGTGAATTCCCTCCATTCATGTTCTGTTGAGTGTTCTTATCAGCATGCTTTTTTTGAATTCCATTTGGTTATCATGTATCAATTTTCTGATATATTGTTTGCTTCTATTGTCTAGGATTTTGCTAAGGATTTTCATGTCTATATTCATGAAAGATATTGGTCTATAGTTTTTTTTTGGTTCTCTGTTTTCTTTGGGGTTTTATTTGCTTCATATAATGAATCCAAGAGCATTCCTTCTTTTACTATTTTCTGAAGTAATTAGGTAGAATTGGTGACAGCTCTTCTCTGAATGTTTGATAAAATTCACTGGAAATTATTGGTCCAGGGTTTTTAGTTGTTGTTGTTGGGAGGGTTTGTTTGTTTGGGGTTTTTTTGTTGTTGTTGTTGTTGGTTTTTTAAAAAAAATTTTTTTTAAGGACTTGCTCAATTTCTTTTGTGATTAGTTTAAGTGTTTTACTTACAGTCCGTGTCATTTGGGTAGGTTTTAAGAGTGTAATTATTTATCCATTTCCTCTAGGTTTTCGTATTTGTTATAGTTTTAAATAATATTCTATTCCTATCCTTACTTCAGTCGGTTCTGTTGTGATGTTGCTAACTTAATTTCTTACTTGAATTACCTTGTGTTTTTTCCTTTCTTTTCTTTAGTTAGGTTTGTCAGTGGACTGCCAGTTTTATTGACCCATTGTAAAAACTAACTCCTGATCAAACAACTGAACCTCTGATAGTTTCCATGGTTTGTCTTTTTTCTATGAAATTTATTTCTGCCCTTATTTTTGTGATTTCCTTTCTTTTAGAGGTTGTCAGAATTGTTTGCTGGTTTTTGTGTTGGTTTTTTTTCTTCTATTTGCTGGACATGTTGAGTTAAACTGTTGATTTTCATCATTTCATCCCTTTTGATATGTTTGCTTATAGCTATGAATTGACCTCTCAGTACTGCTTTTGCTGTATCCAAGAGGTTTTGGTATGAGTAGATGATTCATCAAAGAAAGTTATATGGCCAATAATCACATGAAAAAAATACTCAAAGTCACTAGCTATAAGAGAAATGCAAATCTAAGCAACAAGGAGATATCATCTCATCCTAGCAACAACAGGAAAGTTCAATAGGACAGCAAACAAATGCAGATGAAGATGTGGAGAGATTGGAACTCTTGTGTATGGCTGGCGGGAATATAAAATGGTGCCACTATGGAAGGCAGTCTGGCACTTCCTCAAAATGTTGAATATAGAAATACCATTTGACCTACCTATCCTACCATTGGGAATAAACCCCAAAGAAATCAGGGCTGTGACAAACAGATGTGCATACAGTCATGTTTACTGCAACATTATTCACAGTGGCAAAGAAATGGAGCCAATTCAAATGTCCATCAACAAACAAATGGATAGAGAAACTGTGGTACATGCACACAATGGAATATTACGTAACACTGAAACACAACTCATTCAACACTAACAACATCGATAAGTCTGGAACACAGTATGCTGAATGAAATATCTCAATCACAAAAAGGACAAAATACTGCATAAGATCCTATTGCTATAACAATACGATGGATGGGAGGGTGGGGAGAGAGCAGAAGAATGGATAGATAATGAACACCTCGCTGGAAGAGGTAAAGGGAAGGACAATCTGAAAGTAATGGATAATCAGACATCATATGTATAGCCATTAACAATCGGGAGCAGGGGAGGGGTGAATTTGGGGGAAGGTGTGGAGTAAAATGTGTATGAATGAATGAGTGAATGAATGAAAGATAGTATCTTTGTAAACTTAAATTACATAAAAAGAAATTTTAAAAATAAAAAAGTGGTTACTACATTTTACTCATGAAATTTTAAAAATAATTCACTACTAATAAGGTATAGCTTTGGATTCTTTTCTAGAAGCAGTTCTTTGAAACATTTTCAATTTACTTTGACTCTGAGTTAATTTGAAGGGGTGTGTGTGTGTGTGTGTGTGTGTGTGTGTGTGTGTGTATACACACTTAAATCCATTTCAAGGATTCCTCTATCAATTGGGGGGAAATATTCCTGCATGTAAATGATATTTTGTTGTTTCTGATTTTAATTGTATTTCCTTTAATTTTTTCCTATGATTATAGCTTGCCAGAGATATTATTTGTTGTTGATGCTATTTTTTCCAAGAAAATTTTCTTTGCAATTTCTTTTTCAATAGCTATTCTGTTTCCTTAACTTCTTCTTTTGTATGTTTATTTCTTATCCTCCCTTTAATAATTTTTACATATTATTCTTTTCTATTTCTCGATCAGAATGCTTAGATCTAGAACTATTTCTTAAAAATGGTATGGTTTTACCTCTAAGTTCATATACTCTCACCTTGCTCTTTTCTATGGATAATAATGATAAGAAAAATGAGAACTTGTTTGACATTAATAATCACTCATTGAGTGCTCATTTTGTGCTGTGGTAGTTTTGTTACATAATATACCTTTGTATTGATTTGCTTAGGCTAAAAGAAATCCAGTAACACATCCAAAGCTACCCAGAACTACAGCTGACAAAGAGAACTCTGGTGGCTTAGTCAGTAAGGAGCTGTGCTGCCAATTCAAAGACAGACGGCTCAAATCCACCAGCTGCTCCACATGAGAAAGATGAGTACTCTCCCTTCTTGTGATTTACAGACTCTGATAACCCACTCGAGGGTCAGATACAACTCACAGAACTTTATTCAATCAAGGATCTTTACTTGATGGAACTCATTACCTGTCAAACTCATTGGCACAGCTGAGGTAGAATGGGCTTCAAGGTGACCCTCCAGTGGGTTTTCAGGAAGTTGTAAATTGCAGTGAAGGAGATTGTGCATCTTCCTTCTTCAGAGCACAGCTTTCTACACTACCAGAACACTCTCTAAAACATTTATTATTAGCTATCCTTTCATTTGTATTTTATAAATGAGAGAGAGAGCCACTCTGATGGAGTTGTCTTTATAGAGTTTTACCACTGACCCAAAGGTGACATCTCTCTGGAGGTTCTGGTCTACCAGCTACTCCCAGGGAGAAAGATGGGCAATCCTTTCTCATGCAAATTATAACCAAAAACCCACTGGAGTGTCAGATATGACTCGATGGCATTGAGTTTGAGTTATAAAAAAAAAGGTATTAAAATATTTCTTTGGCTTATAATAGTATTTGAGGAAAGTATTTTCAATGTCTCAGCTTTATTTATTGGATTATTCCACGTTTTATAGTCAATTTTGTTTCTATCACCATATAAAGACAGGATTCATTTTTCAATATTTTTTACCTTGGAAATTAAAAATAAGCCATTTCAGGATTTAGTTTTCTATGAACTTTAAATCTACTAAAAATGGCCTTTTACAGAATGCACTTTAGTCTCTTTGTAAAGGACAGAAAGATTAAAAATTAATGATATCATTCACATAATTAGTAGTCACATGCTTTGGGCATGTTGCTAGGAGGGGCTATTCCTTGGACAGGGACATGTTGCTGGGAAGGGTGAAGGGTATCAAAGGAGAGGAAGAACCTCAACCAGCTGGACTGATACGGTGACTGCCGCAATGGGCTCCTGTGTGTCGGGAAGTGTGAGGAGGGCACAGGATAGAACAGGGTTCAAATCTGTTGTTCAAAGGGTCGCTATGAGTCATATTCGACTTGACAGCACCTAACAACAGTAACAACTTTTTATCATATCTTTCAAAGACAGAAGTTGGTCATATAATCTTGCAACATGGGTTGTGTTGATTTCCCCTTGTACTTCTAAGACTCGATGCTTCATGCACGTAAGTAATACACCACACAATTCATAAAAGACAGGCGCATTTTCACTCTGTATTATGGAATCTCCTGTTACTGCAGAATGACCCTCTGGAATCCACTTAATGCTTTTGGCCTTGTGACCTATCAAATCTGATATTAATTTTTTATTATTTTTTTTATGTGTGTACCGTCAAATCGGATCTGACTGGTACAGGAGGCAATTGTTCCTCCTTCTTCAGCAGAGCATCTCGTGGATTTGAACTGCGCATCTCTGGGATTGAAGTGAAGCTTCTTGCCACTAGGCCACCAGAGCTCGCCATATTAATTTTTTTAAACTAAAAATTTAGTAAAGTAAGGTGTATATTTTTATAGGAGAGGGAGTTATAAAATGGCAAAATGTTTATGGTTCTTCTTTCCACCCATAATTTTCCAATTCTGCATCTTTGTTTGATTTGTGAGATCACATACACTTTTTTTCTTTTTAAGGCTAGCCTCACTTCTTCTAAGGACAATTATAACTTTTTTAGTTCTTTCCAACTCTATTCAAAACATAAAAGTACTTCTCTGACTATTGCAATGTTTTGGAAGGGCAATAGTGAGACTCAGTGAGGCTGATGCCTGAGGGCGGAAGTAACTGAGGAAACCAGAATCCCTCATTAGGCTCCAAATTCAAAGCAAAATGTGGGGAAGGTGGCAAGCGCACCTCGATCTCCACAAGAGAACACTGCTGGGCTTCTAATTCAATAGACGCTTTCTATCCCCAGAACTCAGCATGGTCCCGTGCACACAGTAGGTGCATATCAAAATGGGCACAATATCTGCACAAATGAATGGCAGTGACGAAAAGAAAATGATTCTCAAAGATGCCTCTTCCTGTCCATCATTACATCTGTAAATGAGGGAGTGGTGGAGGCCTGGGGGCTTCACACAGCCTGAGCCCTGCGGGTACTGCCTCTAACTGGGAGGAAAGGGGTGTGGGAGCCACAGAAGATTCCAGCAGCTATGACTGTAACACTAGTCTCTCAGGCAGCGCCATACTCTCTATCTCAGCAGATGGCTTGAGAAGCTACTTGCTAAAGTCTGAGCCTGTCTGAAGCTACGCCTTCAAAACTGGGGCAAGGGAAGCTCTGGGTTTGCAAAGGGCAGTAGACAGTGGGTTCAAAGAGGAAGCGATAGAAAAAAGGTCCCCGTGGTCGGCACCCTGGTGGTGTATTGCATTATGAGTTGGGCTACTACTTGAAAGGTACACTAGCCACTCCTCAGGAGAAAGGTGGGTAAGCTCCTCTTACAATGATTCCCCAGCTCAGAAACCCAGTGGAGGGTTGCTGTGAATTGGGATCAACTTGACAGTAGTGGGTTTAGGAGTCCCTGGGTCGTGAAAGATGTTGCCAACATAAAGGCTGGCAGTTCCAGTCCACCCAGAATTGCCTGAGAAGAAAGGCCTGGCTCTGTACTGCCAAGAACCCAACCTCTGCCATTCCAGTGGAGTGGAGTCCCTCTCTGACACACACAGAGCCACGAGGTCCGGGAGTGGGCTTGCCAACAGCCGGCCGCAGGGATCCGTGGTGGCCTGATTTCTCTTCCACAACCAGCTGCATCATGCTTTTGGCCACACTAAGTGCTTAATAAACTGTTGTTGAATCAATATTTTAATTGACTCATTAATAATTCATTCATTGTCTAAAGTTTCTCAGAATTTTTGCAGTAAGCGCTCTATTTCTGAGTTTTGGCACCTTACTTTTGTGTCATAGCAACCCAAACATGCTAAATAATTCCCTCCTTTGGTATTAATAACTCTCAAATCATTTATTTATGAACGCCGTGTGCCTTTCTTCCCTCCTCATTTCGCTTAGGTATACACGTTTAACGTCTTCACCCATGCCTCATAAATAATTTCTAAAAACGTCTCCACTTTTTTTCTTCATCAAACTTGCAAACTGCCTCAGCCCTTCAGATACCAACCTCCTTTGACATAAGCCAATTATTTGATTTGGGGGCTGTCTCATTTTCTCAGGGATGCTGTATCAGAACTATCACGAGTGGGTGGCTTTAAGGAATAGAAATTTATATTCACAGGTTTAGAAGCACAAATTGAGAGCACCAGAGCAAAGAGGAATCTTTCCCTCTCTGTCTGTTTCTCTGTTTCTCTCTTTCTCCCTCTCTCTCTGTCACCTTTCCAGCTCCTGTTCCTCAATTTCTTGGCAATTTTCATGTGTCCTCACTTCTTTCTTCCTCCATCTTTGCTTACTTGCTTCCATCCTAATCTCCATCAATAGCTCAGAAGCAACTGGCTTAAGACACATCATATTATAACTTCATTCATCGTTGTTGAGTAGGACTTGACTCAGACTTGACCCTCCATTAGGTTTCCAAGGCTGTAAGTCACACAGAAAGAGATTGCCCGTCTTTATAAATGAGGAATCACTGGTAGATCCGAGCTGCGCTTCACAGGAACTCATTCCTTCAAGTTGATTACAACTCAGAGCAGCCTCATAAAACAGAGTAGAGGCAGCACAGGGGTTCTGAAGCTGTACGTCTTTTGGAAGCAGCCTGCCTTACTATCTTCCTGGGAGTGGTAGCTGGGGGATTTGAACCACCAGCTTTGCGGTTAGCATCTCAGCACTAACTGACTATGCCTCCGGAGCTCCTTAGGAGGCCAGGATTCCCACTTACATTTCTGGATGACACAATTCAATTAATAAGAGGCCAAGAGTGGGGTGTTGAATCAGCTTCTGAGTCTATAATGTTTAGCACTGAGGCTCAGCCATGCGATTACACCAGGCTAAGTTTTTCCGGCGGTCCTGGTAGCAGTTCCCGAACAACGGCCCGTTTATAAATTGTTCATCTTCTTACTTATTTCCAGTGTTTATATTTACCAGTCAATTATCTATAACCCTGAAGATGCGCATGTTAGCACGCACAGTTCACGACCCAGAAAGGGATATTAATAATAGCAAAACTTTGGTTCATGCATTTTTTGTTGTTGTTGTTGTTATTATTATTATTCTCATCATCATCCCTGGGAATCAGAGGAAGCTTCCAGATATCCAAATTTACTTGATAATGACGCTATCACAGTTCATGGTTTATCAACGATATTCTGAGTATGTTTACTAAGAAAAGGACTAATTTTTAACAATGACCATTATTTCCCAGTATTAGAAAATGTGTAAATTACTGAAAACCCATTGAAAAAATTCTTGGAAAGATTGAAAAAAATAGTTACTACTCTTATAACTGAAGGTCTGCAGTTCTCAACCAGCAGCCACTCTGCGAGAGAACGAATGGATAACAGCCTCGGAAGCCCCTGAGGGAGGGTTGGTGTGAGTAGCAGGAAATCCCTGGGGGAGGGTTGGTGTGAGTAGCAGGAAATCCCTGGGGGAGGGTTGGTGTGAGCAGGACTCCACTGGAATGGCAGGAGGTTTGATGGACGGTGTCAATCAAACATTTTGGAAGTTGGTTGTATCTCTGGGGGGAGTGGAGGAGAGCCAATGAGTGGCACTTCAGAGGGGTGGGTCTGGGTGGTAGGGAGGGGGCAGTCGGAGAGGATGGGAGCTGGATGGCACCATGGGAACAGCAGAGAGCTAGCACCAGAGAGGACTCTTGTGGAAAGACCTGCCGTGACCGCACGACACTTGGGGCTCAGACTCAACTATTGAATGGGAAACCCTGAACAGATGACAATCAAGCTGCCTAGGTGAGGTAAAAGGATCTAGGATAGCTGAGAGCGCCACACTGTCACACGCAACAAGCACACACATACAATGTCTAGTCCAAGAAGCTGCACTGCAATCCCAAAGGCATGCGGTTCGAAGCCACCAGCTGCACCACTGGAGAAGGATGGGCAGTCTCCTCCCATGCCATCAACTGCCTCTGAAAACCCACCAGAGGGTCAGCTACGGGTTGGATCTGACTCGATGGCACACAATAGTGTGGGTAGGAAGCTAACCCAAAGTGTTCGAACAGAATGTGTAATGTGCATGTTATTTACGACAGCCCATAGTGTCAGTGCTGACTCACAGAATCCCACAGGACACAGGAGGGTTCCCCCTGACCCCGGGGTCACCAGGGCGTTCAGGCACTGTCTCCAGGTCTTTTCCCCCACATAGCAGCTAGATGGTTCTACCAGCTGACTGGTTTGTAAGCAGCTGGATGCTGGGTCAGCCCTCCCCGGAGGAGGAGTGAGGTCTTGCAGAGGAGAAAGAGGAGGTGGAGAGGGCAGAAGGGTGGAATCGCTCGTCATCTTATCTACAGGACCAGAGCCATGCAACTTTCCTCTCCTTGTTACCCTGGCAACTGGACCTCCAGAGAAAAGCCCCATGCCAAAGCAGGAAACAGTAAATAGGGGTGGAGCCGAGAAGGCTCATTAGCCCCACTTCACAAGGCCTGAAACATTTGAGAGGGTTTGTGTCACAGGGGAAAAAGCTGTCCCCACAGTTAACACCTCTGGAGGACCAGCATGAAACACCGATGACCCTTTCCTGGGCACTGAGTCTGGTTCACAGCGGGAATGAAGAACCTTGCCTGTTCCGGCCTTGGTGACTGAGAAAAACCCTGAAATCAGGGTGACTGGGGTGGGGCAAGGCAACGCTTCCTCTCCTGCTTCCTGTATAAGAACCCAGAGCCAGGTCAGGAGCACGGAAGGGACTCTGGTGATATCTGTCACAGGAGAATCAGGACATTTGTACTTCAGATGGTCCAGGGAATTTCAACTGTCCATGGGGTCTCCCAGGGGCCTTGGGGAAAGGGTTAAACACTCAGCTCTGAATGGAAAGGCCAGCGAGTCCATTTGCCACTCCTGCGGAGAAAAGGCCTGGTGACTGGATCCAGTGAAAGGTACAACCAAGGAAACGGTATGGGTCGTCCTGCAGGGTCACTAGGTCAGATTCACTCAGCATCGCACAACACAGGGTCTCCCTGTTGGCTTGAATGGCTTCCCCTCACCCTTCCCTCTTTATTGATTAGAAATTAGCAGGGTGACCGTGCCACCCATCTCAACTGGTCAGTGAGTAAGAGGGGCCAGTGCTCACTTTAGCAGCAGGTCTGCAGTTCAGAAGCCATGAGACCACGTCACACAGTCATCACACTCGGGATCCGGTCATCACGTTAACCGAAGCGCCACTCTCTGATCACCTCCTCATTTTACAACTAACCCCCGTCACATAGACTCTGCATGGGAGAAGTACGAAGGCTCAGCTCCTAGGGACTCACTTTCCTGAACTTGTCAGCTGACTGAGGTCCAATGGATTCAGCTCAGGGACCATCCGGGTGAGCAGGGCAGAATAGCTCCACGCTAGATTTTCAAGACTGACTTTTCTGAGGTAAACAATCACGCTTGTCTCTGGAAGAGCCTCTAGGTGGCTTTGAACTGCTAATCCTTCCCTGGCAATTGATTTCTTAACAATTTTTGTCATCGGGGACCCATATTGACTCCACTTCTCTATTCTTATAAAGGCTTTATGCAAACTAAGAGGGGAATTTATAAAAAACAAACACCAAACCATGATGAATCTCCATCAAGATCTGGCCGCTCTCTAGAGGCCAGCGAAGGCTGCCCACTCAAGGATGCCCAAGCCATCCATGGCTTGGTTAGTTTAGGGCCACAGCCAGCAAGGAAGACCGTGTGCCTCTGGGATTGCAGCACAGCTTCCTACCACCAGGCCAACACTCCCTCTCACTGCAGTGCCTGTCTTATTAGAACCCTCTCTACCTCTGCCTTTTAATACCAGCACTATTCCCTACTTCCCAACAATGTTTCCTGACTTTGTACATAAACCACTCCACTGAAATACCTGTCTCGGGGCCTGATTCTGGGAGATTCCAGATTAAGGCTCTCTTCTACAGTCTGGGTCTCATACTTCAACATCTAAAAATTACTTCGTGCTTTCAAAGATTCCCCTTAAAGACAAAGAGTAGCGATCTGCGATCTGCCGTACCAATTCCAAACCACCAAAAGGTCTTTCATTAGATCCAGTTCATGTCTCCGCCCGGGCCCAGTTATCTTTGATTGTGTGCTGCGTATTTATATACATATTTAGACAGCAGAAAATCAGCCTGGGACACCATGTGAGTATTAGCTTCACCTCTAATTCCTATTCCTCCTGCAGTGCAATCCTTGAGAGCCATGTCCCAAAGTCGGGGTGTGGCCTATGAGAGCTCCCGTACTGGAAGGCTCTGGACTTTGGCATCTTTTTTTCTGACCCCAGTGTAGTCACTGAGAGTCTGGGTCATGCTGTTAACCATGTTCACGAGGACGACAGTGACCACAGGCACCAAATTACCCATTTATTTGGGTCTTTGTCCTCTCTTGGATATTCTTGGATATTCTGGCAAAAACTTGTACCTTGTTAAATATTAATACTATTAAGATGTTTCTTAACTATGCAGTCTAGCTTGCTAATTTTTGCTCCCTGTGACTGCCGCTTCTCATTACTTGGTTGGTAATTAGCAGAAGACAGAGCTCTGGAGATGGTATTTAAAGCCATGAGATAAGATGAGATTATCTAGGGAATGAGTATAATTAGAGAAGAACAGAAGGCATTCTAGAATTGAGTGATTAGACAAACCAATTTTTAGAAGCCTGGTGAAGCGAGATACCCAGCAAAGCAGCATCCAGTCACACAGGAAAGGAAGGAGGAGTGAGTGCACCCTCGAAAGCCATCTGGGAAGGGCCTTAAAATGGAGCGAGTGATTCATGGTGTGAAAAGGTGCCAAAAGGTCAAAGACGATGACAGGAGAGATGTCTCAGTGGAGCGGGGTCGAGTGGAGAAAGAACTCATTTCCAAGATTCTGTGCAAAGAGTTCGAGCAAACAAAAATAGCCTTACCCTTTTGGCAAGAGCTTTGTTGCAACGGGGATCATGGCACTGTATGAAGGGATTATTTTTGTTGTGTTCTGTTTTAAGAAGGGGAATATTTCAGCATGTGTTCTAATGTAAGATTCTGGGAAAGGAAACCAACAGCTTAGTAAAGAGAAGAGTAATACCAAAGAGAGATTAAAAAAAAAAACAAAAAACACCCCAATCGTACAGAGTCAAGTGAAACCGGATCCAGGACACAGATGGAAATGTGGCGACGTTGCAGGATTCATTCAAGGAATCAGAAAGGCAGGCCGCTAAGTGGCTCTAAGTGCAGAAGGGTGGGCAGACAGGATGGCCAGAGTGTGGGGATGCCGTCTTCTGGTGTTTCTATGTTTTCATAGCAAATTTTAGGGAACCGCCGAGGTATGAAATAAAATCAGAAAGCAGTGAATGAGCGTATGCAAAGGGAATCTTGTGAACGGACCAGCTGGTAAACGCAACCCTCTTAAAATTAATACAGAATAATAATTCATCTACAGCAGTCATAGAAGGATAAATAAAAAAGACCGCAGGTACTAAGGAAAGGTTTACACATGTAGAGACCCATTTCTGGATGGTTATCAGGGCCAGGAAGGCAGGAAGAAAGGCCTGGAAATTAGTAAGTGGATAACAGACCCGCATTACGATGACTGAGGGGAAAGGCCATGTCCAATAAGGAGATGGCCAGCACAGTATCACTAAGGAAAGGGAGGACACAGAGCGGTAGGAGAGGACTGATGGACATCAGAATTACAGGGAGGAGATGAGAAAAGTGCTGTTACACTCTGGGCATTGAAATGAATGTTAAAGAACAAAATGTGTATGAATGGTTGCAAGAAAAATTAATTTGCTTTGTAAACCTTCACTGAAATAACAGTTAATTTAAAAAGAAACAAACCGAGCACCACAAGTCATATTTAAGTCAGAAGGAAGCACTGAGAAATGCATATCTAACTACTTCGGAGCAGAGAGAAGAGCCTTGATTTTCAGAGCCACGGTCTGTTTTCTTCACCTTTCTCTCTGACCTTCGCCTCTGCCCGTCCTGCCTGAGCTCAGCTCTGCCGATTCGAATCAGACGTTCACCGACTAAAGCTGCATGTCTATTTTGCCATTCAGTTTAGATGGAAACTTCCTAATCTCGGTTAATTATTCAGAAAGAACACCCGAAGGAAATGGTAAAGTGTGTTCTTGGCGTGCCCCTATAACTTGTCAGCTGAGACTCTGGCTGGAAGTTTAACTTAGCGACTTCATGCAAGTGAGCGTGCGGCACGCTCAGTGAATGTGGCATCTCAGCAAAGCCGTGTGACGTTGCCCTGTGGTGAGATCATATGCCAAATACTCGTGGGAAGCTGATATGCATGTCACTCAGTCTGCAGAAGCTCTTAGAAAATGCAAAGGGAAATAACCCTCCCTCCAAATAGGAACTAAATGCACACGTATGAGACCCGGAATAAACCTTAGAAAGCTATGAGGAGAAAGCCAAGAAAAACCTGATGACGTAAGAGTTTAAATGGAGAGGGCAGTGATGGTACAAAGTA
The DNA here is from genome assembly GCF_000299155.1 of Elephantulus edwardii. Lineage (NCBI taxonomy): Eukaryota > Metazoa > Chordata > Mammalia > Macroscelidea > Macroscelididae > Elephantulus > Elephantulus edwardii. The sequence continues at coordinate 9,222,865 of NW_006399753.1, read as the reverse complement.
AGAGTGATAAATGGTGGGGAGGGGGACAGCATAGGTCTTCCAGGAGTTGTGCTGCTAAGCCCAAAGTGGTGCCTCTTCCGGCAGTTCGAATCCACCAGCAGCGTTCAGATGGGCAAGCCTCTCCACTGTCATTTACAGCCTCTGAAAACCCAATGGATATTCAACTGTGAGTCAGTTGCATCTCGATGGCAATGACTATGTAGTTATTTCAAGAAATAGAGAGGCATACATTAAGAGAGATAGTGTTGATAACATAAATTAATCCAACACCAAAATCTAGAAAGTCAATGCAGCAATAACAGTATCAACTCACAGTAATTGATACCATTAATATTAACCACAACTCATAAGATGATTATATTTTTACATAAATAATGCATCTAGGGCTTTTTGCCAACCATAGCATATCTCTTCATATTACTTTCATAACTACTCTGTAGCCCAAGTTACATGTGTGGGTGTGGTTTTTAAGTGGGTGCATTATTTTTGCAAAAACAACACATTAAACACAAATACCATGCCATGTCCCAAGTGCTGCTCTAAATGCTTTGTATAATTTATATAATCCTCAAATCAGTTTCATTAATAACATTTTATGAACAAGAAATCTGAGAGACTATTAATTTTCTCACAGCCACACAGCTGCTCAGTAGAAGAGTCAACCCCGACTGTCTGGCCTGGGCCCCTTCTCTGCACCAAGGATCCCCTCCTTTGAATCCGCAGCTGTGACGCAGCCAGGAGGCAGCCTGACAAAGATGGGCATGAGGCGGACTAGCTGAAAACAAGACGGCCGAGGCGAAAGGGGCCCCGGATCAACTCTGCCTTTGCCTAAAGACTTTCTTTTGCCTTTACTTTTGAATGAAATGGGAAAGCAAACTGCTCTTATGTACAAGCATTTTCCCATGATTCTTCTGGCTTCTGTGCAGAGCAGAGAATGGCTAACTCTTCTCCAAAGAAGAGGAGTGAGTTCCTGCTTGTAGTGGACGCCCCTTGGCCGAGGTTGCTCAACTGGACACATCAGATGCAGTAAAAGGCCACAGGCCTGAGGGGCTGAGTCTCTTCTCTCACATCTCCAGCAGCTAAGGAGAAGGAGTAACTCAGCACCTGATCTAGAAAGAACTCCGTCAGCCAGGGGAGCAAGTTAGAGACGAACCTCCTGAAACACAGCTCAGGACTGTCTACTCCCCGAGCACCGGGCAGTGGATCTCCACTGGCTGGTGCGACCCTTCAGAGACAGCAGGGCATCACCTCAGAGTCACGGAGGAGGAAAAGCAGCAGCCCAGGGCCTTCTGGGAGATGGGACACCATCTATTAAGCTACAGCAGAAAGCTTAAGGGGGAGAAAGGAGTCCTGGCAGCAGGCTGGGGATTGAGATCAGTTATCACCCCATACTCTCACTGGCTCGTGGGACTGGCTGGGGGCTGAACACCAGAGGCAGCACCCACTGCAAGGCTGGCAACTGAAGATTCAACCCTGACCCACATGACAGGGGACAGAGTTAAAGCTGGGACACCAGGACCAGGTCAGCTTAGTGTGTCAGGAGCCTAGGTGCTGTCACAAATGACAACCCAGGGTAAGAAGCAATCCCAAAGGTGTGGTGGTGATGTGCTGTCGACTCGCCTGTGACTCATAGCGACCCTACGTACAACAGCCCTAAACCCTGCTCTATCCCGTGCCAATCTTACTGTCTGCGACACACCTACCCCCATTACCCCAGTTACTGAATCAATCCATCTCATCCCAAAGGTAGGTGGTTCAAATCCACCAGCTAATCTGCAGGTTTTCAGAGGAAATAAACTGCATTGGAGGAGACTGCCCATCCTGCTCCTTCAGAGCAGCTGGTGAGTCTGTGCGCCTTTGGGACTGCAATGCCGCTTCTTACCACTAGGCCATCAGCCATCCCTTTGACCTTTATGTTGTTGTTGTTATGTGCCGTCGAGGCGCTTGCGACTCATAGCGACCCTATGTACAACAGCCCTAAACTCTGCTCTGTCCTGTGCCAATCGCACTGTCTCTGACACTCCCATCCCAATTACCCCAGTCACTGAATCAATCCACCTCATAGAGGGTCTTCCTCTCCTGCGCTGTCCCTCCACCCTCCCAAGCATGATGTCCTTCTCCAAGGACCGGTCTCTCCTCACAACATGTCCAAAGTATGTTAGACGGAGCCTCAGAATCCTTGCCTCCAAGGAGCCACCCGGTTTAACCCTTTCCAGGACGAATCTGTTTGTTTTCCTAGCAGTCCATGGTATTCTCAATACTCTTATACTCTTTACAAATAACTACTCAGGGGTGAAAATACCTAATGTGAAGGAAAAATATATTTCTCCAACTATTTAGCTACTCTAAGTCCTATGAATATGATCTCATCTTCAACCAAATATCCCCAAAAGCTTTTTCCCTGGCAAGCTATATTTTTTATACTTTCCATGTGTTTCAAATATGAAAAATTTAGACAGCTATAAGAGGATAATGGAAAGGGAATGTTTTATTCATTGAAAAGATTCATAAGCAGTGACAGCAGAGGTTCTGTGATCAATGCCTCGCACCCTGTGGAGAGACACAAATCCCAAGTCTTCATTTCCTTTTGGGAAATGCAGGGTTACCATTAATTCTATGGCTTTTCAGTTAAGTTGGGAGTTTGCACAAAAGTTTCCTGATCAGGGTGTCATGTAACTGTCTGTATCAGAGTACTGTGGTAATTGAGTCATCTCATCAATTTCCCTATAGGATATTCTAATTAGCATAGAAGCATTTCCTTAATTTGCTGTATTCACTAAGGGCAAGCCGGTTCTTGGAATTGTTATTTGCAATTTTAATTCTTGACAACAAATTGTATTTTCTGTTTTATTGCTTCAGAAAAAAAAATGTGATGTACCTTGCAAGAAATAATTGATTACCCATAATCAGTCTACTGAACATTTGACTATGAGCAAATGAAGGATTATTAAATCATTACAAGAAACGCTATTGGTTATAAGGTTTATACTCTGTGACAACCTTTTCCTGTAAAATGAGTGACGCAGGTAAATTTGTCCATGACCCCAGCTCAAGGAGTGAAGACTGATTAATCAGAACCAAGCATTGGACTGCCACTCCACTCAACTCAGGACTAGGGTTCAATTAGCCAGGGTTAAGCTCATCAAGACTTGATGAGCTCTTGAGCTAAATTGACCTAATCAGTCCAAAGGAATTTTATTCCATGGATACAGGAGAGATTCTCTGGCTCTTTCTCTGCTTCTTCATCATTCATGGCAAGAATAAGAAAGCATGGCACCCCACTTGCCGTTAAGGTCATCCTGAGGGAGGAAGTCAGTCAGAGGGCATCTCTACCAAATCAGGTAGGCGGAGCTGAGAGCAGAGACAAAGTTCTGACCCTTCTCCGCCTTGAGCTCTCCCTGAATTTCTGCATCTCGTTATAAAAGATGAAATCCTAAAAAGAAAAAAAGATGAAACCCTTCTTCAAAGCTAATGCCCTTTGTTTGAATGCCTTGCAGCTGCGGAAGGAAACAGTCTAACTCACCCAAGCAGCCTGAAAGGAGGAATCCAAATGCTGCATATGGACAAATTACACATAAGTTTAATTTCCTTAAGCTTTTCAGCACTGTCATCTCTCTATGTTAATTCTGTTAAGATTTCTAAACAACTGTCTTTTTCAGTTCAGAACTGAAAGTTACAGGGTCTCTAAGTCAAGTGGCCCTGCTAGTCCTTCCCACCACCAGAGTCCCATGGGGTTTCTAAGGCGGTCAGTCTTCATCCAAGCAGATTGCTACATCTTTTCCCCCGAGTGGCTGACTGGTGGGTTCAAGCTGCTGACTTCCTCCTTAGCAGCCAAGTGCTTGAGACACTGCATCATGAGATCTCCTTTAGAAGTCATGAACACGTCTGTTTTGTTCCACTGGGGAGAAGCAGCCTGGACTTACACCATATTTCTCCCACTCGACATCCGATGAGTCTTCCGCTGTCTTCCCCTGAAATGCTTCCTGAAGCCTGATCAGGTCCTTTCTCGCACACACCTCAGTTCATCTCTTGTTCCCTCTCAGGGGGAAATGCCTCATTTCTTTGTTTCCATGCAAAGAAAATTTTTCTAAAGAGATGTTTGGCTCTCTTGTCCCCTCTTCCATATCTCTAACTCACTGCAAATGATATTCCATATTCCATTTCTTTTGTCCAGATGAAATGCCTTTTATCAATGGCCTCCATCCAGTCAAATCCAATGGTCTCACCAGTAATCTCAGTTACTCCATCTTTCTTCTTGAAACAGTGTATTCCCCTTTCTTCTTGAACTAGTTTATTCCCCTTTCTTCTTGAAATCGTTTTCCTGGCTCCCTAGGTTTGCCTGACGCCACACACTTTTCTTTTTCTTTCTGATTCACAGGTTGTTAGGTTTTACTCTCTTTAGCTTACTCCCTCTGTACTTAACTTCAAATTTGTGTTTGCAATCCCGTGTCCCTTACTGAACTGTGACCTTGTGTGTGAAAGGGTGGAAGTTCCTTAATCTTATTCAGACCAGCAACTGGCACCACAATGCTAGCTGAATTGAACTGAATCTAGTGCAAGTTCAAAAGTACACCCATTAAAAAACCAAACACATTCCCATCAAAGCAATCTTGGGTCGTAGTGATCTTACAGGATACACAAGAACTGCCTCATAGGCTTTTCAAAGATGTAAATCTTACAGAAGCAAACTTCTCTAACCCAAAGAACAGGTGGTGATTTTGAACCACTGGCCATTCATTTAGAAGCCAAGTACTTATTCACTGTACCACCAGGGATCCTTTCAAAAGCACACATATTTTTTTAAAAAGGACAAGGGTCTTTTGTGCTTAAGCGCAAGTATTATGTGGTCGATGTATAAAAAATAATAGCAATTAATATTCCTAAGTAGTCATAATGTTATGAATTTTATATCATCCCCCTTAAAGATTAGGAAATAAAGACCTACAAATGCTAGGTAATCCTAAAGTCACAAAATAACAAACTAAGTATTTGAAGGTCAAGGACCTTTGTTTTGTACTTTTTTTTGGTTTAAGTCCCTTGTATATCTGGGTAGCTATATGTATAGCAATAAATGCACACACCAAAAAGGAAGAAATAACCAAAATCAACATCTCAACACAACATTTGGAACCATTTCAAAAAGAGCAGCCAAAAAAGTCCATCGTTGCTGTTGTTGTTGTGTCACAGTCACAACTGACTCAGAGCTGACCCTCCGAAGGTGCTCAGAGGTAGCAAATCGCGTGGGAGGAGACAGCTCACCTTTTCTCCCACAACCACGTGCCTTTGTTTGGGCAAAGTGCATCTCTTTACCACGAGGCCATCAAAGCTGCAAGTCTATAGCTACCAGGATAAGATTAGAAGATATATAAATGAAATAGAAAAAAACCAACATCAAGAAGCAACAAGAGTTGGTTCTTTAAAAGGACTAATGACACTGAGAAGCCACTGGCTCATCTGACAAGGAGCATCTAAGTCAACTGGCAGATCACAGTCCACCAGGAAATTCTTTTCTCTTTGTTGAATAGTGGCTGGGGCCTTAGAAGCTACGGACAGACATCAAAGACGAAAAGGTTAGTCTCTCCTCTTCCAGAGCAAAGAGAGAAGACAATCAAAGACTCAAGGGAACAATTATTCCAGAGGGTTAATAGACCATGTGAACCACTTCTCTGAGACCAGGAGAACTAGATGGATGGTGCCCGGCTGCTACCACTCACTGAACAGGTCAGATCAGATCCCAGTCGTTCTTAGACAGTGAGAACAGAAAAAATGCAGAACAAAATTTAAAAATTGTAAAAAGGATGAGTCTTACTAGTCTGATAGAAACTGGTGGAAGCCCTGAAACTGAAGTTCTTAGTCACCCTTCAACACTAGAGTTGAACTCACTTCCAGGGATCAATTTAAAGCCAAACAATAGACAGGCCTATAAAGTGAGCAATAA
>NW_006399753.1:9105034-9216827 GCF_000299155.1 Elephantulus edwardii | reverse complement strand
GAAGGAATGAACTTCTCAGTACAAAAACAAAGCTGAAAAATCAAGAGGGGGCCGGAAAGATGGATGAATAGAAATAGAAGCAGGCAACCTAGGGAGGAAGTAGAAAGAATTCTGTTGTATTGAGAATATAGCAACCAATAGTATGAAACAAAATATATATAATTGTCAAATGGAAAACTAACTTGCTCTGTGTACCTTCACCCAAACCACAGTCAAACAAACAAATACACATACAAAGAAACTTTTGAATTAGTGTTCACATCTGCAACTGATCACGGAAAGGGTGCAGAATTGGGCAATGTTTCCCCACTGTGTACAGGGTCACCATGCCGTGGGAGCAGACTGATGACACTAACAGTGCCAGCACTAGGGGACAGGTTCAGTGGAAGGCAGGCACGTCCCCTTCGCCAGGATCTGTGTGTCTGTCTGTCAGGTCTCACGATGACTCAGAATCTCTTCTAAAGACTGGCCAGTGCTGAGTTTCTGGAACCTACAAGTCTTTTAAAATTCAGCAATTTTATACCACATGCCAATAGACTCCTGCAATTATATAAATTATTACATAATTATACAAATTATTGTATTATTATATAAACAGCTATATAACAAGAAGCACTGGTGGTGCAGCAGTTAAGAGTTTGGCTATTAACCCAAAGGTATGTGGTCTGACTCTGCCATCCACTCCGAGGAAGAAAGCCAGGCTGCCTCCTTAAAGATTGTTGCAGTTGTTGTTGTGTACCATCAGGTTAGAACCAACCTTTAGCTCCTCCCGCGGGTTTCAGAGGCAGTAAATTGCACGGGAGGAGACTGCCCATCTTTCCCATGCAAAGCAGCAGGTGGATTCAAACCATGTGCCTTTGGGTTGGCAGCTCAGCTCCTTATGACTAGGCCACCAGCGTTCCCTTCCCTAAATATTATAGCCTTGGAGACCTTTGTGGTCATTTCTACTCTGTCTTCATGGGTCACCAGGCATCAAAGCCAACTGACAGTAATGAATCCGGTTTGGGTTTAATTGCATAACAGATTTTATTATAATCATCAGACCACATATATCAAGCTTCTTATTCTACTCATTATCTAATAAGCGCTTTAAGGACAAGTCATCAAAGAATAAAGTTAATTACATGTAAAACTATGGTGATGGGGTGAAGAATGGAGACCCCCAGAGAGGCACCCAGCTTGCCTTTGCAGGATGGAAGATTCATTTCATTACTAATAACCCAACTAAAAATGCATAGGTAATCACCCAGCCCACACGCAAAGCTGTTTGTATCTTAATGCAAATTTTATTTTGTGTTACAATTTAAATTTTATTGTGACGCTTTCCTTCTTAATAGGAGGCAGATCTCTTTATGTTTATTATTTCAATGCTCCCTTTAGTTGTAGGATTTCTTCCTTTTTGGTAAGTGTGCTGAGACATGTTGTAGAAAATGGAACACAGAGGTATGATGTGAAAAGAGCTCAGAACCTCTCACTTGGTCAAGCTGGTGACCTGGAGCTGAAACAGGGCGCACAACAGGACACAAACTGCCAAGTGTCTGAACACATTGTTTGCTGGAATACGGTTACCTTGTTGATCTGCCCGGTTTGAGGTCTATAGAGAGATGTTCAATAACCTACAAGGGTTACTTTTCAAGTGAGAAGTTTCTGCCCACCATGAAGGACATGGAGGAAAATGTATTTTAATTAGTTTTACTATCAATATCCACAACTACTTTTTTTAAAACCCAAACATTATTTTTCTTAATCTTTTATGGAGAAAATGGAACACTTTTAGGATTACAAACAAAAACAAAGAAAATTAGAAAATCTGGAACACTTTGTTTTTACAAATATATAGGTACATGATTTAATCTTGCTGAGATTCACAGTCAACACTCTTGGTACCAGCAGAGAAGAGATCAAAACACATGCTGCACTGGGAGAACCCCTGTTAAGGACCTCTCCAAACTTCTAAGGAATTTCAAGTCTAAGGTGCACCTGATTAGCCATGGTCTTTTCAATTACTTCCTATGCACCTGAAAGCTGGGCAGTGAAAAGGATGACAGAAGAACCACTGATGCCTTTGACTTGTGGTACTGCAGAAGAATACAGAATATCTCTGGACTGCCAAGTGAACAAACGAGGATGTTTTAGAGAAAGTGCAACCAGGATGCTCCTTGGAGGCAAGGATGAAAAAAACATCTTCTCACATACACTGGGTGTATTGTTAGGAGGGGCAAGTCCATGGGAAAAGACAACATGTTTGGAAAGATGGAGAGTCAGAGAAGCAGAGGAAAACCCTCAGAGAGGTGGACTCACACAGTGACTTGAACAGTGGCTCAAGCATATAAAAAATGGTGAGGCTGGTGCCGAGAGGACACAGTTCAGATCTGCTGTTCACAGTGCTACTACGAGTGGTGCTTAATTCTATGGCATCACCACCACCAATACAACGTACATACCCATAAATATATATATATATATATGCACACACACACACCTCACCTGCATACAACACATGCTCTGGTGGCCTAGTGGGTAGAGAGTTGTACTGCCTCTCTGGTAGGTTAGTGGTTCGAATCCATCAGCTACTCCCTGGAAGGAAGATGGGCTATTGCGTCTCATACCTTTTACAGCCTTTGAAAACCTCCTGGATGGTCTGCTATGAGTTGGCTTCACCTTGATGACAAAAGATTTAAATTCTTTTAGTATATGTGCTGCCGAAGCGAGCACAAGCTTTAAATTTTTAATAAAGGCAGTTGTGCACGTGTGAGTGTGTGTGTGTGTGTGTGTGTGCATGCGTGCGTGTGTGACAAAGATCTAAAGCTTTCTAAAAATTAAAAGGTAAATAATCTTTAAAATAAATCATTCTGGCATTTTTAATTACACAGGAAGCCCCCAGATTACAAGTACATTTCATTCCTAAATTGATTTTAAGTCTAATCTGTATGTTGAAAAGGTATGGATTGATTCTAGCTTCCCTTAGTGAAATGTCTATCCGTATACAATAGACAGTATACAATAGACAGAACATTTCTAGGAAGGAAGAAAAGAAATACCCCAAATGCAGTGAAACAACCTTGTAGCACAGGGATAATAATGCTTTGATACATGCCACAAGCAATGCCCTTTTGCTGCTACGAATCATTGCATGTACCTTGAATTTTTATTAATAGTCATTATAGGAGACAAGTCTGTAATGTTGTTGTTGTTGTGTATCATAGAGTTGGAACTGACCCACAGCTGACCCTCCAGAGGGTTTTCAGAGGCAATTGATTACACGGCAGGAGACTGCCCATCCTTCTCCTGCAGAGCAGCTGGTAGATTTGAACCACCGGCCTTCGGGATAGCAGCGCAGCTTCTTTCCACTAGGCCACCAGAGCTCCTTAGTCTGTAACTGTGGGTTACACATAAATTGAACATCCCTAACTGGAGGAGTTTCTGGTTTTGATACCTGCATGGCTGGGGAAGAATCCTCTGATTCCCCCACTGCCCCTCGCAGCCAGCTGCTGGTCTGCAGAGACAGGAGGAGGCTGCAGGGACTTATGGGGAAGTAGAGGCAAGACTGCTACAGGGATGGATGGAGGGACCACCCAGTGCTCAGTCTCAGGGCTGTTCATCTACGCAGTCAACATGGACAGACTTTCTCATTCTCCCCACTACAAGCAGCTTAGTCTGAAGTCATCCCCTGCCCTGACTGCTCAAGTTCTACGGCGCACTCTCAGGGCAGTGGTTCAGGAAATAGGCTAACTGAAGGGGCGGGGACTTGAACCCGCCAGCCATTGGGGGATGGGGAGGGGACAACGCATCTGCTTGGAGCGCCTCTGGTAAGTTCACCTCTGACCTGCAGGTCAGGGTCAGCTCGACAGCGGAGGGGGAGCAGCTCTGAGTCGGGTCCACGGACGTGACACGATCCCAGGGGCATCGCTTACCTTGGGCATGCAGACCACCAAATGCCCCGTCGTCTGAGATCTTCTGGCTGAACTGCTGTCAGGTTTCACTTCTGCAGGAAGCACAAGTTGAAACGGCTGAAAACAGATGGGAGGTTCAGTCTACGATGAGGATGTATTACATGAGAGGGTTAGTTAACAGATACATCAATTGGGAAACTAGGCTGAAACTCTGTTGTTGTTATGTACCCACGAGTGGGAACCGATTCAGAGCTGATTCCTGGAGGGGAGGAATCACACATGAGCTAGACTCTACGTCCAAGAACTGCTTCACCTATAGATCTGCAGGGCATTCATCGGTCACAGATGGTACATTCTCCAGTGTCTGCACACACAGCACTCGTGGTTGGCACTTCCAGGTGAGTAATAGCTGGACTATTAGCTCTTTGTGGATGGATAATTATAGTCCTATCTATGTCAGCATTGTGCTTCAGAATAGATCTTGACATGTCCTTTTCGGTGATCAATGCCACCTACTTTGTCACTTATGGCACAACAGACCAGAGGTCTGATTCAAAAGGCCACCACCAGTCCGTTTCGGCTCAGTGCTGCCGAGGATACTGATCTCCATGCATCTCATTTGTTTACAATGTCCAGTTTTCTGAGAGTCATGCTCTGGATACACTGCACATTCTGGCTGGGCAGGGATGTCCGCAGCTGTTTCTTCTCATTTTGAGCCATGCCACACCAGCAAGAGAAAGTCGTGCAGGCTTCCCTCCCTCCTTGGGATAAAGTCGATCTCACTGAGGGGGCAGTGTTTCCCTCGTGTTTTGAATGTCTTTCTGTCTGAAGGACCCACCTATAGACACTCCAGCGTCCATAGGGGTCTGCAAATCAGCTCACTAGTGGGATCCTTTCCTCCCCGTATTTAAGACTATTTCAGAGAGCTGAGGCAACCTGATATAGTCTGAGCCTGGGATTCCGTGATTGGCGGTTGCTGGGGGCTACGGCGCAGACTCACCTTCCCTTTGACCATTACTCTCACGTAAGTGGGCTGCACATCCACGTCGATTAAAGAGGTATCCATGTACCTTCGGGAAAAAACACACAGGAATCTCACCATTCTCGAAAAAGGGCGTGGACTTCACAGAGATGCTAGTACAAATTCACATTTACAGGATGAGCCGAGCTTAAAATGACTAGGCTAAACAGGTCTTTTAAAATTAGTTTTAAATGAATCCCCAGACTAAAGGAAATTCAATGAATCAGCAAGTTCCTTTTTCGACCCACGAGCACGTTTGGCATTGATTGCCTTCACCCAAAAATACCTAAGGCTTGAAACCCCAGAGGTTCAGACAAACAGCCTGCTGCTCCTCTCGCCTCAATATTTTAAGCTCCTTGTCATCAACAGGGAGCTCTGGTCACCTAGTGGTAAGAAACTGTGCTGCAATCTCGAAGGCAGGCGGTTCAAATCCACAAGCTGCTCCACAGGAGAAGGCTGGGCAGTCTCCTCCCATGTGATTAACTGCCTCTGGAAGCCTGCCACAGATTTAGCTACAGATCGTTCTGACTCAACAGTACACAACAACAACAACAACCGTGAACAGCCAGGCTGCTGAATCCAGAGCGTGGGGCCTGCACCAGCAGCTCCTGCTTCTCCACGGCTCTCAGATCTCCGTCCTGCAGCTGCCCAGCTGCGGCTCCACTGGCCTCTCTCCCTGAGGCCAGCACATCCAACTCCATATGGAACACCTTCCACACACCAGGCAGTGACCCCAGGTTCCCAGGGCTCCCCTTGACTCACGAGCCACAGGCAATATTTTTATGAAGAACAAATGACAAAAATCTACTTATCGTCCCCAACACATTAAAAAAAAACAACCCCACAAAACAACAAATAAAAGAAAACCACTCCAGATTCCTACTCTAGCAATTCCACAGGGCGGTGTGGAACTGTCCCATAGGGCTTGCAATTCTAGAATTCTTTATAGAAGCAGCCTGCCTCTTCTTTCTCTGTGAAGAGGATGGTGTGTTTGAACCGTTGACCTTTTGGTTCTAGATGAACACATAACCTATACGTATTGTTGTTGCTGTTGTTAGGTGTCATCGAGCTGGAATCAACTCATAGCTGACCCTCCAGCAGGTTGACAGGCAGAGATCATCCCGCAGGAGGAAACTGTCCGTCTTTCTCCCGTGGAGCAGCCCTTGGGTGCGAACCATGTGCCTTTAGTTTGACTGTAATTTCTACCACTAAAGCGAGCAGAGCTCCTAAAACTCTCCATGTTGTTGTTAGGTGTTATCAAGTCGAGTACAACTCATAGCAACCCAATGAGTAACCAATCACGTGGTGCTGGAGAAGAACGCTGAAGAGCCCATGGACGGCCAAAGGAACAGATACGTCTTGGAGAAGGTACAATCACAGTGCTCTCTGGACGCAAGGATGAGTAAGCTTCGTCTCACGTGCTTTGGGCATGTTGCTAGGAGACGTTATTCCTTGGAGAGGGACATCATGCTTGGGAAGGCGGAGAGGTGGAGAAAGAGAGGAAGACCCTCAACCAGGTGATTTGACATGGTGATTGCGGCAATGCGCTGTAGTGTGTCAGAGATGGTGACACTATACTTTGTTGTTGTTGTTGTTGTGTACCATAGAGTCAGAACTAACGCATAGCTGACCCTCCAGCAGGTTTTCAGAGGCAGTTAATCACACAGGAGAAAACCGCCCATCTTTCTTCCATGAAGCAGATGGTGGCTTTGAACAGCCTGTCTTTGGGATTGCAGCACAACTTCTTGCCACTAGGCCACCAGAACTCCCTACAGTCTATGTTGTTGTTACGTGCTATCGAGTCACCTGCAATTCACAGTGACCTTATGTTCAAAAGCCCTAAACCCTACTTTATCCTGTGCCAACTGTATTGTCTCTGATACACCTACCCCATTACCCCAGTATTTAAATCAATCCATCTCATCAAGGGTCTTCCTCTCCTGCACTGTCCCTCCATAGGCCCAAGCATAACATCCCTCTCCAAGGACTGGTCCCTCCTTGCAACATGTCCAAAGTATGTCAGATGGAGCTTCAGAATCCTTGCCTCCCAGGAGCAGCCTGGTTTCTCACAGCAGTTCATTCTCACAGCAGTCCATGGTACATAGAGAGTGTTAATAAAATATCATTATCTCTCATATAAGGGTGTGCTGGTGGTCTAGTGGTAAGGTGCTGTACTTCTAACACAAAGGCATATGGTTCGAATCCAGAAGCTGCTCCATGTGAAAAACATGGACAATGTCCTTTCATTTATAGCCTCTGAATATCCCACCTGCTGGAGGGTCGGTTCTGCGTTGGGTCAAGTTCTTTGGCACACAACAATAGCCATCATTCATTTAAGGAGCTCTGCTTCTGTTGTGTGTTGGATGCACTGGTCCCTCTGCAGGAGAAAGATGGGCAGCCCCCTACCATGAGGGCTTACAGCCCAGGAGACCTGACGGGCAGTCGCCACGGGTCAGATCCGACAGCAGCTTGGGCTGGGTGCTTTATCTGCACACTGTGAGTGGTGCAGACGGTTGGTGCCCTCGGTTGTTAAACAAAAGGTTAATGGTTCAAGTCAACCCAGCAGTGCCTGAAAAGAAAGCCTGAAAGTCTACTCCTGAAAATCCAGCTCCAGAAACCCTGCGGGGCATGGTTCTTTCCTGACACACACAGAGAGGGGTATCATGAGTCAGTGTGAGCCCAAGGGCACCTGGTCCTCTTATCTGATTTAATAAAAAGGTTACAACCATAACATAAAACAGAATCAAGAGTTACTTTAATTTCAGGTTTACTTATCTATGCCTGTAACAGATTAAAGTTGGTAACTAAACAGTTGGTTTTTGAAACATCAGAAAGATGGATGTATCTGTTTCCATTGAGGTTTACAGCAATGGAAACCCCATTGGGAGACATCTACTCCGTCCCGTAGGATCCTGTAGAGTCCTGTAGGGTTGCTGTGAACCTGTAGTGGTTCTCTTGTCGTCACTGTGCACCACGGAGTCAGAACTGACCCATAGCTGACCCTCCAGCAGGTTTCCAAAGGCAGTTAATCGTGTGGCAGGAGATTGCCCATCTTTCTCCCATGGAGTAGCTGGTGGATTTGAACTGCATACCTTTGGTTTTGCAGTGCAATTCTTTACCACTAGGCCACCAGAGCTTTCTGGCATTGGGTTTAGGAGGCGACATATCCTTCCCCTGCACTGTAGGATTTCTGCTGGTCTGCTTTCTCTGTCCGCACCCATCTTTGCCTGTTCTGTGAAGAGCGCCTGACTTCTCTCCCTTCAGTTTTTGGTGTTCTTGCCACCAAATCCCAAATCTCTCTCTCTCTCCCCCCAGGCTCCACCCAGCCCTGCCACTTCTCTTTACAGCTCTGCTCTCTGGCGTGGCTGGGCAGTAGAGTCTGGCCCCGCTCCTGTCAGCCTCTTTGCTGGGCCAGCAGCACCACGAAAGCATTGGCTGTACTTAGCATATGCCAGCTGCTGCCTCCCAGTGCCTGGCACGGAGGAGGCATCCTGTAGGTATTTGCTGAACCAAGTCAAGAAGCATAAGCATCAATGGATAAATGAATTCTGAATTCATGTATTCACCCTTGTGCCAATATAGATGACAAGGGATGTTAGCATAACTCCTTTAGAGTGAATCATGGCGAGAGAAGGGTTTTTACTACAGACAGTAAAAATATCACCTCCTCTTAGAAATGTATGCGCCCGAGGATGAGCCAACTTTCCACAGGACGGCGAGCATGCAGTGGTCAGCAGAGCCACGCAGAAGCAGGCCTGCACACCCACTGAGGCCAGCACGTGGAAGGGCCTTAGGTGCATGAGACGGAGAATGTTCAGCTGGAACCAGGGGGGAGGAAGGTGTGAACTCAGCAGGGAGGGAACCAGCTCCAGGGATCCTCAAAAGGACAGACACGTCTCTCTTGGAGCAAGTGCAACCAAGGTGCCCCTTAGAAGCAGGAATGGTGAAATCCCATCTCACGTACCTGGGGCATGTTGTCAGGGGCCAGTCATTGAAAATGGCTTCATGTTGAGAAGGGTGGAGGGTTAGAGAGAGAGAAAGTCCTTCGACAAGATGGGTTGACACTGTGGCCATATCGGTGGACTTGGGCATATCTGACATGGTGAGGAAGGTGCAGGAAGACAAGGTCACTCTCTTGCTCAGAGGTCGCTGTGAGTCATAGTTCACTTGATGGCACCTAACAACACCTGTGCAGGTTACGCAGAGATCCAAGTACAGTGTACCTGCCGGCTGCCACCACGTTGGCCCAGCTCACGGTGACCTCATGCAAAGAGAGCAAAACACCTCTCGGTCCTGCAGCAGTCTCACGAGTTGATAGGATCCACGGGGTTCTCATTGGCAGGTCTCCGAATGGCGATTACAAGGCCTTCTCCCTGAGTCTGTCTTGGCCTAGAAGTTCTGCTGATATCTGTTCAGCATCATAGCAATATGCAGACCTCAACTGACAGACAAATGGTGGCCGTGCTGGGACGGGGGAGGCGGGGTACTGGCTGGGAATCGAACCTTCATCTCCCACATGGTAGGTGAGAATTCTTCCACAGAACCCACAACGTCCCTCCACCTTCCCACAGTAAATGACCCTAGAACACTTGAAGACTCAGAAAAAGAGAAAAGCATTCATTCATGTCCATGCACATAAATGTTCATACATCCGTGACATTCACATCTGTTCATTCCCTCCTGTGTACTCAGGGCACATTCTGTGGAGGCGTGTGTCGCTGGAAAAGACTTCATGTTGGTAAAAGTGGGCTGTCAGTGGAAGACGGGAAGACCCTCAACGGGATGGACTGACTCAGTGGCTGCAGTAATGGGCTTATGCACAGCAGAGACCCTCAGTGAAACGGATGGACACTGTGACTAGGAGGATGGACTGAAGTGTGCCAGAGATGATGAGGACAGCCCAGCATAGAAGAGTTCACACCTGCTGTTCAGACGGTCACTATGAGTTATACCTCACTCAATGGCACCCAACAACAACAATTAAGTAGGGGGGACGCAGAAGAAGTTGTGTCAGTGTCTGAAAAGAACCAAGTCTTCAAACTTACTGAAACTCTGCCTTGGTGTGTATACATAATCGCCTTGATTTAGACCCTCAGAGCGTAAGCTCCTCCAGGCCCCGCTTCTGCAGAGGGGCTGGGTCGGTTTGAACCCCCAACCTTTCGTGAGCAGATAAGCACATAAACATTGTGCAGCTAAGGCTCCTAGAACTACCCGAGAAACAGACATTCTTCAGTTCACAGCCATGCAAATGTGGATTGAGTTCTTTTTCCTTTAACTTCACACTCTAAAAAATGCTAAGTTCTCCATATTAAAAAAAAAAAAGCAACAATCTTCCTTTAACTGCATGACCAACTAAACTCTATTTCAACATGTATCAGAACTCAAGCGATTATGACTGAGAATGAAAACAGAAATGTCAGTTAGTGGAGACGTAACGGGAGGTCTTTACCTATAAACGGCAAGATCTAGGATGATCCGGTTACGTTTCTCATCATCTTTCAAAGAGAAGTCAAGCCTAAAAAAAGAACACATTTGAGGGGAAAATTATTTCCCTAACAAAACTATAGAAATCATCCCAGAACAGAAACAAAAGGGAAACTGACTACGCATCTCCAATGACAAATGTGTTTTGGTAGCTGGATAATACGTCTATGTTCACTGTCAAATTTCCACAGAAACCTACAAGACGCTGGTAAGTGAGGAGTATTTGCAGCACCACCACGGGGTCCAGGGGCACAGTCCTTAGTGTTCTGCTCAAGTTGCACAAAAGGTTCTGCTTCTCTAGTGCCTTGAATCCACCAGTCATTCCTTGGGAGAAAGATGGACCAACTTACTCCTGTTCCCTTTAAGACTCACAGCCCAGAAATCCAAGGGAGGATCCCTGATGAATCAGAATGACTCAACAGCAATGAGTTTTGAGTTTAAGGTAAAATACACCCCCCAAATTAGCATTGGTGCGGAGACAGAGACATCTGGTGGCTAAAGTTTTTGTTTCCATTTCGAGTTTGCTTGAAGCTAAAAAACAACACATTGCAAATCTTTATGGAAAGCTACAAGAAGGAGCGTTTGTTTTGTTTTCCTGTGGCTGGCATTCTGTCCCTTAAGTGTTAACATTCTTGTTTGCCTTTTCCTTTGTCTTCTTTCCCCCCCATCCTTCTTTGATTGTTAATCTTCCCACCTCCCAGGAAAAGCTTTACACACTGCACACATCAGTTACCTCCACACATCAAGAGTCTGAGACTCAGAGGGGTGAACATGGCTGGGACAGTGGCCAGCTGAGTCCACATGAGATCCTAAAACCCTCGCATTTTCCACTGTCCCCTGAGCTGGTTCAGCTCCCATGCTGTCAACGTATTACTCAGAATTGCCAGATCAATTTTATTTTCAGCACATTTACATATTGCATGAGTCTGTAAAATACCTAACTTGACAATCTTTAAGGGTGCAAGCTAAATTGTTATGAAAATGTGGTGTTAGCTACAAGGCTGGCCATCTCTGTCTGTTATGATAGTCAGTGTCTCAAGGCTCGCCACCACCCTGCTGTGCAGAATTTCAGAGGTTCCTCAAGCAGCCAATGCACTCATCTCATCTCACCTCACCTCAGGAACTCAAGCTGCCACCTTGGCTTGGCTTGTTCATGTCCTGCCTTCCCACCAGCAAGTCAACTCTCCCTTGACATATCCCTTGAGAGGCGACGTCAGAGAGGTTTTCTCTGGCAGATGTTTCTGTTCATTCCTCTACTTATTTCTGCTCCTCTATTCTTCATCATAGTGTAACACTTGATTTTAACTGGGCACAGATCTCTGTAGAAAGGCTTCCCAGCTACATGAGCAAGGTGGGTTAAACTGTGTCCCTTAGATGACAGGAGAATAATCAATGCCTTTGAGTGATGGTGTTGGGGAAGAGTACTGAATATCCCATGACTGCAAAAAGAGCAAAGATGTCTTGGAGAGATGGCAAGCAGGGGCACTCCGTGGAGGCAAGGATGGTGAAGTTTCTCCTTACGTACTTCGCATATGTTGTTAGGAGGGGGCAGTTCTTGGAGAAGGACATGATGCTTGGTGACGTGGCGGGCAAGAGAAAGGAGACCTTCACTGAGATGGACTGACAGGGGACTGTAGCAACAGGCGCAAGGATATCAGAGATGATGAGGATGGCCCAGGACAGAGCAGAGTTCAGACCTGTCCTCAGTGTCACTATGAGTTGTAGTTGAAGGCACATAACAACAACAATCCTCTCTATAGTACTAAAAAGCAATGATGTCAGTCTAGAGACTAAGGTGCGCCTAATCCAGGCCATGGTCTTTGCAAGTACTTGCTATGTATCAGAGAGCTGGACAATGACTATGGATGACAGAATAATCGATGCCTTTGAATTGTGAGGCTGGAGAAGAGTCTTGAGCATACCATGGACTGCCTAGAAGAGAAATAGTTCTATCATCTAGAGAGTGAAACCAAGTTTCTCCTTGGAGGCTTGGATTTTGAAGCTCACATACTTTGGGCACGTAGCCTGGAAAGATTGGTCCTTGGAGAAGGACATCATGCTCAGAAGGGTGGAGGTACAGTGTAGGAGAAGACCCCAGATGAAGTGGGTTGATACAGTAACTGGGGCAATGAGAGCTGGTGTGTCTGAATTAGTGAGACTGGCTCAGGAAAGGGCAGAGGACTCAACAGCACATAACAACAGCAACAATGTGAGAGCTATGCAGTGATCTTCCATGATTTGTAAGAAGGCTACACCTCTTAATCACATCACAGCTCTAATATGATACAAAGAGAAATTGCCTAGGATGTGACCTATGAGATAGTGTCATTCATCCTACAAAAACACAGGGCTTGGGGGGAATAGAGCCAAGAAGGGGACTCAGGGCCAGTAAGAGTGGAACTCCAGACCACTAAGAAAGAATTTCCAGGAGTGGGACTCCTGTTTTTGTGCCCAGGCCCCTATGCAATGTGGCTCTTTGACCTGGAGATTTCCCAGCAATGCCTGGACTACAGATGCAACAGGAGGCAAGAAACTTCCTCATAATCAAGACAAAGAGAGAGGGCCTTTTCCTACAGCTGTCCTGCTGAACTTGGACATCCAGCCTTCTAAACCATAAGAGAAGTGTCTTTTTTTAAATTTTATTTTTAATTATTAATTTAAATGAAAATTTACAGAGACTTTGGATTTCCATTCATTCATTGTTGCACTTTTCCCCCTCCCAACCCTCCCCCCTTGTACACTGCCCTCTTGGAAAAGTAAAAGAAAAATTCTTTCATTGTTTGCAATCCCTCCCCCCAGGTCCACTCTACCATGTAGCCTTCGCTTTAGACTCCTGTTATGACAAAAATACCTAATCACAGATCCCTTTTAAATAGTTTTCTCCCTCATCTGTTCCAATGCAGTATACATTATTGAACCCATCTTTCTCAGTCTCCCCCCAATCCTGATGTCAGTCCTGTTTTACAACAGTGGCACCATGAAGTATTTGTCCTTTTGTGACTGAGATATTTCACTCAGCATAATGTCCTCCAGGGTCACCCATTTTGAATAATATTGCATGAGTACCTTGTTTTTCAATGAAGTGTAGTATTCCATTGTGTGAATATACCACAGCTTATCTATCCATTCTTTTGTTGATGGATACTTAGGTTGTTTCCAACTCCTTGCTATTGTGAACAAAGCCACGATAAACATGGATGTGCATATATCTGCTTGGGTGGCAGTTATGGTCTCTTTCGGGTATATTCCCAGTAGTGGAATTGCTGGGTCAAATGGTATCTCTATTTCCAACTTTTTGAGAAAGCGCCATACCGCCTTCCCCAGTGGTTGCACCATTTTACATTTCCATGGACAGTGAATAAGGGTTTCCGTTTCTCCACAACCTCGCCAGCATTTGTTGCTTGCTGTTCTGTTAAATTTTGCTATTCTGACTGGGGAGAGAAGATATCTCAGAGTTGTTCTGATTTGCATTTCAAAACCATAAGAGAAGTTTCTGCAGGCTCAAGTGACCCACTCGTGTTATCTGTTACAGCAGGACCAGATGTCAAGTCAGAGCTGCCTTGGAGATGAACCTCCATTGGGTTTCTCACCTTGTCAGTCACATGGAAGGAGATTGGCCATCTTTCTCCCCTGAAGCCATGGTGGATTTGAACCAGCAGACAGGCATGACCTCGTGTAACTGCCTAGGGACCACACCACCATCACTCCCTCCACAACCTCCATAACCTCTAACACATTTTCACTTCCTTCCCCAAAAGCGTGAGCCAGCACAAGGTCAGGTCTCCCTCCAGACTCACTCACTTGGGCTCATTCACATTCAGAGCTTTGCCATCCTCTGTGATCAGAGTCCTGGGTGGTTTCACTTTCTTCTTCTTTTCACTTTAGGTTGGGAGGGGGTAGAAACAAGAAGAGAGAACATAAAGTAATTACATTTTTTTCAAAATGGTTGAAGAAGCATTATGAAGACCTTTTGAGTACAGCGGCAATGTGCTGTGGTGAAGTCCTTTCCCTCACGCTGAATCAGGAACCGACAGTCACGTCGGGTGTCTGCCTGACTGTTGCTCTACCTGCAAAACACAGAGGTGACCGGAACACGTATAGAGTGTTCCAGGGAGAGGGCCTCCTTCTCGTGAGATAGCCATGAATATTTAAAACAGTCTATTTTATGCACGAGTTACCCAGATAACTGTCAATTTCCCATTTCCTTTTGTGTAGACAGCTTCTACTTTAGTTAAAATGACTACTTTGAAAAACACCCAGTGGAATACAATCTCCAGAAATAAAAACGCCAGCACCGAGGATGTAGGTAAAAAGATGTCAATCGTGACACTCTTTGTAACCGCAGAGCCAGTGACTGCCCAGCAGTGGCAGAGGGCAGGATCAGCTGTAGCAGACAAACCCTGCGAAGTGCTGTGCGGCTGCGCAGTGGCGGCTGGCTGCTCCCCTCCTGGCCTGCTCAAGTATCCGCGGTGCATTTTGTGAGGACGTGTACACACACGGGCATCTAAACTTGTGTCTATTTTTTTTTAAATGTGATCTAGCAGAATTCCGAAATTATCCGACAGTAGCATTAACATCAAACACAAGTAACATTTTGCTGAAGATAAATAAAAAATGGTTGGAGCAGTGTATGAACAGGGAGCTGCCAGGAATTCAAGCTGTATTCGGAAGGTATGGAACACAGACTATCATTGCTGGCATCAAATATGTCCCAGCTAAAAACAGAGAATTCTAAGAGGATGTGTCCTTGTGTTTTATTGACTGCAAACATACTCAGCTGGGTGGATGGCAAAAATAACAAACAATGGTACAGGATTTGAGACCACTTAACTGTGCTCATGTGGAACTTGGACACAGAACACGAAGTCATTCAAGCAGGACAGGGGAGGGCCACGTGGGTCAAAGCCCTTTCACTCTCCTGAAGCTGATGCTGAGGAAATAATGCAGGAGTTGCTAAGAGCCGTAGTCGGCTTGATGGCTCATACCAACAACGACAACAGCTGCTAAGCATAGCGTGAGATACTGTACCTTGTTTGCGCCATGGCCATGCAATTAGAGTGTCTCAGAGCTCCTGGATCACACTCTTAATATTATGAACAGCAAACATTCCTCTAAGTGATAGGTTCTATCTAGAACAAAGTGATAGGTTCTAGACTTGAAAAAATGATGGACTAATGTAAGACCTGCCTCCAAAAACACAAACCTGGAAATAATAGCTAAGATATGAGAGCTTCTGAGAAAGAATAACTATTCAAAAGCATACACATATTGTTTAATGTGCAAGAAAGTTTAATTAGGAAAAGATAAGGTCTAAAAAACGCATTTCTAATCACTGGTTTTATAGACAAAAGGAAAACAAACACAGGAGAAGGTCTGACCTAGACCATCCTGTTACCATGGTGTGTACCATCGGGTCAGAACCAACCCACAACAGACCCTCCAGTGGGTTTTCAGAGGCAGTTAACCGCACAGAAGGAGATTGACCATCCTAATCTCTAAAGCAGTATTTGAACCACGTACCTCTGGGATTGCAGCACAGCTTCATACCACTAGCTCACATTTAAAAGGCTAGAATGCTTAAAAAACAACAAACAACCCCACTTCAAATGACAGAATGAATATGAATCTAAAGAAGGTGGTGTGAAGCTAATGCATGTTAGTGGATACAAGTCAACAGAAATCTGTTAGAGGGAACGGCAAGTCTGTCTGAACACAGAAATGTGTGGAGTACTCTGGTCATGAAAATATATTCTATGGTGCTGTCATCTCAGTGAAAAGGGGAAAGGAAATACCTTAATTTTTCCTGGTTTTCCCGTTGTTTTTCCATATGTCTAAGGGTTTCCAGTCTTGATTCTGGAGTAAACAATGAGGGCTTGTTCCAGAAGGCCAGGTCTTCTTCGATTTCATCCAGTTTCTTTTCCTGACACTGGTCTTCTTGTATCTCGGATGCTGAGAGGTGCTCTCGGTTGTCTGAAGAAGGCGGGCTGGAGAGACGCAAGCATGAGGCTGCACATGGAAGCTTCTAGAAAACATCCCCTAAATCATCTATTCTTTACTTTTCATAAATGCAGGAGAGGGAGGCCCCGGATGAGATGGATTGATACAGTGACTGGGGTAATGGCGGTTGGTGTGTCGGAATCAGTGAGACTGGCTCAGAACAGGGCAGGATTCAGAGCTGCTGTGCACAGGGTCACTATACATCACAGGCGACTCAACAGCACTTAACACACTAACAGGTTTGGAAGCAGGAGCAGCATCCACTTCCTAAATAACACGCCTCTGGAAACTCTATGAACTTTGATAAACGTCATTAGTTGTAGAGGGGCTTCAGGCCTTTTGTTCATAGGGTCACTAGGAGTTGTGCTTGACTCAAAGGCAATCAACAACAACAAATTTATATCACAATCAAAGTAGGTTTATCCTAGAAATTCAACGATGATCAATACTAGATAATTTGTCAATGTGATTTAATTCTTTACCAGAAAAACACGATTATCTCGATATAGGATGAAAAATAATTTCATAAAAATGCATTTCCAGATACGATAAAGTGCTGTATTATGTAGAAATAGAAGGAGCCTTACTCATCTTTACCAAAACCAGGAGCCCTGGTGGTTCAGGGGGTGAAGTGCTTGGCTGCTCACCAAAGGTTATAATTCGAGTCCACAGCTTCTCATCAGGAGAGATGAGGTTGTCTGCACGCACAGGGAGTCCCAGTCTTTTTTTTTTTTAATTATTATTAAATTTTATTAGTTTTAATGAACATTTACAGAGATTTTGGGTTTTCATTCATTCATTGTTGCACTGTTTTCTCTACCCTCCTCCCCAGTTCGTTCTTCTTCCCCCCCCACCCGAATGTCTGTTTTAATTGTCCAATTGCCACAGTGCTTGTCAAAGCCAGTTCTGATTAATCTCCTTTGTCAGTGTGTTCTTTGCCATTCCCTATCACTCCTCCCTGAGAGAGACTTCACCCTGATTCATAAGGAAAAGGGGATGGCGTATTCTCTTAGCTACTTCCTGCTGAAAAGGGACGCTGTGGGTTTCAGGGTGAAGATCTTCTCTCACTACTCTAAAGGGCCCCTTTGGCAGTAGGAAACACATAGACTATTATGGAGATTGATTTTGGAATTTAGATGCACTGTTATCAATTGTGCTTAGCCGTACATGTTCATATCCTTGAAGATGTATCATGGAAGTGTTGCAGCCTAGAAGACAGAAATTTAACTAAGAAGTTAAAAGTACATGAATCAAAAATTAAAAAGCAATAATATTCCGAGTAGTATTTTTTTTTTTTTTTTTGGCAGCCCTGTGGGGTTGGTCTACTTTGTCCTATAGGGAGGGCAACTAGGCAGTCAGAGTCCATCAGAATCGACAGTGGCTGGCATGGATGGCAGTGGCTGGTGTAGCAAAACCCCACAGTCATCGTCAGACTTCCTCCTGAGCCATTTCTTTTGGAAGATTTTCCTTCCTCTAAAACTCACACACAGCACACAGTGCTCCCCTCTCTCTGCCGCTGCTCCAGCCCCCAGCAGAGGTCTTCCCAGACACCACAGAGGAAGTAAAGGGGGCATGACAATTGGCAAACCTTTTCACAAACATGCTACATAGGGAACACGGGAGAGTCCTCAGACCAACCCTTGCATCTTTCTTCAAGGGTAAGATTGCTTAGGGCAATATCATTATTTAGAATTCCTTTGTCTCTTTATCCATGAGCAGAACCAAGTCCAAGTCCATTTTTAAAATCTTATTCTGCAAGATAGTGAATAAATCCAATAAAAAAAGGGTGTAAGACCTTTATTGAGAAAATTACAAAATCTTATTGCAGGAGTCAGAAGGCGGTCTAAGTAAATACGGAGAGTTATTTCAGAATTCAGCAAGGAAGACATAAATGTCATGAAGATGCTGAATTTCTCCCAATTAACATAAATAGTAAATGCTGTTTTAATCACAATCCCACCGGGGAGTTTTAGGGAACTTGGTTGGTGGGTTCAAATTTTCATACAGAAGAGTAAAGAACAAAGAACAGCCAAAATAATTTTGAACGTGAGAATATCTTCTACCAGATAGCAGGATTTACTGTGAGGCAAAGTCAAGTCCACTGCCACTGAGTGGATTCTGACTCATCAAGACCCCATAAGGCAGGGTAAAACTGCCCCACCGGGTGCCTGAGACAGTAATCTAGACAGAAATAGCCTCCTTCAGCTTTGTGCTGTGGGTTTGAACCACTGATCTTGCAATAAACAGCTCAACACTTAACCCAGTATAGCAATACAGCTAGATAAGATGCAATACCCAATAAAATACTAATACAATATCCAATACAACTAGACAAATTCAAACCATGAGGGGTGTTCCCAGGGAGCGACGTTTAGAGCTGAGGTCCTGACCTGTGAGCACATTGTAGTTATGTTATTTTCCACCGAACTGCCTCTAGTCAGAGCGCTCCTGTATCCATCAGATCGGAACCCTGCCAAGGTCTCCTCTGTCCTGTCTCCCTGCTGTGCTTAGACCTGTCGCTGCAGTCACCGGAGGTGTGGTGGCGAAACAGCTGACAGACCAGCAGAAGGAGAAACTCTCCTATCACTGAGTCGACTGTAACTGAGAGCATCCCACAAGACAGGGTTTCCCACACTCCCAGGGAGTGCTGGTGCTGTCGACCACAGGGCTTTGAGCAGGAAACTCCTAGCAATTTGAATCAACCAGCAGTTCCAAGAGAAACAGATGGGACATGTCCAGCCTTGGAAGTGAGGAATGAAATTCTTTTTTGTCCTATATTGAGATAATTAGGAAATTTCCAGCCTTGGAAATCCAAAGGAGGGTCAACAGTGAGTTGGTTCTAACTGATGGCAAAAAATTTGTGTCTTTGGTTCTTGTTTTAATTTTTATGGAAGTAGACTGCTGAGGTGGATTGAGGTATCGTTCTCCTTCAGAGTGGCTATGGATTTGAACCACTGGCCTTTCGCTAAGAGGGCGAGCTCTTAACTACTGTGCCACTGGGGCTTCTGGGAGAACAGTACTCAGGAGTAGTTTTTCTGAATGATACAGACAATTAGCTATCTTGCCTGGAGGAGATGGACTGACACAGTGGCCGGGCTGATGGGAGTAGGTGTGCTGTAACAGTGAGATTGGCTCAGGCTAGGGCAGGGCTCAGAGCTGTTGTATATAGAGTCACTATGAGTTGTGGGTGACTTAATGGCATATAACAACAATTAAAATATGTAAAACAATTAGTACCTTACGCAAACCCTTACACAGAAAGAAAAAGGCTTAAACAGAAAACAAATAATCTTTAGAAAAAACTGGAAGAAAAAGTACGTTTATGACACCCAGGTAATGAAGAATTTAATAAATGAGATAAGAAATACAAAAATAAGTTTAACTATATTAACATACTGACATTTTAGAAAACAGAACCATTTAATAAGATTAAAACCTGAGCCCAGGCAGGGAGAAGATATTCTCAAAGCACATAGCAACCAAAGAATGTAAATACAGAATATAAAAGAGCTATAAATCAACAACAACCAACCTTATAACTTGTTTAAAATAGGCAGAGGGTAAAAACGGAGGAAGTCCGAGGCGTCTATGAATACCTAAGTTTTCAAGCTCACTTTCTCACTGCCATCAAGTTAAGTCAGAAGCAAATCACAGCCGACCCCCTGTTGAGTTTCCAAGGAGGTAAATGCATGGAGGCCACTCCCCCTGTTTCTCCAGGAAATTGGAGCCCCTGGTGGATTGGAGCCCTCAGAAAGACTTGTCCTTTGGGCTGGCAACTCATCTCCCTAACAGACTAGGCCACCAGAGTTCCCTCTTCAAAATCACTAGTCATTTTCAAATTCACTAGCAATTACAGTAATCCAATTGGACAACAATCAAAGTACCATATTACAAATTACTTGCCAATATTTTTGAGTTTGCTATTATTGGTGAAACATTCTTCTAGGTCGTGTAACCCTGGTATGTCTACTTGCTATATACAGAGGTAACTCGTGGTTGCTGTGATACTGAACACTGTGACACCGATGTGTCAAATGTGAGAATGGTTACCCATGGTGGACAGTGTTTGGTGGAGCTGCCAGATTAAAACAAGCTTGAAAGCAGGAGAGGCATCCACTTCCATAATGGCTTGCTTCCAGAAACCCTATGAACCTGGAGAAAGGATAAAAGTTATATCGGTGTCCAGGTCTTTCATTCATAGGGTTGCTATGAGTCGCCTCTGACTCGACGGTACTTAACAACAACAACAACTCTCATATATACATGCAATACGAGTATACAATAATGTATGACTTCCTCAGCAAGCAGTCTGGTGATTCAGAGAAAGCTGGAAATAGGTTTGTGACCTGGGACAGGGCAACGCCACTGCTTGGCACATGCTGCTGTTATGTACCGTCGAGTTGGAACCAAGCCATAGCTGCCCTTCAGTGAGTTTTCAGGGATAGGAAATTGCGAGCCCCATACCCTGGAGACATCTGCATAAGGATCCATATGTCGCGTGTCACATTGCCGAGGAGCTGAGAGAGGGAGGACTGCTGAGATGGACATCTAGAGGGGACTGGCCCAGCTGGTGGGCAGGGCCGCGCAGGGGGCTACCACTGATGCCTCTCTGGTAGGTCAAGGCCAACGAATAAATCCTGAGCATGTTATTTCTGGGATGACTTGTGTGTTATTCACCCCATGGAATGCTGTTCCACAGTTAAAACGAATGCACTAGTTCTACAAGCCCACATGTGCACAGACTTCATAAGCTTCTCAGTGAATGACAGTCAGACAGTATTCCTGCTTCAGAGAAACACCACAACACTCCCGGTTAAGGAGGCGTCAAGTCTGTACAGAGCTGGGCTGCCAGTGCAAAGATGCCCCCTCACTAGGGACTCAAATCCACCAGCTACTCCATGGAGAAAAACAGGCAATCTCCTCCTGTGAAATGCACAGACTCGAAGACCTGCAGAAGGTTCAACTATGAGCTTGAGGGGCTGTTTAAAATTTTTTTTTAAATTAATTTTTTTAAATTATGGAGTAAGAATATTAAAGACATTGATTCCAGGATAGTGGACATCACTAGGGAAGAAGTGAGGAATGAAATTTGAGCAAAACACCTAGGAGGCATCTATTCTATCGATGAAAGTTTGTCATTTGTATACTTTAAAAGTCCAAAGAAAAACATTAGGGTTCCTTGAATCTGGGTAGTGGGCTACAGCAGTTTATGTAATTGGGTTTTGAACATTTAGTGACTCACCCACCATCATCAATTTGCTGCCAGCTCATAGCAGCCCTACAGCGAGAGAACAGTGCTACCCCGTAGAGCTTCCAAGGCTGTCGTCTTGCTACAAGCAGCCGGCCTCAGCTTTCCATCTTTCTCCCGAGGGGCAGCTATTTGAACCACTGAATCTTGCTGTTAACTTATTGTGACATCAGGGTTCCTTGTATTCACATAAGCACGAAATATTTTATAATTATTTTCTCAATTTTAAGTGGTTAGTTAACAAGGTATTTAAAGTATTCCTTTTAAAACTCAGATCAACTGATTATAGTTGCAATTCACTTAAAATAAACCGGAATTAAAATTTTAGATTTATACAATGATCAATTAAAGAGTTGTTAATCACATTAAAAGCACATTCATCATATAATTTGCAAAATCAAATATTTCTATGGTGCAATCAAAATTATTCCATTTACAATAAGGTGATTTGCATTTGACTTTGCTGGAGTATCTCTTGTATAAACCAGGGTACACCTGTTAATCTGGTTTTTTTCCTGTAAATCTTTCTTTCATTGCTATTAGTCTGAAGACAATTTAAGATGCACATTAAAGTTGTTACTTTGGAAAGGCCCTTTCCCCCCCTAAAGAACAAAAGTCTCAAAGCATTGCCCCAAACAGTTGTCGTTGTTGTTGTGTACCATTGAGTCAGAACCAACTCCTAGTGGCACTCCGGCAGGCTCTGGGCGACAGTAATTCACATGGGATGAGATTGTTCATCTTTTCCCCACGGAGCCCCTGGAGGATTTGAACCACGTATCTTTGGACTGGCAGTGCAATTCCTTACCACTAACCCACCAGAGCTCTCTAAATGAGATGGTCATATTCTTCACTCATATTTTATTGTTAAAATAAACCTCCAAATAAATCACACCGAAGATCTTGGTAAGGAACGTGGTTTGCTGCTATTAATAAGTGACCTAGGAAGTGAACTCGGTTTTACGTACTGTGCCATGTTGGCATCTGTGTAGCTCCGTCCATCACAGCCGGGGCGACTTCCCTTCTCTGCTCCGGTTCCCTGCTCCTGCTGGAGATTCCTCTGTGCCTCCTCCTTGTCTTTGGCTCGCTTGAGGCAGTAGGCTCTTTCCTGCTCGCGGATTTGTTGCTGAATTTCTGGGTAGCTCTGCAAAGCCTGGATCCTCTCGGCACGTTCTATCTCTTTACCATCCAGCCACTTCAATAAAACCACCACAACAGTACAGTTATTCAAAGCAGCCACTCAAATCAGTCCCTGGTTGACTTTGATTAGAATAGTTTAAACTTGGAAATAATAATGTACTATATTGGGTGGCCTGGTGGCAAGAAGCTGTGTTGCAATCTCAAAGGTACACATTTCGAGGCCACCAGCTGCCCCGTGGGAGAAGGGAGAAGGATGGGCAATCTCCTCCCATGTGATTAACTGCCTCTGAAAACCCAGCAGAGGGTCAGTTATGGGTTAGTTCCGACTCTATGGCACACAACAACAGCAACAACAACATATTGATGTTAGGGCTCTGGCAGCCTAGTGAGTAAAGAGTTGCACTATCACCCCAAAGGTATGTGGTTCGGGGCCAGCGGCTACTCTGAAGGACAAAGATGGCGAATATCCTCTCTTGTGATTTACACCTGACCGCTGGAGGATCAGCTGTAAGTTTATTCCAATTCTATGGTACATAGAAACAAGACAATCCCGGATGAATTGAGTCAGAATCTCTATTGTCACGGGGTCTGTAAGAATCTCCTGGGGATCTTGGCAAGGTGTGGATTCTAATTCAGTACATCTACTGTAGAAAGACAAAGTCTATGCACAAGTTGAACGAGAATGGCTTTGTTCATAGCCCTAAGATCATAAGATTTCAAAGACATAGTCACTAAAAGTCTAGAGTTGAATCGCGTTCCCCCTTCTTTCAAGTTCCCGGTGAAGCACCTTCCCTACCCCGTCCAGCCTGCAGGTCTATCTGTGTATCCACGCAGAGATCACCATCATTCCTCTCATGAAGGATCGTGTGTAAAGTCCAGCCTCCGTGGCCTTTAGCTCCTAAGCTCCTCTCAGGCCCTTCCTCTGCTCGAATCACTGTGCTCACCTCTCCTTTATTGTATATTGCCTTTACCTTTTAGCTTCAAAAAACCAATAAACACATTTTAAAAGGAAGACCATCAAAGAGATGGATTAACACAGTGCCTGCAGCAATGGACCTGTGCACGGTGGACACTGTGAGGACAGGGCCAGGTTTCCGTCTGTTGCTCGCCGGGTCTCTATGAGTCGTAGGGGACTTGATGACTCCTAGCACCAGCTGTTTATAAAGAGGCTGCTATTGACCGCATTTGTTAATTCTGAGGAATCTTTTTCTGAAAGGAAATAATCAGAAGCATCAACATTAACCCAAAGAGAATCTGTGAGTCCATTGTGAAAGGTGAGGAGAACCTCTGGAATCTGACATACAGAGCCTGTTCTACCTGGGTCGGTCACCAGGTGTGCCAGCTGGAACAAGAGCTTCAACTGAGTTCTGGTTCACTCTCCTGGAGAGGGACCTCATCACTGTCTTGCTAGACTCCAAAAACACTAGTTCAGTGGGCATAGTGAATTAAGGAAGGAGTCCTGGTGACAGTCGTTAAAGAATTCAGTTGCTAGACAAAGGTCAGCAGTTCTAAACCACCAGATCCTCTGCTGGAAAATGATGTGGCCAATTACTTCCATAACGAGATAGCCTGGGGGGGGTCCTGCTCTGTTTTATAGAGTTGCTATGCATTTACAAGGATGGAGGAACTTCCTCTCATACTTTGGGCATGTGGTCCTTCCAGAAAGACACCATGCTGAGAAAAGTGGAGGGTCAGAAACAGAGAGGAAGACCCTCAAAGAGATGGACTGACACAGTGATGGTATCAATAGGCCTGTGCATATCAGAGCGTGACGACGGTGCAGGACGGAGCAACGTTCAGATCTTCTGTTCATCGGGTTGCTATGATGAGTCATAGTCAACCTGACGGCACCTAACAACAGCCACGCACTGCAGTAACTCAACAGCAGTGAGTTCGGGCTTTGCCTTTGGTACAAGAAGCTAAAACCAAGAGACTAAACAGAGAGATTGCTCTGCAATGAGGAATCCAGTCCAGCAATGTCAGCCTCATCTGCGAGTTTGTTGGAAATGTCAATTCTCAGATACGAGGTCAGTGCAAAGGGCCCAGGTGCTCCACGGTTGGGGTTTGGTGAGCCTGCCAAGTGTTCTAACATATCTGACAGCCACTGACACAGAAAGTGAATTATAACTGTTACAACCTTAATAATGACAGCAAAGTTACTGTGTGTCCTTCAAGTTGGTCCTGACTCACAGCGGACTCTCCGCTGGTTTTCAGAGATGGACTCTCCGCTGGTTTTCAGAGACCGTACACCGAACAGGAGACTGTTCACCTTCCTCTTGTGAGGCAGATGGTGAATTCAAACCACGTGCTTCTGGGCTGGCAGCACGATTCCGATGTATCTCGAAGACGGTGCAGCCAGAGTGCTCTTTTGAGGCAAAGATGATACAGCTTCACCTCACACACTTCAGGCATGTTACCAGGAGGGCCCTATTCCTTGGAGAGGGACATGACGCTTGGAAAAGCAGAGGGTTGACGAAGGAGAGGAAGTGCCTCGACCAGGTAGACTGACACAGTGACTGCAGCAAAGAATGGCTTTGAGTGTGTCAGAGATTGTGAGGTTGGCACAGGAGAGGTCAGAGTTCAGATCTCTTGTTCGCAGGGTTGCTGTGAGTCGTACTCGATTCAATGGGAACCTAACAACCATACCAAGCCCGGGGAACTCCCTAAGAGCACAGTCATCTAACCCCTACTGGTCTACTGTGGTGGGCGCCATCAAGTGGTTCCAACTCAGATGGACCCTAAGAAGCAGAGCTGGACTGCCCCCCTGCCCCCAATCTGTAAGGAAGATTTTTCACAGTCGCTCGGCCACGTCTTTCCCCCCAAGAGTCGCTGGTGGGCTTGAAACACAAACTTTGCAGGGAGTAGCCTGGAGCTCTAACCAGTGCACCACCAGGGCTCCTTCCATCCTCTGCTGTCGCTGCCTCACTCGCCTACACGTCACCTTGTTATTATTAATAATGAATGTATGTCAGAATAAGGATGTGAACCCATTGAGAAATAATCAAGTGAAATTCTGTATGTTCCTAATAATAGAGGCGGAAATGGCATAATTTATTTTGCAAAGATTTATTA
Organism: Elephantulus edwardii; assembly: GCF_000299155.1. Lineage (NCBI taxonomy): Eukaryota > Metazoa > Chordata > Mammalia > Macroscelidea > Macroscelididae > Elephantulus > Elephantulus edwardii. Next base: position 9,190,975 of record NW_006399753.1, on the reverse strand, counting down.
AAACAATTTGAAAGGAGCCGTAAGAGCAGACAAAGAATTTGTCTGAATTCTCTGGAATGTTCCACCCTCGTGACATTCCACACCCCTGGCCGGCCATGAGCCTGTCAAGAGTCACTTCAGTCGCTCTTGCCCACTGCTCTGTGGCCGTGCTCCAGCCGGGCAAGCCTACCTTCAGTTGTTGAAGGGTCGCCACCACAAACGGGCGGTAGCCCTCGAAGTCAGCACAGGGGTTCCCCATGAGGAAGAGTTCCCTCAGGTGGATGTTACCCTGCAGGGCTTTAATGCTGCTCAGCTCCCCAATGAAATTGATGGTGAGATCCAGCTTTGTCAGCTCTTCACATCCTGTTGAGAAAAATGAAAAGAAAACAAAGCAAAGGGGGGAAAATATTAAAATCCCAGTGGCAATATAAAGCGCATCACAGCTCGTCACAGCATTTAACAGTTGTGATTTTTAAGTCTGTTGACTGGTTGCATTGCTTGTCTCAGAAAACACCTATCCGGTCATTACCGCTGACAGCAACTGCCCATCGGGTTTCAAGGCTGCACATGACAAGCAGAGGGGACTGCCCGTCTTCCTGTCACAGAGCTGGCAGTGGGGCTGAACTGCCAGGCCCTGTGGTCGCTGGGTTACCAGGCACCTCACTGTGGACTCCACCGCCAGGGCTCGCCACTGCTTGTCTCACATCTCACTGCCCCTGAGCGGAGTCGGCTCATAGCCAACCCTCCATTGCATTTCCGGGGCTATAATCGCACAGGAGGAGACTGGCCTGGCCGTCTGTCCCCCTCAGAGCCTCCGTCAGATTAAAACTGCAGGAGCTCAGCCTTGGGAGCAGCAGAGAGCACCCTGTGGACTAGACCGCCCGAGAGAACTGCTTATCTGGGAAGGTTTCCTCCAGGGATATCAACTTACAGGCTTCCTCTCAAGTCATCTTTCTGTCTGCATCTGTCCTGGTGTCAACCCCTCAGTGTCTCCAGCCAGGAGGGATCTGCCAGCCCTGGGCTGACTCGTGTTTGGATTCGGTCCACATCTGGCAGGAAGAAAGTCAGTAATAAGCTGCTCCTGGAACAGCTGCTACATCAGAACACAAAGGTCCTCTCGTTACAAGAGCACGTGGAGTCTGCTCTCTATAGAGAACTGCCATGTACTTGGACGCATCCTGGAGTGAGGGCAACAGTGGACAGCGTCCCCACACTTCAGGCATTTTATAAAACCACTGAGATGCAACTTACCTCAGCTAGTCACCTGAGAGAAAGGGCAAGGGATGGAGGGGAAGAGAGAGAGACAGAGACAGAGAGAGAGAATTCAGCAAGAACTGAACTGCAGGTAGCAAGGAAGCTGGAGGAGAGGGGCGGCGGTCATCTGAGCAGTGCACAGGAAGGGCTCAGAGGCTCAGAAGCAGAGCTGTGTGTCTCCTATTTATTAGGGAGACAGTGAAGAGCTGAGAAAATACAACTTGAACTTGAATTCACTCTCCTCAGTCTCCGTGGTGGCTTGGTAGTTAGGGGTGCACCTTCTCACACACTCAAACACAAGCTCTGTCCACTGTAATGGCCTCGGGACAGCCATATATCAAAAGCAATGATTGCAGTTAGATCTCTCTGGCCCTGATTACTAAATAGCATTTTCCACTGAAGGGAGCCAGGGATCCTTAGAAAAATGTCTGATCCCTGAATGGACAGAGTGAGAAAGTAAGATAAGTCTGGAAAATTCTGATGTGCCATAAAGCAATGAAACACTGAGAGAACGTATGACAGGGACATGTCAAAACTCAGAAGCTGACTTTAGCAAGATCAGCCGGCCAGTGTCTGCATCAAATTAAGGAATCCATTGAATAAAACCAAGTATGTGAGGCCATACTAAGCACACTAGCATAATAAGCTCCAACTCGTCACAGCCCTCCATTGTGGCCGAGGCGGTTAAGTCCTAACAGGAGCAGACTGCCCATCTTTCTCCCTTGAAGGTGCTGGTGGATTTGAACCACAGGAGACAGGAGGTCTCTGGGTCAGCAGAGCAGCATTACTGCAGGCAACACCACCAGCGCCCCTTGGTAGAATGAATAATTGACAAGCAAATGAAGAGAAGAGAAAGTTGTGGCTTACAAGTGTGTGACTTGCACAAATAGCAGAATACTGATGGAGTCTCAAAATCATTGCCGAGTGCTAAAGCTAGTGCACGAGGCAGTGACGAGCAAGGCGGTGGTTCTATCAAGCCAAAGCCCTTCCCACAGATGACTTCTTCCTTCCAAGGTGAAGAGTAGTAAATTGGCAGTGAGAAATCAGAAGGTACCACCTTAAAATCAGCAGCAAAAGAAACTAAGGAGCTTTACTTTGCCTGATCAAATCCATAACAGGAAAGGATAAAAGAACATTAGCTTTTTTCAGGACTTATTTTTTAAAAAAAGAAAAAAAGTGACCGCTCTCAAAATGATACTGGGATTTACTGAAAGAAATGGGATGGGTTCGTGCATCCATGCCTCCTCTCACCTCAAACACTTAAACAGAAAAGGACTTATTTTCCAGCAGGTGAGATACATCCTTCTTCTCTCCTCTTCAACGCACACAAAGACATGGTCAAAGCACCCAGTGCCCACTGCATCCGCGGCTTGGGCTGGACCAGGACCAGGCTCAAAGCAGCTCAGGCAGAAAATAGTGACGACGCTGCCCTCTAGTGGTAGATTCGCAAAATCAAGTGTTCACAGTAAGGAGCCCTGGACCTCCGAATCCAAGGGGCTTCTGAATTGTTTCTCTGATACTTTGCCCAGCCACGTCTGGCAGGAATAGAGGGAGTTCTGCCATGCTGTGTGTCCGATGAAGACACACTCAGAGCACTGCCGAGAGAGAGCTGGGAGGGAGCGGGGGTCTCCTTTCCTCATGTAGAAAGATGCCAACAATGGAAAGAGTGGTCTGTATTGGGGCCCAGATGGTGGTGCCCGAGCTTTGATGAGAGTGATTGTCTAGGTTCTGAGGATGCAAATTAAAAACTTAGCGTGTATCTTTATGTGATGCATAACCTTGCTGGTCACAGAAATAAGAGTTTCTGCCCTGGGAAGCAATAGGTGTAGACCCCCAACCCTCCCCACCCCCCACTCCCATAACCTGAGCTCAGTCCTCCTATTTTAGCAACTGGCAGATGGGAGGGGGGTGGCACAGCAGCTTGACGCCTCTGCTTTGTGCCCCTCAAGCTGAAGCGAGGCCTGTCGACAGGCCACCCACTCCCAGAGTCCATGGCAGCCCCCGCAGGCAAGGAGCCAGCCCTCGCAACTGCAAAGGGAGCCCACACAGCCTCAGAATCAGCCACATGCTGGGGTGCTGGGGACAGCAGGGGCCACTGGGCACTCCCAGGAAAATCAGAGCACAAAGAAGAAGGCTGCAAAGCAGCATGGGAGACCATGGATAAAGAGAGATGGTTCTGGAAGCTGAAGAGCATCCGGCAGAATATGTTCTAACAGGAATCTCCAGGGAGACCAAGGAGCTATCTCACTGTGAAGTCACAATGTTGTTGTAGTTGTTGTTGATCACCTTCGAGTCGAGCATGACTCATAGCGACCCTATGAACAAAAGGCCTGAAGCCCCTCTACAACTATGGATGTTTATCAAAGTTCATAGAGTTTAGGGATGTTGCTTAGGAAGCCACTCCTGCTTCCAAACCTGTCATAGTATGTTATTGTTGTTATGTGCCATTAAGTCGCCTGTGATGCATAGCGACCCTATGCACAGCAGCTCTGAACCCTTCTCTGTCCTGAGCCAGTCTCACTCATTCCGACACACCAACCGCCACTGCCCCAGTTACGGGATCAATGCATCTCATCCAGGGTCTTCCTCTCCTGCACTGTCCGTCCACCCTTCCAAGCATGATGTCCTTCTCCAAGGACCAATCTCTCCTAGCCACGTGCCCTAAATGATGTGGAGCTTCAAAATCGAGCCTCCAAGGAAACACTTGAAAGTCACAATAGATTCAGAAAAGCAAGCAGCAGGCAGAGCATAAGAGCAGGTTCTTGGGAATGAACAACTGGCCAAAATAAGGAGTTGACTGTGGAGGGATCAAACTCTAGAATGAGCACAGCAGGGAGCAACAACTGTCTTCCAGGAAGGCAAATAGAGAACTCCTGGAATGCAGACCAACAAGACCAACCAGCCAAGCCAGCTGTATCTGAGGATTCTGACTCCCACCAGCCCTGCAGGACGCAGGAGATTGTCCTACGGGGTTTCCAAGCCTGTGCTTTGTGCAAGCAGACCGCCTCATCTCTCAGAGGCCAGCAAAGGTCTCGGGCCACTGCACCATCAGACTCCTTTACAATAACAAGACGAAGACGTCCCAAAAGAAGGCCTGAGTTGAAGGATCAAGGAAGAGCCAAGGGCTCGAGCCACTGCACCACCAGGCTCCTTTAGAATAAGAAGACAAAGACATTCTAATAGACAGGAGGCCTGAGTGAAGAGTCAAGGAAGAGCCAGACTGTTGGTCAAAATTCAGCTAGAGACAATCAAAGAACACAGGTGGAAAAGTTATCTAGACAAAAGAAAACAACAAAAGCCTCATCTAAGCAGACCTTTGAGAAGTTTCAACACACTGCGGATGGACATAAAACTCTGAAAGTGTCTGAGAATAAAGGCAGATTCCCTACACTGGAGTCACTTGACGGCACATAACAACAACAAACAACAACAAGCTAATGAACACTACGAGAAACATCAGAGAAAACTATAGCAGGGAATCATGTAGATTGGTATGAGAATTAAGAGAATAAAGAAAAGGAACTCCATGAAGTAACTTGTCTTGTCATTTGGATCAACATGAGACATAATAGCCTGCTTTTATAAAACTAACAACGTAGCCATCCACCACAGCCTATGTGAAAGCAAAATAAAAATGGCAGCACAATGGTGAAGGGAAGAAAAAGAGGCAGATTAATAAAAGTTCTTACATAACATTGGAAGGAACCCTGAGGTTCAAGGGTTACACACTCGGCTGCTGACTAAAAGGTTGGTGGTTCAAACCTACAAGCTGCTCCATGGGCGAAGGACAAGGTGCTCTGCTTCCGGAAGAGACAGCATGGAAAACACAATGGGGCAGTTGTACCCTGGCCTGTAGGGCCGCGATGAGTTAGGGTCACTTGCAGGGCTGTGGGGCTTTGGAAACCTAAGGTGATGGAATATCTCCTGAAGGAGCTAAGGTTTAAAAAAGTAAACTACAAACCCTCAAAAAACAAAATGAAAAACAAAACACCAACCCACTAAAATGATCAGGGAATTGTCGCTAATAAAACAAGAAATTGTTGTCGTTAGGTGGCTGAGACAACAAGGACGCCCAGGTGCCATGGACAACACCTCTGCACCTCACCTCGCCCCGCCCTGCACTATCCACGTGATCTCTGACGTATTTGAGCCCGTTGCTACCACGTCCGTCTATCTTGTTGAGGGTCCTCTTGTCTTCTGCCAAGCCTCTACCTTTTCATTTCTAAGAACTGGCCCTTTTTGACAGCATGCCCAGATTATGTGAGATGGAGTTCCACCACCCAAAGAATGCAGGGAAGCATCGCGTCGGTAGGAAGTAACTGAAGATACCGTGGCTGGGATCAAGGGCACAACAGTCTTTAAACTGACATTCCTGCTCGTCAGCATTTTAAAGAGGTCCTTGATGGCAGATACCCTCAATACAATATGTCTTTGATTTATTTTTTTTATGTCTTTGATTTCTTTTTTTTTTTTTTTTTAGATACTTATTTGTTTTATTGACTGTTGTTGTTAGGTACCATTGAGTCACAATCAACTCACACCTGACCCTACAGCGTGTTTCCAGAGTCATAAATTTCACGGGAGGAGAGAGCCCATCTTTCTTTTACAGAACAGATGGTGGATTCAAGCCACATGTGTCTGGGTTGACAACACAATTTCTTACGTTTTTTTTTTCTTTTTTTTTATGTGTTCATAATTTCTTTTTTTATGTCTTTGATTTCTTGGCTGCTGCTAATACAAGTACCAATTGTGGATCTAAGTAAAATGAAATTATTGACAACTTCAATCATAATTCTGAAGAAATTAGATAAAATTAAGTCATACACTAAAAAAAAAATCTCGTATTCCAAAAGAAGGCAGAAACTGAGGATAAAAGCAACAAAGAAGAGATAAAACAAATGAGGAAAAACAGCAAGAGTAGATTTGAACTTAACCATATGAATAATCATATACCTGTAAATGGCGAAGTGATATTAGTGAAAACTGGGAAAGTAGAAAGGATTTCCAAAGATTCTCCCCTTCATAAAAGCAACAAAACCCTGACAAAAACAGTCAGAATCCTCGATCTCAGGTCATGGGGGTAAAATGAAGACTTAGCGTGGCCTTGGAAGCATTTACTCAGGAAAAATGGCTGACTCTGTACATGAAGAGCACAGTATGAGGTCTGCACCCACTCTAGTCTCATCTCTCGCTCACCAGCTCTGCAGGGGTTTTGAAGAACCACCACCAGAATTTTCACTTCAGCCTAACAGACACCAGAAGGCACAGAGAAGCCGGAGTGCCTTCAACACTTCATCCTCAAAGAATTATCAAGACGTGGCCTGTACTGTCAGAGGGCTCAGCTGTTGACTGAGACGGAGGTTCAAATTCACCGGCTGCTTTGCAGGGGACAGAAGAAGCAATCTGCTTCCAGGAATATGCACAGCTGCGGGCAGCTCTGGAGCAGTTCCTTTACGAACTGCACGGTCACCGTGAGTTGGAGCTGACTTAACCACAACATTTTAGAAACTAACCCAACAGAGACCAAAGCGGCAACACAATGAATGTGTGATCTACAGAATTAGTTCAGGAAAGTCACTGAGCAACAATTACAACAACGACTCCCCGAGGACTTGAGCGTTACAGTCTTTCCAACGTCCAATACTCAACAAAATATTGCAATACTCAAAGAAACAAGAAAAATGGCCCATCCCAGAAAACAATGCTTAACTCAATCTATTTCCAATCATCCCATCATGGACTCTTTATCCCATTCTTAAATATCAAAAGAATAAGACAGAGAAACAAGTTCACAAGGAAAAGCTCTCTAATAAGATGTATTTCTTCAGGGAAGACATTAATTTTCACAGTTTTACTTCATAAAATGGACTCATTTATACAAAGCAAAAAGAAACAGAGCCACCTTCTAAATGCACCTTGAATGTTAACACTGGTTACCTCTGGAGACGAGGCTGCATTCAGAAAGGATGACTGAAATGTACTTTTATTTTTACAACCACCATTAATAAAGAAAAGATGTAAAGTGGTCATTTGAAAAACATATCTATTACTTAAGCAACACTATTCAGATATCATACAAAATTCCAGTTCTAATTCATAATCAGATACAAGAAGGAAGTTCTTACCTTCCAAATTCTCAATTTTTTCGATGTTGTTTAAAGCTAAATTCAAATATTCCAGTTTCTTGAGTTTGCTAACATTTTCTGAAACATAAAAACAATGCAAAGTGTCGGTCCTCAAGATAAAGAATACTTTCCCACAAACAATCGGTGGTGAAAATGTTACTGAGAAAACAGGGATGAGCGTACTGGTTATCAGAATTGGTTTAGCAAAGCTATATCCCGCCAACAGACTAGCTGCCTAGGAAGCACCATTCCTTCTCCATCCCTGTTAACGTCAAGTGTCTCTGCTCCTGTCTCCACTCAGCCCCAAGCCAGCCAGAGTGTGGCAATCTCCCCTCAGCCACCAGAAGCTTGGGCACCCAGGCAGATGCCAGTCCGCCCACGGCTACCACCTGGCAACCATGGCATTGGCATGCACACCAAGAATCCCAAAAAGAAGAAGGGAAGATGAGGCGACTCATGGCAACCCCTTGTGTGTCCGGGTAGAACTGCACACCAAAGGACTGTGTCCATGGCTGATTTCTGTTTTCTAGTTTTACACTGGTTTTCATACAAAATTCATATACATTGTGTGTCATTCATATACATTGTGTTTCACACATTCCTTCATTCATACTGTGTTTCATATGCTCGTTCTCATACGCTGCATTTTATAAAATGATTCATCATCTATCTATGCCCACTATTACCCCACCTTTCCAGGTCCCCAATGGAGGTTTCCTAATTCCTTCACCCTCTCCCTCCACCCAACCGAACTCTGTAATTTTCCCCGCTCCCTAACCTCATCTTCCCTCCCTGCTTTGGACTTTTATATACCTCTTATTAATTATCCTTTTGTTTTGCCAATAATGATCTTATGCAGTATTTGTCCTTATAAGACAGAGTTACTTGACTCCTCATAACACTCTTCAGCCTCTCCTGTGTTATACAATGTTTTTGAAATTGTTGCTCCTGAGTGCTGTATAAATTGTGGTACAGTCACATGGTGAGAAATTGTAGTGGCTGATTTTTAAAGAAGTAGGGCATCATATCTTTCTTCTGAGATCCTCTGGGTAACGTTGAACCTAGCGGCCAAGCATGTGAGGCATTTGCAGCACCAAGGGTTACTATTTTTTATCATAGGGCAGGCATAACCATTCGCCTCTCAAAACGGCGATTGACTCTAAAAAGAATAAGGATTTTTTTAAATAAATTACTATTGTTTTCCTCAGTAATTAATATTACTTATGAGTCATACTAAGTGATTCTCTTGACAATATCTCGGTATTTGATGGTCAAGAGAATTGAAGACCTTCTATATACGAATTCTTCTACACTTCTTTAGTAAAAACACACTGTCAGGTTTGCTAAAATTCCCAGATCATAATTAAATACTGTTCAAAATAGATTCTTTCTGACCTTTGTTATATGTATAGTTCTTTAAATGCAAGAAGACTTCTCTAGTGTTGTGTTTGTTTGTTTGTTTAAAGAAAGAGAGCAATTTGTCTATTTGGGAAATACTCCTGGGGTGCTATGTTTACTTTCCTAGCCATCAGCTTGGCCTTTCTCCACATGACGGGGTGGGAACATGAACACAGGGTGTGTATAAACTAACTGTAATGGGATTTGTCAGTTTTCCTGTCCATCAAGTTTGCGTTGAACAAGAATAGCAGGAGAAGACGAGAATCGTGAAGCAGCAGCACAGAATGTAGCATGCATCTTTCAGGGCCAGAGATTCCTGTGCCAGTCAGACATGAGATAGAGCTGCCTCACAGAGGCAGAGCCAGGGGCCTCCACTCAAGCTTGTGGGGGAGGGAGGAGGGATTGAGGGGAGATGCAGTCACTGGCAGGACTAAAGAGGGGCTTCAGGCCTTCTGTTCATAGGGTCGCTATGAGTCATGCTCGACTCAAAGGCAATCAACAACAACTACAACAACTACAACAACAACAAAAAAACTTTCTAACAAACTTTTAAACACTGATCTAAGTATCGAGGGTGAAGGTCAAAGACCTGTAAGCACGCCTGGGAAGCTATCTTAGTAGAGGCAGTGTGTCCTGCGGCCAGCCTACACTGTAACCTGTTCATTTCCCTAGTGAACCCCGTAACAGTACGGCTGAGAGATCTCCGTGGTCACTGCAGGTCAGCAGCAGAGCCTTTGAGTCAGTGCTGGGATGAGCATAAGCAGGTGCGAAGACATGGAGGCCGTTCTGACCTTATGAGGATTTGGTCTTGTGGATGTTGCCTGATGGAGACAGTGCTCCTTGGCGGAGTAAGTGGAGGTCAGGCGGCACCATCCTCATGACAGCCCAACTCTTTGTACGATTTCCTACTAAGTTTGCTCCTCGAGAATAACAAGGACCAGACTGAACACAGGAGTGGGGAAAAATCCTTTCTAAGTAAACATGTTTAGGACAAGGTGAGTGGTAAGAAGAGTGCCTGATCACTCTAAAGCAAATCAACCAGAAGCTGTTCTCACCAACTGACTTAACTAGATGGACAGCTTTGTAGTGGGCAGAATCCCTTCCCCAGTTCAAGAAGCTCTCAGCCTTACGCAGGCTTAACACTCATGGGGAAGCTATTAAAAACTAGGAATCTCTGGAGCACACCCCTCAAAGTTCCCTTTCAGGAGATCTGGGGTGAAGTCTAAACAGAACCTAGAGGGTCTTCATGGCCACGTGCGTCCACGCCAGCACAGCCGTTCTTCACAGCCCATCTGCCTCTCGCAAGTGGGACCTCAACTTTGGGAAGGGCTCCTGTTTGCAAGCTTCTGTCTCCACTGCTCAAGAGCAAGTCTGAATCCCGGAGAAACACTTCTACTTGCTAAATAAGCTCCTACATGTCTCTGGGTGGAGCGGTGCTGAAAAAAGTCCCATTATTAGCGTTAAAAGAGTGTTTAATTTAAGACTACGTTGGAAGCAAAATTCTAAGCTTCCTCTGAAAGGGACTGAAATGCTATGCTACTAATTAGCAATTGTGCTGGACCCAGCTGCAGGGATGAAAATTCCAGGAACTCTTTCAGAGCCGTGCAATTAGGATGGATCTCAAATGCCCCAAGCAGGAAAGCTGGTGGTTTTCTCCAACGCGGCCTCTGTAATTGAACAATGTGCCAGAGGTTCTAATTTCTGGTAAAGGAAAACATGCCAAAAATAATTCCCTTAAGAAATGCAGAGGATTTTTAGTAAAGCCTCAAAAAAACATGCAAAGTCTAGGTTTTCTTACCACCCTTGGGCCTGTGTTCAGTCATCCCGGAAGCAAGAGGCCATGTCATCACTCAGCCTCAGCACTTCAGGCATTTCGGAGACCTGCCGCCCTTCACCGGGAGGTGTTGAAGATCATCTCAGAAGCTGACTGGGGCCTCCTGTGAAATCCACTCCTTATCTCATCAACCCGCAACTCCACTCTTTTCCTGCCAACTCTGTTCTGTTGTGCCTTGATTTGAACAGCCTAAGGCAATCAACACTCTTGGTACCAGCAGCCAGGAAATGAAAAGAGAATTGCATTGGGAAACTCTGCTGTCAGAGACCTCTCCAAAGTACAGAAGAGTAACAATGTCATTCTGGAGACTAAGGTGTGCCTGATCCAGGCCATGGTCTTTGCAAGTACTTGCTGTGCGTCAGAGAGCTGGACAGTGACTAGGCATGATAGGAGAGTTGATGCCTTTGAGCTGTGGTGCTGAAGAGGAGTACTGAATATACCATGGACTGCCTGGAGAACAAACAGTTTCGTCCTAGAGAGGGTGATTCTGAAGCTCTGTCTGACATACTTTGGACATGTTGCAAAGAGGGACCAATCCTTTGAGAGGGATGTCATGCTTAGGAGGGTAGAGGGAGGGACAGCACAGGAGAAGAAGACCCTCGATGAGATGGATTGATTCAGAGACTGGGGTAATCGGGCATAAGTGTGTCAGAGACAAGGAGATTGGCACAGGACAGAGCAGGATTTAGAGCTGTTGCACATAGGGTCGCTATGAGTCACAGGCGGCTCGACGGCACATAACAACAACAGCAATAACAACAAGGCATCCTGAGTGAGCCCTGGTGGCTCACTGTGATAAGCACTCAGATGCTAACTGAAGGTGATGCCTGGAGTCCACTATCTGCTCTAAGACTAAGGTGCACTGATTCCGGCCATTGTCTTTTCAATCACTTGTTATGATCTGAGAGCAGGACAATGAACAAGGTTGAAGACAAAGAATTGATGTCTTTGACCTGTGGTGCTGGAGTGCTGAATGTCCCATGGAGGCCGAGAACACACAGGCATGTCTTGGAGAAGGTGGAGCCGAAGTGCTCTTTGGAGGCAAAGGTGACAAAGCTTCCCATACTTTGCCTCTCATCCTTTGAACATGTTGCTAGGAGAGGCTATTCCTTGGAAACGGACATCATACTTGAAAAGATAGAGAATCAGCAGAAGTGGTGAATGTGCTCAACGTGATGGACTAACAGTGATTGTGTCGATGGGCTCAGATGTGTTGAAGACGATGAGGGTGGCACAGGGCAGGACACGGTTCAGGTCTGTCGTTCACAGGGTCACTGAGCTGTCCTTGACTCAGCAGGACCCAACAACAGCAATGTGCTCTCAACCACTATCTGTTTTTCAGCAGAAAGATGTGGCAGTCTGTGTCTGTGAAAAAGAGTCTCTTCTGTAAGACAGAGTAGAAGGGACTTTTTAAGGATGCTATGAGTCAGAGTCACCCGGACAGCAGCAGAGGGCTGGGCGTACCCTGGGGTAAGAACTGTGTCACCCACTGTCACTTAGGGCCACTTCCTATGTGGCATCAGAAGAGAGGCCAGCGATCTACTTCTAAAACTCCAACCACTGGAAACCTTGTGGAGCACACAGGTCTGCTCTGTCAAACACAGGTCACCAGGAGCAGGGACACAGGCTGAGCCTGCGTGTCAGGCATAGTCACTGTGTACAGATGGCAAAACCACACTCGGACAAGTTAACTGGTTTGCTGTCTTTCACACTGCAGGCAAGTGGCAGAGGAAGAGATCAAACCCAGGCCTGTCTACTGGTAAATCGTGTCTGCTCTGACCTGGAAGCCACTGTCGCTCTTCTGAAGGTGGGGATCATGTGGTCCCCCGTCTGTGCTTGTCTGTGGCAGTAACTCCTCCGTTGGACTGACTGTGTCAGTTGCCCATCTCTCTGCTCTCACACCGTCTTCCCCAGCGGAGAGAGGCGCACTTACCTGGTTGCCCTTGCTCAGTCCCACCCTGTCTTGTGGCTTCCTGGGGTCCTCCTGCCAGCTGAGAGAGCACAGGGTCTCCACAAACCCTCCCCCCTCAAAACAAGGGCTCAGCTGGGTCAGGGAGGCTCTGCATGGGCCAAGTTATTATTGTCGTTGTTGTGTACTGTCAAGTCGAAACCGACTCATAACTGACGCTCTAGCAAATTTTCAAAAGCAGTAAGTCACATGGAGGGAGACTGCCCATCTTTCTTCCATGGCAGCTGGTGAATTCGAACTGCGTGCCTTTGGTTTGGCAGTACAAGTCCTCAACAGAGCTCTGTTTGGGATTGGGGGGGGACGGGCTTAATTCTAGGAGGTAGCAGCAATTCACAGGCCACACACATAAGGACATCCTCCAGAAAACCGGCTACAGTGCTGATAATCTGCTCTTCACCCACTGACTCCTTTAACACCTCTCATTTCTGTCCAAACAACAGCAAAAACAAGGACGGACTTCCTGGAACCACTCACCACCGTCCATGACCAATGCCTTGTGCACATTATAAGTAGACAATAAATGGGGCAGAACCGGCCTCAGAATCTAGGGCACGGCAGAGACGTGCTCAATCTCTACATCACCCTTTCTATGTGAAACCCAAACCACAGCCCGCTGCCCTCAATTCCAGATCATGATGACCCTATGCATAATAGAAAACTGCTCCTTTGGGCTTTCTCGACTATCACAGTCACAGAGGCAGATAGCCAGGCCTGTCTTCTGCAGTGCTGCTGGGTGAGTTTGAACCACCCACCTTTCATTTAGTGTCTCTATCTATATATCTATCTATCTATCTATCTATCTATCTATCTATCTATCGCTGCTCAACAGCTCTACTGCACACGGGGGGCTTTAACCAACAGTCTAAGAGACTGGCCAGACCACCAGTTCTAGAGGAAAGCCTTCTCTCTGTGTGTCTCCTGGTTCTAGGAGATTCCCAGAGCTGGGAACACCAGTTCAAAGGACACATTAAAGTGCCAGCTCTTCTTTTTTTGGTAAAAGTAGATCCCTTTTACTCTGTTCTTTTGTATTATAAAAGGTTATGAAGGCCATATCTCAGGGAAACACCTCTGTGTTGTGTGATCTGATTAAGAGTATCCCACGCCACACTAGGGAGCTTTAGTAGCCTAGCAGTATGAAGTTATGTTCCAATCTCAAAGGCACAAGATTCGAATCCAGAAAATTGCCCCAAGGGAAATGGGTGGACTATCTCCTCCCAGACAAGTAACTGCCTCTGAAATGGACTAGAGGGTCAGCTATGGGTTGATTCTAACTCAACAGCACACCACCACAATACCAATATGCCATCCTAATCCCCTTATATCAGATTCAGGTTAATCACTTCAGGTAACAGTGAGAGATGACTACATCATTACATAAGTGACATATTATATCAGATAACATTATGAAGGTTGACTATATCATTATATAATTCACATTGTGTCAGAAAACATTGTGATGGTTGAATATATCATTATATAATGTCACAATATATCAGATAACATTGTGAAGACTGACTACATCATTATATAACCGGCACATTATATCAGAGAACATGAAAGTTGATGATATCATTACATAATTGTCACATTATATCAGATAACATTATGAAGGCTGACTACATCATTACATAATTGTTATATCAGATAACATTGTGAGGGTTGACTACATCATCATATAACTGCCACATTTTATCAGATAGCATTATAAAGGCTGAGAGTACATCATTATGTAACTGTCACATTATATAAGATACATTGTGAAGGCCGACTACATCATTATATAATTGTTACATTATAGCTTTGCATCATTGCCAGAGCACTGGGGAACATGGCATGGTCAAGTTGACACATATTTTGGGGTGGCGGTTGAATAATGCATCTATGACACTCAGTAATCCAATAAACCTATTATCCCACTGAGAGACCTGGAAGGACATGAAGTTGTAGCATGTGACTGGACAATGTCCTCTTCCCTAATAAAATCATTGAAAGAAGCAGGTTACACAAGCAGGTCAATGAATGTGTGCCCTGCCTTGATCGGCTCCTCTGAGTACCTCAGTGGAGACCCTTTCCCATAGGAAGACTGACACCTTGGGGGAAAGCCCAGAACAATGCTTCCCATGCAAGTACACTGAGTAAGGCCTGTGTGGACACTCATCTAATTCATCTTCAGTGAGGTCTCTCTGTAAAAACCACACTGAAGTTCATAGGCCCGGGAAGAGAGAAGGAGGGGCCTCAAAATTAATACATAAACCAGCTGGGTGCAGGGAAAGGCCACCTGCAGTAAGAGTTCCATTAGTCATGTAGTCGAATGTCTGCAAATTAATGGCATTCATCAAATACAGTTGTTGTTATTATTACAAGACAAAATGTCTATAAAGAAATGAACAATTGAATGAAAAACCAATATGATTTGTCAACTTTCACTCAAAAAATTGACTGGAAAAAATTAAAATCACGCTGCATTTTCCCAAGTTGTCCCATATAAACTGTGAAAGAAACTCACCAATTTTTCCAATGAGATTATTCTGCAGGTAGAGGATTTTTAAGTCCCGGCACCATTTGTCAATATGTTCAAGTTTTTCTATTTCTTGCTGGTGTAAGGAGAGTTCCTCGAGGGAAAAAATGATGCAGTCGTTGTGTTCAGCGTTCCGTCGAATGAGGTCTTCTGTGACTGAAATAAAAGCGGGTGCAGATTACATTTCTGCCCCATTGTTCATCATCGGATTGTTAGGTTATCAGTGTATTTTTCTTTGCAGTTCAGTGACAGTTTTAGAAGCACCTTTGGGGTGAGAAGCACATAAGATCATTCTCCCTTCTCTTTTGAGAGTTCCTCAAAACAGTTTTCAAAAGAAAAGGTATAAAAACAGTTCTGCCTCCCACTGGAGAATTTGTGACACTGTGATGTTAAGACAGAGACGAGAAACAGCTCCCACACTCTTTGAGCAATGTCTTCTGCGTCTGGGCATACACGGGGTCTACATTTTTCTGGATGAATACAGAGAATTGATGGTGAGAGGACGAAAGGATGGTGATGCTGAACCTTGTGATAGTATCATGTCAAACTGGGAGATTGACTGGATGCACCAAGCCTAGAGTCATGGGAATCAGCAAGCAGTGGTCAGCGTCTAGCAACACCACCTGAATAGGTACCAAGACAGGACACACGTGGGCCAGTGGCAGAATTCTCACTTTCTCTGGGGGAGGGGGACCTGACTTTGATCACTTCGCACACAGTCACCACTGTGTGTGGGTGGAGTGTTATATGCTGCTAAGAAGCTAAAGCAATTTCAGCAGATATTCCAAACTAAGATGAACGAGGAAGAAAGAGCTGGTGAGCAGCTCAAGTCACCAATTAAAACTGCAGCATTTTCAATACAATATATTGGTTTCATCTGTGATTTATCATGGGGATGGCACAGCATTGGACAGGGGTTTATTCTCCTTGTGCAAGAGGTGGCCATGTAGCATAAGGCCATTTGAGGGCAGTTAACAACTGCCACTATTACTGTGTGACTGTAAGTTGTCAGATGGGGACACTGAGGCACAGAGAGCTTAAACAGGTTTCCTCGAAGCCACAGTGAAGTGGCAGGGCTATGTCTTAAGTACAGGCAATCTGTGTTCTATTTATTTTTCTTTTTTTAAAATACTTTTTTTAGTATGTGCTTTTATATTGATTTGCATACGAAAATTAACACGCATTGTGTTTCATTCATGTGTATTGTGCTTCACACATTCTTTCACTCACATTGTGGGTTTTTTACAACCAAACATTGTGTTTTCTGAAATCAATTACCATTGATCTACGCCTATCAGTACCCCATCTTCTCAGGTCCTCATTAGATATTCCCCATTCCTTCGCTCCCCCCATCTGCCTACTGAATGCAGATATAGTACTGATTGCCCTCTCCCTATTCTCACTCCCTTGCCCTGGCTTCCTTCTCCTTTTGGACATTTATAGACATCCTACTAGTGGTTCCTTGGTTTATACAATAATGGCCTTATGTAGTATTTGTCCGTGTAAGATGGACTTAGTTCACTCAGCATAATGCTCTCTAGACTGTCCCTGTTATGCAGTACTTTATGGAATTGTATTCCATAGTGTGAGTGTACCACAATGTCTCAATCCATTCTTTGGATGGGCATTTGGGCTGTTTCCATTTTCCTGCTATTGTGACTAACACTGCTTTGTTATTTTGACCACTTGACTGTACTGCCTAATTCTACCAACCATGGTATTTTCAATTGCTTTGTATGCATGTGAGAGCTGGACAGTGAATAAGGATGATGAAAGAATTGATGCCTTTGAATTGCAGTGCTGGGTAAGATTATTAAATATACACCATAGACTGCTAAGAGAACAAATAAATTTGTCTTGAAGGAGGTGCAAAGAAAGACGGAAGCCAAACCTATGGCTTCCATCAGATGCACCTTAGTCTTTAAGCTGATTTCCTTGCTCATGTGCACTTTAAAGAGGACCTTGACAGAAAATTTGCCCTAGATGGCACATCATTTTATTTGTTGACTGCTGCAACCATGGGTGTTGATTGTGGATTCAAGTAAAACAACAGTGGGTATATTGATCCATGGTGGCCTAGTGGCAAGAAGCTGCACTGCAATCCCAGAGGCACACAGTTTGAGGCCATCAGCTGTTCCATGGGAGAAGGATGGGCAGTCTCCTCCTGTGTCATTAACTGCCTCTGAAAACCCATCAGAGGGTCAGTTATGGATCAGTCCCAACTCAATGGTAAACAACAATAGCCTAGCCTAACATGAGAATGAATATGTAAAAAATCACTATTAATTTAAGGGAGTAGATGAGAAGTTCTTTAGTATAAATAACTAATTTCTGAAAACACACCCAGAAAAAGAGATGTAGAGTTCAGAACTCATTCAGCAGAGCAAGAAGCTTCGCCCAGCTCGGTCATTCTGCAGAACTCAGGAGAAAAGGGAACCTCTCCCAGGAAGCGCATGTACATGAGGGGCCTTCAAGTTAATCAGGACACATCACTACCTGGTGAGGCGCAATCTGAACCTTCCCGGCCTGCGCTGTCCTCACAGTCAGCATATGCTTGGACCCTTCGTTACAGTCACTGTCAATCCACCTCTCCACCTCCCCGATCCTTCCCTTCAGGCTTCTATCATGCTTCATGGTCGGAACTCCTCCCACTCTCAACCTCTCTCTTATTCAGAATGAAAGCAACAAATGTATGTTTATGGTAAGGTTTACAAGACCATCTTGCCAGACCCTTCTCTCTCTCTCTCTCTCTCTCTCTCTCTCTCTCTCTCTCACACACACACACACACACACAAACACACGAGATGAGTGAAGGTGGCAGTATATGACTTAACAGAAACTATGTAAACAGAGTTACAAAGAGATGAAGCATCTAAACTTTTTACTTTAATTTTGCCAATGGAAACTTCTAGAAGCAGGATTAATCACCCTCCTGTCTTTTCTCAATGACTCAGGGTCCCTATTGAGAGTGTTGATGTCAATACTGTAACAGATGACACTGTAAGGGCCCCTGACGTCGAGCACAGTTAGCCTGGGCAGAGCGCCAGGGCAATGACAGGCGTTTGAAGAAGGTACAACCAGTACAAAGGCAGGAGGGCTTGTGCTATTGAGAGGAAGGAGGTCAAAAGAGGCTTTCTGGAGGAGATACTAGGATTCCTGAGCAGAATCTTAAAACCTGCATAGATGTTTGCCAGATAAACAAGTCGGAAAAGGCCAACCCAGGCCAGAGCGGATGTGTGCCTCTCAGCTCTCCTTCCAATCTGAAGGATGAATTCCCATTGCTGGGCCAGACCTGAACTGTCTTCTTCCTCTGGAAGTGGTCTCAGTGGAAGATGCACCTCAGTCAAGGTCATGCCCTCTTCCCAGGGGGACCTATAGCCAATGGGGTAATATGAGGCAATGCAGGCCCAGGTCACACACTCCAACTATGAGAAATCAGAAAGTCCCTCCAGGCTTAGGGTACTTAGGCTTGACCAGACGAGGCTTTTGTCAAGACACAAATTATTAAGCTATTGGCTGCTAACTTAAGGGATGTTAATTCAAATCACAACATATCAGCAGTTTATTCTTTTGTATTGCTGACTGGCAGCTTTCCATTGGATGGATATACTACGAAATGTGATAGATGGAGAAAAGACTGAAACTGTAAATAACTCCATCTAGCTTGGATCCACGGTCAGTACCCTTGATACCAGCAGTCAAGAAATGAAAAGATGTGTTGCATTGGGGAAACCTTCTGTCAAGGATGTCTCCAAAGTGCCAAAGAGCAACAATATCACTGTAAAGACTTAAGGTGCACCTGATCTAAGTCCTGGTCTTTTTAATCACTTGCTATGCATCTCAGAGTTGGACAGTGAATAAGGATGACAGAAGAATGACTTTGAGCTGTGATGCTGGAGAAAAACACTAAATATCCCACAGACTGCCAACAGAAAAAATGTGGAGGAAGTGAGACCAGGAGGCAAGGGCAGTGAAACTTGGTCTCATTTGCTTTGGGCATGTTTTCAGGAGGGGTCAGTCTTTGGAAAAAGAGGAATGATGTCCTTCCCTTTCTCCCATGGACAGTGCAGCAGGGTGAGAGCAACTCTGCCTGTTTACAGCCTGATGTGCTGTGTGATACTGCGAGCCCTGGTGGTGCTGCAGGCTGTGCATTGGGCTACTAACCCAAAGGCCAGGAGTTTGCACCCACCAGACACTCAAAAGGAGCAAGATGGGGCAGTTTCTTCTCTTGGAGATGAACAGCCTTGGAGATCTCCACGAATCCCACCCCGTCCTAGAGCGTCAAAACCCACTTGGATGAGTGCGTTGGGTTTCTTGGTTTAACAGTGGACAAGGTGCTCAGCTCCCCTTGGTTCAAACTCCTCTGCAAAAGGAAGGATCTCTGTTAAAAGGACAACATGCGCCTCATCCAAGTCACGGTATTTCCAATTGCTCTGTAAGCATATGAAAATTTGACAATAAGTAAAGAAGGCTGAAGAATCGATGCCTTTAAATTGTGGGCCTGGCCAACAGTATGGAAAAGCCCAAACGGGCTGCCCAAAGAACCAGCGAGTCTGTCTCGGGGAAGTGCAATTCGAGTGCTCTTTTGAGGCGAGGAAGGAGACGCTCTGTATCACATGCTCTGAGCGTGTTGTCAGGAGGGTCCAGACCATGAAAGAGGACATCATGCTGGGAAAGGCAGATGGTCAAAGGAAGAAGTCTCTCAGGACAAACTGACGCAGTGACTGTCCCCATCAGACCGAGCACGGTGGAGACTGTAAGGACGGCACAGCACAGGGCAAGGATCTCAATTACTGTCCTCAGAGTTGCTATGAGCCGTGGCATGCTTGAAGGCACCCGCCTCCTGAGATCACTGTGGGGGCTGGGCGCACGAACACATTAACACAGCTCCTTAGACCACTGCAGTGCCCCCCTCCTCTCTCGGCAGCACGGGGACGGTCCCGCCACTGTCCAGCTGCCTCCGGCAGCCCACCAGTGTCAGGGCAGAACTGTGCTCCTGCAGGTTGTCAAGGCAGGAGTTTTCAGAAGGGCATCCTCAGGCTTTTAGTTGAGGTTCTTCTGGGGGAACCACCAACCTTTCAGTTAATCGCCAGGCACACTAAAGGTTTGCACCACCTTGTAACACTCGCTTTGTCTTTAAAGCAATACTACTCTTGCCCTGATTTGGAAGAAATGAAAACTAAGACCCACAGAAGTGGAGTCACTGAAGCCACACAGCTGGAGGGCAAGGAGAGCAGAGGCAGCTCTGACCTTGGTCCCCTCCTCCTGGAGCGGGCTTTCCTGCCAGGTCTGGGGCTGAAGATGCAAAGGCAGAAGCGAGGGACTCGCCCAGGACCACCCAGCAAACGGGACCTGCAGCCTGAGCCGGCAGCACCTGTCAGCACCCCTGCACCCCAATGCACGCCACTGCTCAGAAAAACTGGTTTCTTTCTTGCCTCTATTTTACAGATGGGGAGCCTGAGTCCATAAAGGCCAGTGGGCACCTGGCACTCGCCATCCAGTGGCCCTTTCCTGACTCCAGGGAGAGTACTGGACAGGCAAGGGTGGCCCGCAGCAGGGGAGGGTCCCAGTCACCTGCAGGGCGCAGAGGGAGTGTGGGGGCAGGGGACAGGGGAGTGGGAAAAGTGGGGGTGCTTACTCAGGCCCATAGCGCCTCTCCGGGGTGCAGTCGTGGGGCCCCACCTTGACCCCAAGGACACTCTTCACTTCTCTGTTCAGTTTATCCCCTTTAGCCACCCGGGAGCCATGGCAACGGAGACTCTACGGCAGCCGAGCAGGGTCAGGACGGTCGCGTTTTTTCTAAAGAAACTCCGCGCGGAGGGTGTTCCGGGTTCCCGCTCGCCAGGTCCTTCTTCATATCCTGTCCCTCAGCCCTGGCCTTCTGAGAAAGAGCTTCCTTCCCCAGCCCCCCACAATCAGGCAGACTGCTCCTTGTGTCTCTTTAACGCCTTCTAATGCACTTGATCCGTCTTCTCAATTGCTTGCTATGTGTCAAAAAGCTGGACGATGACTAAAGATGACAGAAGAATCACGCCTTTGAGTTGTGCGGCTGGAGAACAGTACTCCATGGACTGCCAGGAGAGCAAACAGGTCTGCCCTAGAGAGGGTGAAACCAAGCTGCTCCTTGGAGGCAAGGATTCTAAAGCTCCATCTCACATACTTTGTGCATGTTGCCAAGAGGGACCAGTCCTTGGAGAAGAACATCATGCTCGCAAGGGTGGGGGGACAGCACAGAAGAGGAAGACCCCAGATGAGATGGACTGACTCACTGACTTGGGTAGTGGGGTAGCTGAGTTGGAGACAATGAAATGGGCTCAGGGTAGAGCGGGGTTCATTGTCCTTGTTCATAGAGTCTCTTGAGTCTTAGTGACTGGATGACACCTAACGACAACAGCAGAGCTGGAGGGTCTGGGGTGGTCCCTTCCTCACAGGAGAGGGAGCGCTGGAGAACATTCCTTTGGGGGCTGCATTGCTGACCCAAAAATTGGGCTTCTCAGGCCTTGACCGATTAGAACCCCACAAGTCCTGGTACAGCAAGGAAGAACTTTGGATGATAAAGAAAAATTTAAAAATCAAGCCCACTTCCTTGAGTCAATTCTGACCCATAATGACCAACCATCAGGTTTCTGAGGCTGTAAATATTTATGGGAAGAGACTGTCTATCTTTCTCCAGTGCAGCTGGTGGATTTGAACCACTGGCCTCATCAGTTTGCAAGGTAGTATGTAATGTACAATGCCACCAGAGCTCCTTGGATGATAAGGCAGTGAAACCACGATTTGCTGGTAGCACCACGTCCTCTTGTCATCCATCCCCACAGCACAATTGGTGTTTCTCAGGCAGGGGACTCACGGGACATGGAAGACAGGTGTACAGCGTGCTGTGATTCTTCTGTTCTGTTAACAGGAGGGAAAATGGAGTAATTAATCACAATGTGACAATTCCAGTGGGGTCAAGAGCCTTCACTTCAATAGAGTCTGGTAGTTTAGAGTCATGGTATCTGTTTATGCAAATAGTTACTCAAGACAGGCTGCTGTGGAGAGGTGGTGCTTCCTGGTCAACTAGCCAGGGCATGTGGTGTGTTAAAGGCCGTAGGTCTTGGAGTGGGTCTGTGAAAACACCAGGCAATGCGCTGTCCTCTTGCTGAGTCTGTATGGGGTGAATTCCTTTAACAACAACTGAGAAAATGACCTAATCCTTTACCATTTTCATTACTATTTACAGTTTGCTCTTTTTATGATATGTAACTAATACTGAGGTTGCACTCCGACTGTACTTTGCATTCCTTTTTCTTGAGAGTACTTTCTTTCCTGTACCTTGAAGATGAATAAAATCAAGCATCCAAGTCTGTGACCAGCACTTCTCGTTTCAATCCCTTTCTTCTCTTCCTCCTTTATTTTCCCTCCTTCCTTCACTCCCCTCTCTCTCCTGCGCCTGGACCTTCCTCACCTTGTTACTTCTTTCCTTTATTCCTTCTTCCCTCCCTTTCTATTTTCTTTCCTTCCTACTTTTGTTTGCTCCCATTAGCAAATATTTATTGGCTGCTTTCTATATGCCTGGCCCTCTGAAGAGTAAATGAGTCAATGCAGTGAAAGACCTTGGAAGGAAGAGTGTATGGCACATAAGAAGCAGCCATTGAAGGTTAATTGTTGGTGTTTTGAAAGCACAGCAGGGATGCTTCCTACAGATGATGAGTCTAAAAGGTGAGAACACTAATCATCACCATTTCACAGATGTGGGTACAACTTTGATGGCTATAATGAGACAAGATCCCTCCTCAGCAAGGGGAAAGATGAAGAAGAGGCAGAGGGTGAGAAGGGGCACAGGAGGTGCTGTCTTGCATGGTAACTGCACCTGGCCAGCCCTATGCACACACCTCTCCACCAGAGGCCTTTCCACCCTCTGCTGAGCCAAGAAGGAGGGTCTCCATGTTTTGCTGTGATTCCTTATTTCCCAGCGATTCCAAGCAGGTGCCAAAGGCCTAAAACAGAAGAAAGAAAAACACAAATTGATTTTTCCATTCATTTTAATGCTTCCTGACAATTGTGTAGAAGCCAGCTCTGCTTGGATTGGGTGAGAACACCTGGGCCCAGCTCCTGGGAGACTCGACATCCCCATTACCATGTGAGAACCCCGAGCTCGGCTGACAGTGGACATGGACCCGTTAAGTGACATCCACGGAGAACACTATCTCTGAAAACACACCCCTTCCTCTTAATTTAACTTCCAAGATGAAATGAAAGCCCCTGGGGAAACTGCAAGTAACTGCCAATTTTGCTAATGATAATAAGTTTATTTTAATTGCTAATATATTCCTAATTACTCGAGTTCTCAAATGTTTACTTCGCTGTCAGTCAGTCATCTTCTTTGATTTACGTTCTCCATGAAAAGGCTTTGTCACATCAGTCAATCCTTTTCGAGTTCAGCGGCAGTTGCTGAAAAGGATCTCCCTCTCCTCGCCGCCTGGCTTGGCTGGGTACCAAGTGTCCACAGGCTGCGAGGAGCCTAACTTGTGAAAGGGACTCTAAGTCATAGTCGCTCCTTTCCACTTAGAAGAAGTCCTTGAGTGGTGCAAGTGTTTCTAGATATGGTACAAACACACAAATAGGACTTTATTCAGCCATAGAACGAATTAAGTTCTAACGTGCTGAAGCATGGATGAACCTTGTAAAAATGCTAACAGAAATGAGGCAAACAGGAGAAGACACAGGTTACATGGTTCCGCCTTCCTGAAATATCTACAACAGGTAAATTCATGGAGACAGAAGCAAACTGGAGGCAGCCAGGGCGTGTGTGGGTGGCATGTGGGTACTCACTGCATAAAGGTAGGGAAGTTTTTTGTGAAAGTGATGAAACGTTTTAGAAGCAGGAGGCGGTAAAAGCTCACACTCTTGGGAATGCAATTAATACTATTGACTTGAACATGAAAAAGGATTAAAATCTCAAATTTTATGCTATGCACATTTTTACCACAATCGAACCAACCAACTCAGAGTTTGCAAGAGACAGGACCTGATCTCCTCGTCTCTGTAATCAAAGCCTTTGAAGATCCCAGTAGTCACTGAAGTCCAGTGTGTATGGGGTTAAAACAGCGCAGAGGGTGTCCAGTGGCCGCTGTTCAGAAATAGATTACCAGGCCTTTCTTCCAAGGCATTTGTGGGTGGACTGGAACCATCAACCTTTCAGAGAGCAGCAGCTTTACTGAACCACTTCATATCTATATGAAAATGATTGAGTCTAACCAAATCGTGGGTAATTTGAACCCATCAACCACTGCACAGCAGGAGCCCTGAGCCGTCCTGAGTGATCCTCATAATTTTTACTCCTACTTGAGCCCGCTGTGACAGCCGCAGTGTCACTCCATCTCCTTGAGGAGCTGCCGCTTTTACACTGACCCTCTGCTCTTCCAAGTATGACGTCATCCTCTCAGGACAGTAACTCCTGATCACGTGCCCTCACATGTGTCAGATGAAGGTTCCCACGCCTGCTTCCAAGGAGCACTCGGTCTGCCCTCCTACTATTCTTCCCCAGAACCACAATCCAGAGGCAACCATTCTCCTTCACTTCCCCTCAATCACTATTAAACCTTCACATGCAGACGAGGTGATTGAAACAACACAGCTAGAGTCAAACATGCCCTCTCAGAAGTATCTGATTCCTTGCATTTGAGAGGTCTTTTGGAGCACATTTACCTAAAGCTTTATGTCACTTGATTTCTTTTTTTTCTTCATTTATTATTGTTATTAATTTCATGAAAATTTACAGAGATTTTGGATTTCCATTCATTCATTGTTGCACTTTTCTCCCTGCCCATCCCTCCCCTCCAGTTGGTTCTTCTCTTTGAAAAGTAGAAGAAAAATTCTTTCACTGTTATACAATTCCTCCCTCCCAAGTCCACTCCACTATGCAGCCTTCGTTCTGGACTCATGTCATAACAATAATACCAAATCATATATACCTTTTAAACAGTTCTCTCTCTCATCTGTTTCAATGCAGTGACAAATTATGTCACTTGAGTTCTTATCTGATGTTTTTTGTTAGTCCTGATTGTAGATCTAAGTAAAATTAATTAAAAACAAAATAAAATCTTGACAGCTTCAATCTTTATTCCATTTATTATGACATTGTTCATTGGCCCGGTTGTGAGGATTTCCTTTATATTTCTTTATTCCAAATATTGTAGTCTTTCCTTTTCCCCAATAAGTGTTCCAAATGGTCTGGTTTTCAGCAAGTAAATCTGTGTCATCTGAAGATCACACATTCTTCCTCCAATCCTGACACTGAGTTCTTCTCCATATAGTCTAGCTTCTTCAATTATTTGCTCAGTATAGATATTGAATAAGTGTAATGAAAGAATACAGCCTTTGCATATACCTTTCCTGATTTTAGAATATTTCCTTCTGTTCTAATAACTACCTACAGTAGTTAGATCTTCATACAGTTTTCTCATAAGTACAAGTAAATGTTTGGAAAGTCCCATTTTTCCTAATATCGTTTGTAATTTGTTATGGTCCACATAGTTGAATGATTTTGCATAGTCAATAAAACACAAGTAAACACCCTTCTAGTATTCCTTTCTTTTACTCAAGATCCATCTGGCATCAACAACACTATCCCTTGTTGCTGGCTTCCTCCACAGCCTCTGCTGAACACAGCTTGAATTTTTGGCAAGTTCCTCTTTTGTTTTTTTAATTCACTTTTTTCTTTTTTAAAAAATGGATTTGCTTACAAAATTAATATACATTGTGTTTCACATTTTTCTTCATTCACATTGTTGCAGGCTCCTCTTGATACAAACATTTTAAAGATTACAGCCTTGGAAATCTTATGGGGCATTCTACTCTGTGTGTGTGCCTGGTACAAGTTGCTCGCTTTTCTTCAATTGCCCCTTTCCCACTGTCTTAACCGGCCACCTCCCTTCTATACGAACATATTCAGACTGGTTCACCATCGCCAAAAGAGTGAAAACAAAATTAACTAGAGCGCTGAAGGGTGCAGGTCTGCATACTCACTGCAGGAAGCTCATGTGTTTTACTGATCAGAGCAGAAAGGATCACGGAATTCTGATTTTTATGTGAAAATTTGCCTGCTGCATTAAAGCTGCCACTTTAAACAGATTTTAAAAAACCTTTGTTGTTGTTGTTGTTAAGTGCCGTTGAGTCGCAGGCGACTCATAGTGACCCTGTGAAGGAGAGTCCTCAACACCTGAGTGTCTCTCATCCTCTCTCCAGGTTCATAGGGTTTCCGGAGGCAAGCTATTATGGAAGCAGATGCCGCTCCTCATTCAAAAAAACCCCTTTAATATATTAAAAAACTGTTACTAATCCAAAGGTTTTACCTCTTTGCTTACTGAAAGCCACCAGTTGCGCTTTAGAAGCAGAATGAACACACTTATCCTGTGCGATTTATAAACTGAAGACCTGGTCAGTGACGAGGAAGTTCCAAGTCAAGGACAATGAGGTTTTATGGACTATTACTCAGTCATGATGATCTTGTTAAATAATTTCCACCTTCCCTTGGAACAGGAACAAATATGGTTCTCTGCCCGCCCATCAGCCAGGCAGCTGCCCTCCAAACACCCTGGCACATTACACCTGTTCCTAAAACATGTCAAAGGTAGCCTATCTCTTCCTAGCCCTTGTTTTTTGCCAGTGTCTCCAAAGCAGCTTTAACTTCTCTCTGTGTCATCACTGACTTTTGTTCATATTGTACTTCTTGAAAATTCTTAGTATCATTTTTTTTAACAGAGGTTCTGTGTATTGCTTCCATCTTCTCTGGAGGCTTCCTGGATCATTCAAGATTTTGCCCAGGTCAAAATGACTGCAGCAATGGGTTCAAGTGTATCAGGAATGATAGGCCTGGCTCAGGATTACTCTTTGCCATTCATCACGTTGATATGAGTCATACTTGACTTGATAGTACCTAATAACTTGGTCATGAAAAAGGATGAAGTTCTCATATATGCTGTAAGGTGGATGAAGCTCAAAAGAATGATGTTAATTAACAGAAAGGAGGGACAAAAGCCCAGGTACTATGTGATTTCATTTCTATGAAATGTGGACCAGGAGAGAGAAGGGAATGAGTCAGGGGAGAACGAGGGTGGGAGGAAGGGCGGCGGGAAGGCGTACTAATGCGCTGAACACACAGGTGTTTAGTGTATGTTCTGTTCCTTTTCATTCGTCACATTTCTCCAGAGAAATAGAACCAATGTTGTTGTCAAGTGCCTTCAAGTCAGCTCTGATTCACAGCCACCGTCTGAACAGGTTGAAATCGTGCCCGGTTACGCACCAACCTCTCAATCTCTGCCGTGCCCAAGCCCCTCGATGCAGTCACTGCGTCCATCCGTCCTGCCGAGGATCTTTCACTCCTTTGTTGGCTTCTGTTTTCCCAAGCTGATGCCTTTTACCAATGACTGCGCCCTCCAGACAGTATAGAAATGGATAGTGCCATTTAGATTTTTATTTTTGTAGCAGAAAGGATGTATGGATTTTGATGAATTTCATTTAAAAGAGGGGAACCTATTCCTTGATGGCGCAGTGGTTACCTAGTTGGCTGTGAGCCAAAAGGTGAGTGGTTTGAGTACAGCAGTCTCTCCATGGGTGAATGGGATTGTCAGCTTCTAGCAAATCACAGCCTTTGGATAATTCTGTGGGCAGTTCTCCTCTTTGCTATATATGGGGCCACGAAGAACAGAATTGAATTCACAGCAATGTGTTTAATTTGGTTTGGTTTGCTTTGGTTCGGTTTGGTTTGGTATTGGAAAGGCGCTGAGGTCTGAGGAAAGAGGGGGGAGAGAGAGAGAGAGATTTTTATGGAATTGGCGCAGGAGGTTGTGGGTCTGACAAGTGCCAGACCCATGTGCCAGGCAGGGACCACCACAATCTTGAATAGAAATCCGTGATGCAGGCCAGCAAGCTGGAAACTCAGGCAAAAGTCAAGAACAAAGTTATCACGAGTCAGAAATTCTTTTCTCGAAAAGCTCCAGTTTTCTCTTAGGACCTTCAGTGAATTAGATGCGGCCTACCAACTTTACCAAGGGAAATCACCTCACCTTGGAGTTTATTATTATAAATATTAACCCCTGCAAAATATCTAAGGGGACCCAAAAAGTGAGAACCATCACTCAGAGGAAAAAATGAGCAATGAGAAATGTGTGGCCTGTTGACCAAGAGCCTCCCTGTCCCTTGAGCATCCATTGTGTGACCATCTTGGCGTCATGCTGCGGCTGTGAGGCGGAGCCCCTCCTGTGCAGCTGATGGACCTGCCCTCGTAGTCCACTCCAGCAGGAGGCCGAGCTGGCATCTGGTGGAGCCCTCCAGTTCCAGCAGGGCAGAGGCCATGTGACTGACCACAGATGGCAGCCAATTCCATGGCCAGAGGTCTTCTCTTTATGTGGCCAGCTTACAGACTCTCCCAGCCAGCCTTTGGCAGTGGTTACCTTTGGGTTGAGAGATTATGGGCAATTTATTTTTCTCTTTTCCTTCTTTGTGTTTTCTCCTTGTTATTTAAGTGCAATGATTGTGATTCATTCTCAGAACAAAGAAAATAAAATTCAGCAAGTCAGTTCTTTCACAAGCCACTCTAAAGCCTTGCTTTTCCTTCCTGTTTCTTCTTCTATATTACAGCAATTGTTGGTGCACAGTGTCGAGTGAGAACTGACTCCCAGCTGACTCTCCAGTGGATCTTCAGAGGCCGTTGATGTCATGGGGGAGATTGCCCATCTTTCTCTCCTGAAGTAGTTGGTGGATTTGAACTGTGTTCCTTTGGCTTGGCAGTACAACTCCTTACTACTAAGCCACATGCAATGAATTACAGATGGCATAGAGGTAGGGCAATATTCAGATCTGTTGTTCACAGGGTTGATATGAGTTGCAGTTGATGTGATTGCAGTTAATGAAAAACATTATAGTGAAGGCTTCTATTTCCCTTCACACTATGACCAGCATTTCAAAGAGGAACACAAGCCAGGAAGTTTCAGAGAAGTGGAGCGATTGGCTAGAAATGGTTAAGTAGTTCAAAGGCAAAGCCATGACTTCCACATCCATGTCTCACCTTTACCCCATTCTGTTGTGTACGGTTCTCCTCTGTTCTATAGGTTTGTTTTGAGTTGCAATCAACTTGGTGGCAGTGGTTTTGGTGTCTTGGGAAAGAAATGTTTATTTAGCTAGGTTGACTCAGATGTGACGGAGTAAAAACTGGGCTCTGCGACACGTCAAAGCTGGTGGGACCATTCCACTTGACTCCACTTTCAAACAACCAACACTCAAGAACCCAAACTCATTCATTGCTTTGAGTCAGGCCTGACTCATAACTGCCTCGTAGCTTGGTTTTCAGAGGCTGTAAATCGTACGGGGGAAGACTTCACAATTTTCTCCTGAGGAGACTCTGGTGGATTCAAACTTTAATATAGATGTGACCTTTATAGTGCATCTCACTACCAACAATATTACCAAGACAAATAGCTGTGTAAGATGATCAAAGAGCTGCACTGCAATCTTGAAGGCAGATGGTTCGAATCCACCAGCTACTCCATAGAAGAAAGATGGGCAGTCTTCTCCCTTGTGATTAAAAGCCTCTGAAAACCCACTGGAGGGTCAGCTGTGGGTCACTCTGACACGATGGTACACAACAACAATAAGGTGATCAATAGCATGGGGGAGGAACACAGTTTCTCAAGCAATCAGCCACAAAAGTCCAAAAAGACAACGTGTGCGCAGGGGCAAAACTCAGAATGTAAAAAGGCAGAAGAGGCAAGGGATGGAAATGGCAAACAGGGACGGAAGAGTGCTGTTGCCTTGTGGGATTGAGATCAAGTCACTGAACAAAATGTGCAGGAGTTGAATACAAAGCAAATTTGCTCCGTAAACTTCACACAAATGATAATACAAAAGAGGGGAGAAAAAGACTTTGCTCCCTTTTACCATCTCTTCTACCAACGGAAGTGTTTACCTGGTCCCAGTCATCTGAAGAACTATTACTGCCAGGGTTGCTACTATACTGTCAGCATACAGCTCCCATGCGGTCACTGCCCTGTCTTTACCCCCCAGACCCAGCTGAAGGGGGGAAGCCAGCGGGGAAGACTGGAGGGGACAGTGGCCAAGCTATCAAAGTAGCACAGTGGACAGCAACTTACGTGGCCTGGGGAGAGCTGACTTCAGTGCACAGCTGGGAGGCCCTTAGAATAATGATTCTAGTTCACCGAGTGAACCCACCTTAGGGGGGCCGTGGGTGATCTCGATCAGAATAGTCCTGGTGTAGGGCAAGGCCTTGTTGGAGCACAAGGCTAAGAGAAAAGGCGAAGATATAGGGGTGAAGGGGAAGAGCAGGCACATTTATTAGTAAACACATGTTCACAAAGGACAGAGTAACAGAGATGCCACTGCCCACGGAAGCAGGCTTGTAAATACAGCTTCCTTGTCTGGATGTGCCTTGGGCCTGGAGTCTGGGCCAATGAGATGTCATCATGGAGAGTTCAAAGTTTGGAGGGTGGTTCTTATCCCAGACCATTGTCCTTGAAGTCACTCGTGTGTCTAAAACATTAATTAGGTTGCTGGAGGTGGGGGGACAGGTGGCCTTTACCACGAATGTCAAGGCTGAGGCCAAATGCTGTCTGTTTACATTTTACCAGACATGAGTTTGTGCCTCCTTTATCTTATTAATATCCACCCAAACATCCTCTCCACTCAGTTCTGTCTCATCTAATTCTGACCCCAGCCCTAACTCTACTCTCAGTAGCACCAACAATAACAACGGTGGTGGTTCAAGACCTTCCAACCTGGAGGAACTCACTGCACTTTGTTCCCTCTGGTAACTTCTCGGCTGCTCTTGTATGAGCTTGCTTATTGCTAATTTTCACACAAACATTATGAACTAGGGAGCATTTTTATAGTTGGGAAGTTAAGACTTCCAAAAGCAAAACATTTCGGTCCAGCAATTGCGTGGCAGGGCCACAGCCCAGGTCAGGTCTTTGCTGACTGCAGAGCTGAGCTTGTCACTGCTGGTCTAGTGTCCAAAGGATGTGCTGGAGAAGAAACAAGGAAGGTGTGGAAGGTGGGAGACATGCAAGAGTGGCCCGTGCCCCCAAGGAGGCTTTCACTGTTCAAAAGAGAGAGACGTGGAGTTGTTGACACTCAATTTTAACTCTCTCCCCCACAGCAGATCATCTGGAGGCTGAACTCGAGCTTCGCCCACACAAAATGATGCTGCTCCAGTTTGGACAGGAGCAGGGTGGCCCCTCTTTGCACAGAACAAATGCAAATTGGCATTTTGCATGGAAAATGAAAAGTCCTCCCGTACCAGCCTTTGTTTCTCCTGCCTTGCACGTTTTTGTTTTTGTTTCCTTTAAGGCTACAGGAGGATAAGGAAATCTTTGCAAAGTGGCTGCCAGCTCTGGCACCCACCTGCTAAGCCGCCCCTCCCACTCCCAAGGGCCCCCACGCCCACCCCATGCCTCTCTGGCAGGTGTACGTGCGGTGGTAGCAGATTTCACGTAGCCCAGGACAGATGGAGGCGACACAGCCCTCACAGTGGGAGAATTTAAAAATTAAATGAAAAAAGAAAACTGATCAGGCCCGCATTGGTGCCTGGTTGGTATCGATGCAAAGGGTGCCAGGCTGGCAGGTGTCTGCGTCTACAGTGTTGTGAGCAATGGTGGGATTCCTGGGGGGCAGGGGGTGGGTATTTGGCATCTACAGGAGCATAGACAAATCAGCTTGCACCCGAGTTGTTTTGAAGCAGATTTGTAGTTACAATAAATGCTTCGAGGAACACTGAGAAGCACTGACACAGGGCTTTCAATGGCATGGGGTGGAAACCCCACTCCACTCTCTATGAGTTAAATGACTTAGAATTGCTCATCTTCTCTGAACTCTGTTTTCCTCGTCTTTAGAATGGGCATGTGGCAGAATCTGTTGTTGGTGATTGCCACTGAGTCAGCCCTTGGCTTCTAGAGACCTCAAGTACAGGAGAGAAGATGCTGTCCATTCCTGCTCTGTCTCCATGGTGGGTTGAGAACCTGGAGAGTGTGTCCCAAATGGTTTTGATTAGCTGACTTGGTGAAGTAGGTAGCCAGGCCTTTCCTCCTCATCCATCTTCATTCAAAAGCTTTGCTGAAATCTGTTCAGCATCACATCAGCACACAAGCCCCCACTGGCAGGGAAGGGATGATGTCTGTGCATGAATCGCCTTGGTCGGAAGGCAATCAAGCAAGGCTGTTTGTGTGGAAGGTGAGAAGTCTACCATTGAACCACTGCTGCCTCGCAGCATCTGCTAAGCATCCGAATTCATTGCTATCAGGTAAGTTCTGACTCATTTTGATGCCACAGGTCAGAGTAGAAGGCCTCATGGGCTTTGCAAGGCTGCGCCCTTCCCACAAGCAGACTCTACATCTTCCTCCCCCAGAGCAGCTGATGAATTGGAACAGCTTAGTGCTAACCATTGCACAGCCTGATCCTCACGTCTGTTACACGTTTCCAGGGACTCTGGGTGCACTAAAGAAGGGATGTGTCATAGACTTTAAAGCAAGGCACACAGGCAACTCTGATGGCATGACTGCAGGTGAAGTATGGCTGGCCGTTCCATATCGCATGTTACATGGGTCTCCTTGCTGTGGTACCTTGTTCACAGGAGTGATGGTGGCATCACTACTGTGCTGGTTATAGATAAGGTAGTAGATTGAGCTTTGTAGCTAAGGTTATACATAAGGTGGGTGAGGAATTGCTCCATATGCATCTGAAAGTTGGACAATGAATAAGCAAGAAAGAAGATTGATGCCTCTGAATTATAGTGTTGACAAAGAGTATTGAATGTCTCATGAACCAACAAACCTGACTTGAAGGAAGTACTACCAGGGTTCTCCTTTGAGGCCAGGGTGGGAAAACCTCTCATTTGCTTAGGGCACTTTTTTTAAAAAAAAAAAAATGTGGGTTTTTTAGTACTTTAATAAATATATATGCAACAAAATATTTGTCACATCAGTACTTTTTACATGAACAACTACGTTCATTAAGCTGGCCAATCATTGTTACTCTTCTTTTTTTTTTAAATTAACTTTAATGAACGTTTACAGAGACTTAGAGTTTCCAGTCACTCATTGTTACACTTTTCTCCCTATCCACCCCCTCCCCCAATTCACTCTTCTCCTTGAAATGAAAAAGAAAAACTCTTTCGTTGTTATGCAATCCCTGCCCCCCCAAGTCCACTCCACTGTGCAGCCTTCATTCTGGACTCATGTCGTGACAAGAATACCCATTCACAGATCCCTTTTAGGGCACGTTTTCAGAAGGAACAACTCCTTGGAGAGAGTCGTCATACTGAGAAAGGTGGAGAGTCTGTGAAAGAGAGGAAGACCCTCGATGAAACGGACTCTGCCACAGTGTCTGCCACAAAAGGCTTGAGCATGACGGACCTGGAGGACGGCGCAGGCTAAGGTAGGTTCAGATCTGGTGTTCATGGGGTCACCAGTTTGATGGCACACAGTAAAAGGTAAAGCATCTGGCATACTGATGTGCATCAAAATTATGAGTCTTCTGACTAGCTGGCTAGACTTCTAAGGAAGGTTCTCTAGCAGTTAAAGATCAGAAATAAGAACCCATCCACTGGCCCCTAGGAGGACGGTGAGCTCGTCTGCGTCTGTAGAGAGCTGCAGCCTTGGAAACCATAAAGCAGTTCTGCTCTCCTGCAGGGTCATTGATAGTGGGAATAGACCAACAGCAAAGCGTGACAGCTCCAGACCAGCACTGGTGGCTCGGCCCTTGAAGCCTTGCCCTTCAAGCCCAGGTCCAGGCTTTATTCCCGCTGTTGTACTGAAGGCACGGCCACCTTTGATCTGGCCATGGAGTTTCTTACGATGCTGTGATGCTGAACAAGTTTCAGCGATGATTTCAGACTAAGACACAGGAGGAAGCAAGACCCGATGATCTTCCTCCAAAAAATCAGCCAGTAAAACCTCAGTGGATCACAACGTTTCAACCCGCAGCCAGTCACGAGGTTGCAGAGGACTGGGCAGTGTTTTGTTCCGTTGCTCACAGAGTCACCGTGAGCCGAAGCCAACCTGATGGCAGATAACAACAAACACCACCAGCGACACCACCAGCAGCAGCAACAACCACAACCACAGCCGTACAAGCAAAGGGCATACAGCTGGGCAGTGTTCAGAGAGTTCTTTCCTCAAAGACCAGCCTTTGATGAAAAATCCCTAAAAAGTTGTTGTTGTTGTTGTTATGTGCCGTCGAGTCGCCTGCGACTCATAGCGACCCTATGTACAACAGCCCTAAACTCCGCTCTGTCCTGTGCCAATCGCACTGTCTTTGACACTCTCATCCCAATTATCCCAGTCACTGAATCAATCCACCTCATAGAGGGCCTTCCTCTCCTGCACCGTCCTTCCACCCTCCCAAGCATGATATCCTTCTCCAAGGACCGGTCTCTCCTCACTACATGTCCAAAGTAAGTTAGGTTTGAGAATTTTAAGCTATAAGAAAACAGGATCTTTTGTGAAAAACAATGTATCCAAACTGTAAATAAATCAGAATAAAATAAAATCAAGAAAATAGGTGAATGAAATCACAGTGTGATACAAACCACGTATGCACATCCACGTTTATTGCCACATTATTCACAATGGCACAGAGATGTGAGCAGCTCCAATGTCCATGAGGAAACGAACGGATACAAAAACTGGGTGCAGTCACACAGCAGGACATTACACAGCACTGAAAAGTAATGAACTTGTAAAACACTACACAACATAGATGAATCTGGAAGACATTATGCTGAAGTGAAATAGCTTAGTCACAAATGACATATACTGCATAGAATCACTGTTAGAAAGATATCATGAGCTCTGGGCAGGGGGAAAGAATGGAACCTACGCTGGAGTCAGTGAAGGGAAGGACCGTTGCAAAGGAATGCTTGGTTAGACATTACAGGTATGATAGTGAACAATCTGGTACAGGAGGGAAGAAAATGCGTATCAGTGCATGAATGCAAACCCAGCCTTTCTATAAACTTTCATTAAAATCACAATTTAAAAAAGAGAACAGAATGAGCAAAAATAAGAAAATAGATGAAGGTCAAAGCTGGGTCTTTTAATTCAATCTCTTGCCTCACTGAAGCCATGTCTCGGAATGAGGTAGTGTTTCTGGAGGGAGCAGCTGGTCAGTGTTTGATCGGCAGGTGCTAAGGCCCCTCCTTACTTCCGACAGAGCAGCCATCAGTGGGTGGGGCCAGCAAGCTTGTGCGTTATCCAGAGGCAGGTGCAAATCCTTTATGTCCCATCTACCTTCTATATCCTTGAGGAAGTTAGCAAACCTTTCTAAGTTATAACAACTTTTTCCATCACGTAAATAAACATTTATTACATAAGATGCTATCAGCAAATAGGCCATGGGATAGTCAATACTCCTCTTGACAACACGGCAATGCGAAGGCATCAATTCTTCTTTGATCTTCCTGATTCATCATTCAACTTTCACATGCAGATGAAGCAATTGAGCATACGATGGCCTTGGTTGGGAGCACCTTAGTATTTAAACTAACATCGTTTCCCTTCAACACTTTAAAAAAAGCCCTTGGTATTCAGTAATGGTAATAATGCTTGATTGGGTTCATGGATGGAAGAATAAACCAGGTAAACGATAAATGATTTCTATTTTGTAAAACAATAAGAGAATATCTTTAGTAAAGTTCTTTAGAAGACCTGCATAATTAATAAGTAAAAGCAATGATGTTTGAATTCGACAATTATTATTGCATCTATAATGCTCCTTAAAAGCTGGGATGGCAAGATTTCATGTCATTCACTTGGGCATGCTACCAGGAGGACACAGTCCTTGGAGAAAGACATCAGGTAAAAATAGAGGGTCAGCTACGAAGAAGACTCAGAAACACAGATTGACACAGCAGCTACAATGAGGCTGGCACACACTGGGCGCTATTTTGTTCTACATGGTGTAGGCTTATTACGAGTTGTGGTCAACTCAATGACGCTTATCTACAATCTTGGGGTTTTTTTTCTGGAAATTGGGTGAATGAGAACTCAAGGATGCTTCAATCTCTTGCTTTTTCTTAAGGGACATCCCCCCACCCCTACCCCTGCCCTGTGCTGTGATTATCCCACTGCCCACCAGGTAATTATCCTGCCATATATGGCTCTTTCAAAGCCATATTTCCCCAGCTGAGAGCAAATGTCTGGGGATGGGGGATGCGGGGAGAGAAGGCAGCAAGTCGTGAAAATACTGGCTCTGACTCAGCTCCTGCACCAATATCCTCTCATAAATGCTGGTGGAATTTAAAAGCTGAGTTATCTTCCATGTACATTTTTGTACTTGAATTTTCTTTCTGAACTCTTTTAGCAGCTTGGTGGGGTATAAAGTTCACAGAATGTAGATGCCGAAAGATCATTTCTTATAAATTGAACTGTGTCTTCTCTCCACCGAAATACATTCTGAAACTAAGTCCTGTGCTGATAAAACAAACCCTGCTTGGAAATCATTCACTCATTCACTGCCGTCAAAGCAGAACTGGCTCTAGCAGGTTTAGAAGCAGTAAATCACAGGGGAAAAGATCTCCTATTTCTCTCCCTCAGAGCAGCCAGTGGATTCAAACTACCTGGCTTTGGTTTGTCTGCACAACTCCTTACCCACTAGGCCACCAGAGTGCCTGGGGTTTTCTTCTGCTTTGTGAATGAGCTTGGACAGAAGCAGATTTTAGAGCCAATCTCTGTGGAGTGGTGTGGGTTTGTTTTTTGGTTTTTTTTTGTTGTTTTTTTTTAATTGAGATATGAGTAAAAGTCTACAAAGCAAACTGGTTTTTCATTCATCTACTCATACACATTTTGTTTTTAATGTTAATTACAAAAGTCGAGTCCATGTTTTCCAACTACTGATCTTTCTTCTGTGTTCACGACTTTTGTATTCCAGTCACTCATTATTATTAATGCATGTTGATTGCATGTTCGATGGATCTCTGATTGTATAAGTTGAAAAGCCAGGATGCAATCGCACTTTCCCACTTCCTCCCTGCAATGAATTCGTATTTCCATTAATTCTTCTAGCAGACTCCTTCTTGCCCTCACCTGGTTTTTTTTTTTTATCCTTGGGCAAAAGCTGCTCTTTTGGTCTTCAATGGCATTCAAGTCTAAGAGGTAAACATCTCCTTCAGGTTACTGGTCTCCTTCCAGGTCTGTCTACTGTTTAGCTGAAAGTTGCTTAATGGAGGTGAATTTTGTTCCAGGTGGGAAGGATAATTGAGGGTCATTATCTTAGGGTTCCACCAGTCTCTATCAGATCAGTTAGCCCCGCCTTTTAAAAATGGTTTTGAGTTTTGCACCACTCTCCCCCCCCCGCCCCCGGTTCTGAGTTCATGCCACCAATTCTTTTTGGTAGTGACTTTGTGTCTTCTTCCTACCTTCTTTCCACATTCTGTTGGATCACATCTTTCTGGGAAGGGAGCAAATTTGGGTCTCTTCATGTCAGTTAGTTGCCTGTCTTACAAATGTCTTGGCATGGGCTAGTGAGCATGTCCAAGGCTCTGTTTGTTGAAACGTGCTAATTGATAGCCCCTCACTTCCCAGGGTCTTGCTTTTAGCCAATGCTTTCGATGAAGCTTGAAATTCTTCCTTCGTTACCGCTGAATCCTGATCATAGGCTGCAACCTGAAATGGGTCCCTGTCCATCTGTTGTTTTTGGGACAGTGACTCTAGGTACTCCTTCCATCTGGGTACTTCCTGCACAATACAGGATTTTTCTACAGAATCCTTCAGTATTTCAGCTCAAGGCTTATATTTGTTCAGCAGTCTGAGTAATACAAAGTGTGTTCTTCCCTTTTGGTTTTGTAATGCCAGCTCTTCGTATATTTCATTACAATACTTTGCTTTGTCTTCTCAAGCTGCCTTTTGAAATTTTCTATTCCACTCTCTTATGTAAGCATTCTTTTCCTTTGCTTTGGTTTTTTCTCTGTGGCCAATCTTTTTCAAAATTACAATATGAGTGAAAAAGAATCATAATACTTAAGAAGGTTGAAAACTTAGAAAGAAAAACAGTTACTTCAGAAGAAAAATGTCCTTCCAAACAATGTCCATCTCCTTCCCCATCAAATCTCTCTTCACACTCCAGTCACTGCCTGGGGAAGAACGAGAAAGTTCTTTACATTCTGTGTCCTGTGCTAAATGCATTCAATGACTCTTGATATTGGTCATAGAAGCCTGTTTTCATTGTGTAATCAGAGCAGTTAAGCATGGGAGAGCTGCATTGAAGACATTTAATGTCTGAGGACCAGTGCCTTAGACACATTAGGAAAAAGAGCAACTCCGGGTGATTTGCTTTTTATCAGTCAAATCTTCCCATCCTCTCCCTCTGCGCTGCAAGTGACTTTAGGGGAAAAGCCAATTTGTGTTATTTTCTCCTAAAATTATAATTAGAAGAAGCAACTGAGACTTTAAAAAAATCAAATAATTCAATAAAAAAATTTAAAAGTTTTAATGAGAGCTGAGGCACAGAGACTTGTACACCAATGTTCATAGCAGCTTTATTCACCATTGCAAGAACATGGAAATGGCTCAAATGTCCAACCACAATCAAACAGATTGAGAAATTATGGCACATTCACAGGATAGAATACTACGCAGCACACAGGAGCAATCGCTTTGGAAATAACTACTTAACTTGGGAGCGACTGGAGAGCATCATGCTAAGTGACCTCAGTCCCATAAGGACAAATACCGTATAAGACCATTACTGTAGAACATGTATGAGGATCAAAGGCGGGGAGGTGAGAGCAGAGGGGTGAGGATGAGGGCTGGGGAGGGTTTGTTATAACGCCATGTGTGGAGGGAAGGATGGGTCAAGGAAATGGGAAAGATCTGGTGTGAAAAACAGTGTACACAAACTTCATAAGTAAACCAGGATAAAATAAAAATTTTATTTCAAAACAAAACAAAACTCAAGAAACCATAATTATTTTCCTAGCTAAGAAACACAATTTGCCATTTACTAAATTTGCCCTGTCTGTGCTTATTTTGCCTTCTGTTTGTTCTTGGAGCTGTTTACAGACAATAATCTAGATGAGCTATTAGTAATAGCTATTATAACCATCTATTTCATTTCATTTGATAGTAATAAAAGGATAAGTGTTAAATATTAGAAGCTTTTAATGTTTGTCAAATTATAATAAAAATTATTTATGAAAAAAAGAGAAAAGGTTTAGCATGTTTTGGGTGAAAGCTTACAGAGAAAATTGGTTTCAACAGTTTCTCATATCTTTTTATCTCACTTCCTGACTCTGTAATCCTCACAGGGTAATGACAACCTTCTCATTCTTGTCTGTATTTTCATTTCTCTTTCGTGTCCTTTTTTGTTGCTACCATGTGACTTTCTCCCTGGGCAAGTCCTGCCCCTTTGATCGTGTCTGACGATTCAAAGCTGTGTGTACGTCGCTGTTAACTGTTCAGGCCTATTTATTGTTTGGCTGGAAGTTGAGCTATGGAGGTGATTCTGTTGTAAGGGCCTAAGGGACAGTGTCTTGTGTGCTCAATAATTTCTATCAGGCCAGTACGCTTTGCCCACTTTGGTTATAAAATAGTTTTCTTTCCTTATCTAGTTGATGACTCCCTTCCAGTAAAGCAATTTATTCAAAGTAGACTGTAAATTGGGTAATTTCCAGATATTCAGATTGAAGACATTCATCTCAGGCACTTGTGATTGTCAAGTTTTGGCAAAAGTAGACCAGGGAAAGGAAAAGAGAAATGCATAATTCATTCACATACTCAGGAAAGTTAGCATCTAATCATAGACACACACACACACACACACACACACACACACACACGTGAATATTCATAACTAGCAGAGTCTGAATCTAACAGTTCTCAGTCATTCCCTTTTCCTCTGAATTCAACTCACTGCTGTCCACTAAGACTGACTCTTAGCTGAGCTTCCCTTGATTATCCAAGGAGATGCTCTAAGCCAAGCTTAATACTTAGATAATTTTGACACCGTATTTTCTCTCCCCACCTCCCTTAAACACCTTCACAACACAGGAACTCTTGGAGGAGAACTTTTTTTTTTACCTAGAGTTTGTTCATCGAGTCCTGGAGTGGTACCAACGGTAAGTCATTTGGCAGAAAGGTTGGTGTTCCTATTCAACCCAAGGTGTCTGAGAAGACAGGCATGGTCTACTTCTGACAGATCATGGGCATTGAAACCTGATGGAGGGCCGTTCTCTTCTGAAGCACATGGGTAACCATGCATTGAAATTTACTTGATAGCAATTGGTTTCAATTTCATCCACTCATTTGCCAACAGTGTAAAAATACATTCCTGTATAAAGAGTATAATATCAAATTAGTTCACAAGGAAGCCATAAACGTGCAAGATGCCCGTCACTGATGCTAACATGTGACAGGTGAGGTCATCCTG
This sequence comes from Elephantulus edwardii, assembly GCF_000299155.1. Lineage (NCBI taxonomy): Eukaryota > Metazoa > Chordata > Mammalia > Macroscelidea > Macroscelididae > Elephantulus > Elephantulus edwardii. The sequence goes on along the minus strand of NW_006399753.1, from coordinate 9,150,485 downwards.
AAAGAGATATTAGCATCAACAGTAAAGAAGATGAACAAAAACTATCATTGAAGATCCCACATCTATTGAGGAGGCCCATGGACCAAGAATTGCATTACAGCATGAAAAGATGTGACTTAGGAAGTATAAAGCATCAAAGCCGGGGCCCAGATCTATTCTAGTTATGCACAGTATAGGTGGTATGCGGGTACAGGTGTTCCATTCAAGATTTTCTAACTTAATTCAGTGCTTGCTCTCAGCTTCCTTCGATTCTCACTATTAATGGCTAGAGGAGACATATGAGCCATCCTTGACTCTTGATATTAATAATCGTGCCTATGGCTTCTTAGCGTCTGATTATATTTATAGATGGAGAGAGGCTTGAAAAACGTCTAATGTAGAGACAGCAAGTTCTTAGGGCTAAAGGAAGGTACTTTAGAAAATGATGCAGGAAATAGATTCAGTGTAATGAATATTTATGCAGTATCTATTTTAAGGCATTGAGATTGATAAAATGAAATCAATAGCGTTTGTTCTCATATATGCAAGAAGAGGGAGCTCTGGTGGCTTAATGGTATGGTAAGCTGCAAATGCAAAGGTCTGAGGTTCAAATCAGACAGCTGCTCTGCAGGGGAATAGGGCACTCTCCTCCCATGAGATTCACTACCTCTGAAAACCTGCTGGTGGGTCAGCGATGGGTTGGTTTTGACCTGACGGTACACAGCAACAATGACAACAACAGATGCAAGGAAAGGGAACTCTGGTGGCAGTCTTAAAGAGTTGTGCTGTTAACCTAAAGGTCACCTTTCCGGTGGCCGGAATCCACCACTGTTCCATGGAGAAAGATGTGCAACCTCCTTCCCTTTGATTTACAGCCTTGGGAACCCACTGGAGGGTCCGCTAGGAGTCAGTCCTGACTTGACTACAGTGAGATTGAGGTTTGTTTGGTTTCCCCCCATAATATGCAAGTGAGAAAGAATGCCACTGGTGTGGTCCATAGCATGTGGCACTGCTATCCACAAGGCTGCATGTCTCCAGCAGTTCTGATCCACCAGCTGCTGCCCAGGAAATAGAAGGACAGTCTCCTCCTGTTAAGAATCACAGCCTCAGAAACCTGACGGAAGGTGGGATCAAGTGGCAGGGAGTGAGTGATGTCCAAGTGGACAAGCCCTGCCAGCAGTGTGGCTGAGACAGCCATCTACTAGCCAGAGGGTTGGCAGTTCAGATCCACAAGCCACCTGGTAGGAGAAAGAGGAGGTCATCTACTTTTATAAAACTCTATGGCTTTGGAGGCACTGGGGCAGAGACCCTGTCCTGTAGGGTCTCTCTGAGCAGAGGGCCAGTGAAAGAAAGGAAGACCTTAAGAGAAGGGATTGTCATGGTGACAGTGAAAATGGGCTGGGCCCAGCAGAGGCTGGTCAGACCCAACAAGGTTTCAGTCTGTCTCTCAGAGGGTCGCTGTGAGGAGACTGTGAGGACGGCACAGGGCTTCAATCTGTCGCATGGAGGGTCGCTGTGAGGAGACCATCAGGACAGCACAGGGCTTCAGTCTGTCACATGGAGAGTGACTGCGAGTTGGAGTCTGTTTGCCGGCACCTAACAACATGAGTTGGAAGTAGTTGTTGTTGTTGTGTACCATCGAGTTGGAAGGGACCTGTAGCAGAGTCTCCAGCAGGTTCTCAGAGTCAGTTAATCACATGAGAGGAGACTGATCATCTTTCCCCCATGGAGCAACCGGCAGATTTGAACTGTGTGCCTCTGGGTTGGTAATGCAATGGCTTGCCACTAAGCCACCAGAGCTCTTCAGAGTAGGTTTAGATTTATACGCAAGAGTGTGTACATATGAGAGTGGAGAAGAGAACAGGGAAGAAATGAAAGGAGGATGAGAATACCTAAGAAGACACAGCTGTGCTGCCAGCCCAAGGGCAGGTGGTTCGAATCCACCAGCTGCAATGCACGAAGGATGGCAGTTCTTCCTGTGTGACGTACTGCATCTGAGAACTCACTGGAGGGCCAGCTATGAGTCGGTTCTGACTTGATGGTACATAACAACAACAATTCCGTCGATGAGGTTGCCAGTGAGTGTTTGTTGTGGTGGTTGTCGCGGAGTGTTTAGGAGTATAAATATCCTGGTTTAATGTCTGGAGGACGACACAAGCAAGGAGCTCAGAACAGAATGCCAGGCCCTGGAGGAGGGGCTCTACGAGCAGGAGATGACGCAAGGTTTGAACATCTCTGCCTACGCACCCCACCTCTGCCAAGTCTGGGGGCACTTCTGTCCTTCTGTTGCTTAGTCTCTGTGCTTAGTCTCCACTTGCTCTTACCACCTAGGAAGGCAGCTTTACCTTGTCTTCTCCAAGTCTCTTAACTCACATTAGACTTGGCAATCTTGAAGCCAGGAATATGCCTTGGCCCTGTGACCTGGTACGGTGTCTGACCTCTGGGTCTTGCTCTTATTAGGTGCCCTGGAGCTGGCTGACCGATTAGGAACCTACATAAAGTACAGTGAAGCCTTCCCTGACCTTTTGACATCCTCACAACCAACACTGCTTGAACCATTGTTGTAAGTATGGTGTCTATCCATTCTGTTCTGTTGACGGTCTTTCTCTCTCTTTTTTTTCTGACCCTGTATTTCACAAAATATGAAGTCTTCCTCTGTAGTGGTCCCTTCATGAGAGAGACCCCATAAATGTTGTCTGTTGAGCTGAATTAGGCACCCAAGTGAACCATGAAACATAAGCCGTAAGTTCTCGAGAGATAACTGATATCATAAATGGGAAGACTTTAGAAATCCAGGGGTAAATGTATTGGGAATTATATGTTCAAAGCTCTCATATTAAAGGTGTGAAGAAATGCCAAGACAGCAAGTTGATTCAGTAGATTTAAAATCTGCTCTTTAACAAGCTTCCCAGCTGGCCCTAACCCACACTGAAAAGTTCTGCTCACGACATAGCTTCTTAACAAGGGGCACTTAAATCCCTCTGGTGGCTTTGCACATTGAACATTGTAATTTAGTCAAGATTGTGTTGATCTGGATTACAGTGTCATCCTAGACCACAAAGCTGGGCACCCACACAAATCTATTTCATCAGAATCACAGAAAATGAACTTGTAAGTTTTGGGTAGGCCTGGAAAGCTACCTGTAGCTACAAGGTGGGCTTGGTTCGCTCAGCAGAGTTTTAAACACATGTAATTAATTTACTAGAATAAGAATTTGGGGCTGATATTTGGACGCAATTTTCTGTCAGATTAAGCAATGCTTAGCTGTATCAATGGCCCCAAGACAACCTGGAATGCCAGTTAACTGTTAGATGGAACATCACCCAACGTGTATATAAATCAATAGTGACCTGAGTCCCAAACAACACATAACTTCATAGAATTCCACTGAGATTCTTGGATTAAGCCAAATATTTCATAAATAGAGAAGCAACATCAAGATCAAAGGCCACAGAACTGATTTGAGTTACTGGCGTTGGTCTCTGAGTATTGAGAGCTTGCCTCTGGCAGCCGTATAGAAGTGAACGTAATTAATACAACCCATCTTGCCGTGGGATGGGGCTCTGCAGGGTGTTTGAAATTCTGTGAGCATCTCACCCAGACCCCAGCAACACTTTGAAATATGTTGAGCCACAGCGGCCAGCACACGGGGGGTATTGTTAAGTGAGTCTGAGATGGCAAAGACAGCACAGCATGAAACTGTGATCATTTCATGGGCCATTTGCCAGCGATTTGGGCAACTACATGAGACGATGTTTCCTGAAAATGAAGCAATTATAAAAGACAATGCTATAAATCTAAAAAGCATTTAAAATTCTTTAAAATATTTTCTAAATCCTAGAATGGTAATCAACGTAATTGAATTATATATGTAGAGCTAACTGAACTAGCTAGAGGGCTCTGATGTCCTAGTGGTAAGAAGTTGCACTGGCAACCCTGAGGTATTCAGTTCAAATCTACCAGCTACTTCTCGGGGATAAAGATGCGCAGTCTCCTCCCATGTAATTAACTGCCTCTGAAAACCTACACAAGGGGTCAGCTATAGGCCACTTTCAACTCAATGGTACATAACAACATTGAACTGGCTAGTGACTAGGAGCTGCACTGTCAACTCAAAGGCACATTGTTCGAATCCACCAACTGCTCCACTGGAGAAAGATAGGCAATCTACTTTTGTGTGATTTACTACCTCTGAAAACCTGCTGGAAAGTCAACTATTAGGTGGTTCCTACTTGGTGGTCCCTAACACCAAAATCAATACTGGTGTATTACTTTGTACATTTTCAACACCAACAAAAATAATTACTTTGAAGAAAAAAATAGAGCTGAATAAACAAAATGTGGAACATCTATTTATGTGTGCATGTATATATATATGTGTGTGTGTATACACACATACACACGGTGGGAGAAAGATGGGCAGTCTTCTCTTGTGTGATTTACTACATATATATATATATATACACACACACACTCTAGGAGTTGGCTTCTAGCATCTTGATGGCAGTCACGTCTTGAAGGTGGTCATGTAAGGGACGTTTTTGGTTCGTGTTTGATGTGTGTTATTGGTTTTTATCCCCCAAAAGCAGGTGTCGGGCCAAATTTATTAATTTTAGAATGAATACTCTTTAAGTGATTCAGCAATCGTTTGTCTATTTGCTGTACTGAATAACTTGAAGTCGTTGTGATGCTGAACTTTGTGCCATTGTCGTGTCAAATACTATAATGGTTATCCATCATGTACAATGTTTGGAGGGGCTTCCAAATTAAGGTTGGAAAACAGGAGTGACATTCACTTCCTAAACTAGATGCCTCTGGAAACTTTATAAATGTACGAGGTTAAGTTATAAAACAGAGTTCAGGTCTTTTTTTCAAGGGTCACAAAGAGGCGTATTCGACTTGACGACACTTAACCACTGCTAAGTGAAAATGGTGTTGTTATATTGGAGGAACATTTTTCCACTTTGTACATCACTCTTTATCAATGTGTTGTATGAAGTAATCTTTGCTCTGATGCTAAACTTTGTGCCATTGGGGTAACAAATACCATACTCATTTCCCAAAGTGGACAGTGTTTGGTGGAGCTCCCAGTTGTAAAACAGGTTTAGAAGCAGGAGTGGCATCCACTTCCTAAACCACATGCCTCTGGAAACTTGGAGAAATGACGATAATTATGGAAAGGCATTAGGTCTTTTGTTCATAGAGTCACTATGAGTCATGCTGGACTCAATGGCAATCAACAACAAATACAGAGAGAGAGAGAGAGATATGGAATATTTATTCCCCAAACAAATTAAACCTACTGCCTCAAAGTCTATTAAAACTCCTACAGGACAGAGGAGACCTGCCTTCTAGGGTTTCTGAGGCTGCAAATCTTCCTGCAAGCAGACTGCCTTGTCTTTTTTCCTTGGCCTGGCTGGCAGATTTGAACCATTCACCTTTTGGTGTGCAAACCAATGCTTAGTGCACTGTACCATCAGAGCTTCCTCATTTAATAGTAACTATAAAAAGCAATGGCATTCTAAATGCATATTGCTTTAAAGAGCACTTGTGGCACAGTGGATGGAGCATGCTACAATGTGGTTGAAACTTGACACCTTGACAAGCTGAGGGAAGTCAACTAGTAACAAGAAGACAGATAATAAAATGATCCCCAATCTGAAATATCTAAGATTAGACAAATGGATAGAAATCAACGTTTGTTTGTGGCCACCTAGCGTGGATGCGAGAGGAAAGTATCAGTGGGGGCCATTGCTTCAGCAGTACCAACACTCTGTTAAGGATAAAACCACCATTGGGACAGAAGTGGAGGGAGTTATTACAGCATGCTGAATATCGGTAATATCACTAAAGTTTATGTCTAAGGCTAGTTGAGATAGTTTGCACATGCATTTCACTACAATGCAGTATTTTTTAAACACTACTTTAAGTCCCATTGCCTTGAAAGGAAATTTTCTCTGCTTTGATACTAGAATAGAAAAGAAAACAGGATCATACTATTAGATTTTGACAGTAACAGGATGACTTCATGATGAGCAATCAGGACATTGCTGTGTGTACTCTGCATAGACCACAAGGCAGGTCTCGGTCATCTTCTTCCAGATGATGAAATGGCACTGACAGCACTTAGGGACCACAGGCAGGGGCTTTGAAATGGCCAGTACTGCTGAGAAACAATGACTTGACAATATCTTGGGCGAGAAAGAAAGAGAAAAACACTTAAACATGATGCAGTCATGAAAGGATAAATACTGCATAACACCACTGTTCTAAAATAGGGCAGACTTAGGAGGTTTGGAGAGGGAATGGGGAAGGGGTGGATAGATAATGAACACTGCATTGGAACAGATGAGGGGAAGAACTGTTTGGAAGGAATTTATGATTATACATTATGTATATGAGAACAGTTTGGAACAAGGGGTGTTGGGGAGTGGGAAGGAAAAGGGGGAGAAAATTTGCAATAAAGAAGAATTTTTTTTTAATGTTAAAAAAAATTCAGAATGAGCAAAGATGAAACCAGGGCCCAGAGTAGCCATTTGGGAAATGATTACTTACAAGCTATCGTTGCCACAAAGGAGCATGTGAACATGCTGGCTAATGCTCCTCCCAGAATCCATCTGAAACAACAGCATCATGCAGGATTAGCATATTCTTTACGCATGTCTCATGTGGAAGCTTTTTGAGATTTAATAGATTGGTGTTGCTGTGAGGTACCATAAAGTAGCTTACCCGCGGCTCTCCTAGACTGTAATCTTAATGATATCAGACCGCTCAAGGTGTTTCTTGAGCTGAGCCACTGGGCTGCCCTTCCAGACTTCTTTACCCTTAATATGGACTTAGAATGTCAAGATTTACTTTCAAACTTCAAGAAGCTGTGGTATTGGCAAAAGGACAGACACACGTGGTCAATGGGACAGTATTCAATAGGCATGACTGGGTGTGGGGGAGAGGGGATATTGCAATTGGTCTGACATTGCTGGACCTGGAGAAGGAGGGATGATGTGAGGGTGCACAAGCCGACCTGAAAGTTCCTGGCTAAGAAGCCGGACTTGATGAGGTCTTAGAAAGATCACCACGGGCAGCATGTGACTCAAAGGGGACAATGTGGTGAGAAGAAAATTAGTAAAGAGGTTACTCTAAGGCTCTGGGGTCAAGTTCAACCTTCTTGGAGCATCAGGAGGTGGATATGTATGTAGACTCCTCTGAAAACACCACAACAGGTCTATCTGCACCATTTCTCACTTACTAGACCAACACTGGCTTCTGGTAACAAACATTTCACAAAGCCTCTGCCTATCTGAAATGCAGTTCATAAAGAGCGCAAGCCACCCAAATGCACAATTTAAAAAGCAAAACACAATTCTCATTTTTCAAGGGAGCTCTGGTGACTGGACAGCCTGCAATATTGGAAACAACAACATGTATCAATGCACTAGGAGGCGTGGATAGAATTAAAAATTTACATCCAAGTGTACTATCATGAATAATGCATCTCTAAGAAGTCTCTTCTCCCCCCGACCCCTACCTTTCTCTATTTCTATCTTTCTTGACAGCTGTACATAATCCCATTGTATGGGCTCATTCAATTTATTTAACCCATCTTCAATCGATGAACATTTGTGGTTGTGGTTGGGTTTTTAAAAAATTTTACTGTCTTACATCTGATACAGGCCATGGTCTTTGCAATCACTTGCTATGCATCAGAGAGTTGGACAATGACCAAGGAGGACAGAAGAAGAATTGATGCCTTTGAGCTGTGGTGTTGGAGAAGAGTATTGAGAGTACCATGGACTGCTAGGAAAACAAACAGATTTATCCTGGAAAGGGTTAAACTGGGTGGCTTTTTTGGAGGCAAGGATTCTGAGGCTCCATCTAACATACTTTGGACATGTTGTAAGAAGAGACCAGTCCTTGTAGAAGGACATCATGCTGGGGAGGGTGGAGGGACAGCGCAGGAGGGGAAGGCCCTCTATGAGGTGGATTGAGTCAGTGACAAGGGTAGTCAGATGGGAGTGTCAGAGACAGTGCGGTTGGCACAAGGCAGAGTTTAGGGCTGTTGTACATAGGGTCGCTATGAGTCGCAAGCGACTCGAGGGCACATAACAACAACATGTTTGGGAGAGCACAGGAGAGGAAGACCCTCGATGAGATGGATCGATTCTGTGAGTGGAGTGGTGGGAATGAATGTGTTTGAGATGGTGAGGTTGGCACAGGATAGAACGGTGTTTAGGGCTCTTGTACACAGAGTCGCTATGAGTCGCAAATGACTTGATGGCACCTAACAACAACAACAACAACAACAACATTAAAAATGAAAAATATTTATGCAAAACAGGTACAAGAATAGTAAAACAAACAAACAAAGAAAAACACACCCAATATGAAAAGAACAAAGTTGTAGAGCTCAAAAACTTTCCAGCTCCAAAACTTAGTACTAAGTGCCAATAATTACTATGGTATGGTTGGTGCTAGCACGAAGCTAGATAGATGCAAAGATCAATGACATTTGACTAAGAGTCAGAAACACTGTTATATTTCTGGTCCATTGATTTTCAGTAAGTGTTCTAAGTTCATTCAATGGGTATATTGTCATTTTAGTTTCAAAAACAGAGGTGGTACTCTGAGGTTCTCTTGATGTTAAAATCTTGCGAGACTCTGGTATCTTTGTCACTAAAAGTCAACTTTTTAACATTCCTGTTAACTAACACTGCATTTGTGTTTCATCTTCCCCCTCCAATGTCTGTTTATTGCCCCAGGATCCCATCCAGGCCCTCACATCACACTCAGTTGACATATCTCCAAACGTTCTTCACTGTGACGGTTTCTCAGTTTCTTTGTTTTTGATAACTTGGACATGTTGAGAAGTATCAGAGAAATATTTGGTAGAATGTCCCTCAATTTGATTTTGTCTGATGTTTTCTTTTTTACTAAACTTGGGATATTAGTTTGGGAGAACAAAACCCAAAAAAATAAAACATCCTTCTCATCCTAATGTATCATGAGTACACTTTCAATGTGTGTTTTCAAAATGCCTTTGCTTTGATCACCTGGCTGAGCTAGCATTTTCCACGTACCTCTGCTGGCAAGTTACTTTCTTCCCCTCTCTGCACTCTACCCTTGGGAAGACAATCACAGTTAAGTTCATTCAGACTCAAAGAATAGGAAATTAATCTCTATTCCCTTGGGCAGAACCTTTGTGTAGATTGACATAGGAGGTACTTTGTTAGAAGTTCTTTGAAATTATGGAAAGACTCCATGGTCAACTAAGTTTGAGACACACTATGTGGAATAAAGCTAAACACGTTTCTTCACTACATGACTTCACTGGGCTTTTATTATGCCAAAAATGGTTATGAGCCTCCAATTTGGAATAGACAGTGTGGAATTTTGTAGATTTATTTTTAACCAAGTGTCCCCTCCTCCTTTTGTTCTTTTGGTCCCATTGTCATCTCAAAATACTTCTCAAACCTCATAATTATCTGGAAAGCTTGTTTTAAACATACTGATTCTCACTAGATCTAAATTAAAATCTCAAGGAGTGTGTGTATTTTACAAACCACTTGGTATTTTGAAAAAATTTATCTTTGAAAAACAATTTTTTCAAGTGGTTTTAAGCCAGCTGACCCAGATGAGCACGACTAAGCGTGGGCAGCACTTGAGAACTACGGTATGATGACCCCAGAGACCTCGGGACCATTTACCCTGTTTCATTGATTCTGCAAAAGTATCAGTTCAGTGCCAGCCCTGGGATGTAGACGTGAAGGCGCTCATGGAGTCTTCTGCTCTCAGGCAAGTCCCGTTCTAGTAGCAGGAGGTAGACCATTAACATTTAAATAAGTGAACAGGTCTTGTCTCAGGTGGTGAGATGTACTTAAGTCAAGCACAGTATGTACAACTGAGAGTGGAAGCCATTTTATCCATGAGAATTAGGGAAGGCCTCTCGACTACTGTCTCATTTAAAAAAAAAATCTACAGGGGAGCTCTGGTGGCCTAGTGTTAAGGAGCTGCAACTACAATCCCAGAGGCGTACGGTTCGAATCCACCAGATGCTCTGCCGGGGAAGGAGGCGCAGTCTCCTCCTGTACCAGTCAGATCTGATTTGATGGTACACTCACACAAAAATAATAAATAAAACTAAAATTAAAAAAAAATCTGCAGAGTGAAGGACACATTTTATGAGACTCTGTGGAGAAGACTGTACAAGACAGTGTGAACAGCAGATGCAAAAGCCCTGAGGCAGAAGTGGGTTCAGCAAAGAGGAACATGATTACTACAGGAAAGATTAGGAAGGAGGCAGGGGAAGGACAGCTAGACAGGGAGTAGACAGTCAGGGGATAGACAGACAGGGGGTAGACAGACAGAGTAGACAGAGAGTAGACAGACAAGGCATTGACAGACAGGGAGTAGACAGGGCATAGGCAGGGCGTAGACAGAAAGTGCCTGTTTTCACAGTTGAATGCCAAGTCTTTTTTTCTGGGATTCAGAGTGAACTTTCCTGCCACAATGGTTCGGTCATTTTTGTCAGGTGTCATGGAGTGGGCTCTGTAACCCTGTACAGAGTAGAACACAATGATTCTATACGCAATAGAACACAATGACCCTATAGGTAACAGAAGAAAATGCTGCGCCATCTGGGACCACCCTCACAAACTCTGCTGCTCAAGCCCATTGGTCAGCCACTGTGTCAACCCATCTTATTGAGGGTCTTCCTCTTGTTTGTTGAACCTCTACTTTTATGTCGAAGCTCTAGTGGCTTATTGGTAAGGAGTTGTGCTGTGAATGCAAAAGTGGTTGTTGCTGTTATGTGCCGTCAAGTCACTTGTAACTCATAGTGATCCTATGTCTAAGAACTCTGAACTCTGCTCTGCCCTGTGCCAACTTTACTGTCTCTGACACATCTACCCTTATTACCCTAGTCACTGAATCAATCCCTCTCATCTATGCTCTCCCTCTCTTTCTCTGTCCCTCCACCCTTGCAAGCATGATGTCCCTCTCCAAGGACTGATCCTCCCTTACAACATGCCAAAAATGTGTTGGACAAAGCCTCAGAATTCTTGCCTCCAACGAGCAGCCTGGCTTCACCCTCTCTAGGATGAACCTGTTTGTTCTCCTGGTAGTCCATGGTATATTCAACACTCTTCTCCAGCACCACAGCTCAAAGGCATCAATTCTCTTTCTATCATCTCTAGTCATTGTACAGCTATCTGACACAAAGCAAGCAATTGTGAAGACTATGATCTGGATCAGGTGCCTCTTAGTCTCCAGACCGATGTCGTTGCTCGTCAGTACTCTGGAGAGGTCTCTGACAGCCGACTTTCCCAATGCAATTCATCTCTTGATTTCCTGACTGCTGGTATCAAGAGTGTTGATTGTGGAGACAAGCAAACTAAAACTGCTAACAATCTCAATTACTTCATCATCCATGGGCCCAGCAGAGGGAATCCTTGTTTTCTTGATGTTGAGCTTCACTCCATATTGAAGGCTGCAGTCCTTGATCTTCTGCAGCAAGTGCTTCAGAGCCTCTTCAGTTTCAGAATGCAAAGGCAAGCAATTCTAATCTTCTAGCTGTTCTACCGAAGACAGATGGGCAATCACTTCATATGCAATTTATAACCTTTGAAAAGCCACTGGAGGGTCAGCTGTGAGTCAGTTCAACTTGATGCCACATAACAACAACTACTTGGTAGGGACTTCAAGTTCTCTAGCAGAGATTTCACGTGTCCTTGAACTTCAGGGAGGGCTTTCAAGCTGCCTCTGTAACAAGGAGTCTCTTGATGTTTTAAACCAAGAGAATTACATACAATTATCAACTTTGACACAGATGCTCTGTGAGACAAAGTGGAATAAGACAGAAAATTCATCAACTGATTTTAGCTGCTTCAATCTTTGAGTAACCTCCGCAGGAGAGCCAGATCAGAGTTACCTTGCACATACAGAAAAGATGCAGCATGCAGCCAAGACGATGACTTGAAAAGAGACTTCTTGTAGTAGGCTGGTTTCTAATAGGAAAAACAAAATCAAATTAATTTGAAACCATCACTGATTATATCTCGGAACAACAAAATTAGACTAAAACTTCTAGGAATATGTGTCATCTCATTTGTCAAGGATTGGATCTGTTAACCAGCTTGACTCATCATGTAGTGGCATCCTGGAGACTGGCAATGCAAACTAAACGCAATTACAACTGAGTGCATACAGAATGATGTTACCACAAAAACACAGCTTTCCATGTCAACGGAGAATGAAGGAAGAGATTACAAGTTCAACTGAACATTCAACCATCCTTCCCAACCATGTCATCTTCTTGGTCTCCCCAGGATCCACTTGGAATTTGGAAACCCTGTCCTCATGGAGCAGGTCTGACTTGGAAAATTGCAAAGGTTACGAGAAAGGAATTGACTAGTGGAATCAGGTAAAGGCAAAAGTTGCATTTGCTTGGACAAGTTGTCCACAGATGTATTTTCCTCCAGTTACCTTTGACTTAGTACCTATTATGATTTCAAGAGCTTTGTAGTGCAATGGATTACGCATTAGATTGTTACTCAGAAGGCCATTGGTTCAAATCCACCAACGACTCTGTGGGAGAAAGTGATGCACCAGGCAAGGGCAAAGCTGCAGTGAGGGAATGTCCTGCTCCGCCTTGTCTCAGATTTGCCCCAGAGAAGGCCTGTTTATCTTTTGGATTTCCGGAGCATGGCATCAAAGGAGGTTTTTTTTTTTTTTTTTAAATTTAGAAGTATGTTGGGGACACAATGAAGGGTAAAGAATAGACTAAGAAATAGCTGTATACTTAATAAGCTAGCAAGTAGAAGTTACGTTGCTAATTGTAAGGTCAGTGGTTCAATTCCACTAACTGTCCCTTGGGAGGAAGATAGTCGCCCCCCGTAAAGATTGTTATTATCCGGGCTGTTGAGTCCACTACACTCATAGTGACCTCTGAATGAGGGACACATGGAAACCTTGCCTCCACTGAGCTGTGAGATTCCAACCTCAGGAATCTCCCGGGCGGTTACCTGGAGTTGTCAACTGTGGGGCTGGGAGGTTTTCTGCTCCTACAATTCAGCTTTCTCAGAGCTAACATTCTGGAGCATTCCTTCAGAACTTCAGGTGCGTTCACAGTACAGATACAGCCTTTGATCCCTCTGAGGTCATGCTCCCAGGGCAGGGGCCACCTCAGTGAATGTGGCAGTGAGCGTTGGGGTGACCCAGGGTCCCCACCGGGCACAGGCTATCCTCCATTCCCGAACATTCGAGAGTCATCCCTCAGTCATCCTCAGGCCTAGGAAGGAAGAATTTCTGGAATCAGACAAAGATTAAGGAAGCAAGCCTGTGAACTCACTTGAAGGGTCCAAGCTGTTCCCATGGAAATGTTCAGATGCTGTCAGCTGGGCCCGGAGAGCTGAGTCCCGGGATAGTCGTCTGCGTGTCCCAGAGGGAAGTCGGCTGGGAGAAGGGGGACACAGTACATCTGCACTCGACTCCTCTGACACCCCGGGTCCTGCCAGGCAGCAGTCAGAGCCCTCTCCTGGAGAAGCACAAGAGGTCCGTGTGTTAGTGTGTGTGTGTGTGTACATGCGCTCTATATTTACATCTACATCTATGTATATATCTACATCTTTATCTATGTCTATGTCTATATCTATGTATATACCTAGGTATATATCTATGTATATATCTCTATCTCTATTTCTGTCTATCCACATATGAGTGACATAAGAGTGACGCTCTCCAGGGGTTTTTCAGAAGCAGTAAATAGCACAATAGATCACCATCTTTCTCCCACAGAGCAGATGGGGGATTTGAAGTGCGTGCGTTAGGTTGACAACACAACTCCCAGGCCACCAGAGCTTCCTTATGAATATACATTGTTGTTGTGTACTGTTGAGTTGGAACTGACCATAGCTGACCCTCTGATGGGTTTTCAGAGGCAGTTAATGACATGAGAGGAGTTTTTTCATCCTCCTTTTGCGGAGCAGCTGGTGGATTTGAACCCTGTGCCTTAAGGATTGCAGTGTGAACAATAATGCCAGCATCCAGTCCATGGAAACTCAGAACTCTGAGCATGGGCTGTCACTGGAGCTGCTCTGAGGAGTGAGACAGGACATTCAGAAGCCATAGTAACCGAAGGCCTGTGGTTTAGCAACCTCTTAGGGACAGACTAGGATTTTGGTCCCCAAACAATCACGGCTCTGGAACTGAGTCCCTGCAGACAGAAGGAATTAATGAGAAGCTGTCCGCCACTCCATGGAACAGGCAGGTGGAACATCACTGATGGTGAAGGACCTGGCGGGGAGGGGGGTGGGATGGGGTGGGGTGGGAATGTCTCCCTCCAGATTTTTAATGCGGTTTTGCCGTCAACATGCACACTATTTTTTTTAGGCAGTGCAAACCAAAGCAAAGTGGGAGTTCTTCTGGATAGACTAGCAGGAATGTAGGCTCTTCAGAGAAAGAGAAAAGGCCAGAGAAGAAACAGGCTGGAAGGGAGCATGAGTGGGCTCCTGAGCTAGTGTTCTAGAAGCTTGGAGGAAGCAGGCCAGCGTGGGAGAACCTCAGAGATGACCTCAGGGACATTGTCCACCCCCGACAGTTCATTAGACTCACGGGGAGCCCCTGCAGGTCAGAGAAACACTGCCTCCCTGTGTGTTTGTTGACTAATTTATCTTCAGGCGCTTGGGGAGCCCCGTTGGTCAGAGGAGCACTGAGACGCCTGGGTGTTCAGTGACTGATTAACCCAGATGATCACCAGGCCTTTCTTCCTGTGCTTCTAGGTAGACTTCTAAATAAAAGCTTGGCCGTGAGCCCATTAAGCCTGGATTGCTAAGAAAGTATCAAATCATGGAGGACCTTATGGGTCACATGAAGATTTATCCCATGGGAACTTGGGAGCCATTAAAAAAATTAGCACAAGTGTCATGAGGTGAGATTTGCACGCTTTTGTGCTCACTCAGCAGAGGAAAATGTGACAGTCCAGGAACTGTGACTGTGGAACACCTAGAGATCTTCAGGGTCCTGGTCCTTAACTTGGGGACAGGTGGGGTAGTATTGCCCTCTGGGGATTGTAGGAGATGTGGGGGTGGGGGAATTCCTGCCTTGCATAACTCAGGGAGAAGGGATGTGACCAGCATCTGCTGAGCAGAGATGAGTCAGGACACTTTTCATCATCCTCTCCTGCCCAGGATCTCCACTCCCCACACAGAAATGTGGGAGCATTAACAGTGTTGAGGCTGAGAAGGCCTGTCACAGGGAGCGGAGATGGCATGTTTACAGTCTGGATCGTGAGAGCGTCTGTGACAGCCCGGCTGAGTGCTTCCACGCAGGGAGCACCTGGCTGTGTTTCCTGCTGGCTCTCACTCCTGTCAAAACACACCACTCTCTGACTCCCTAGGACAGGTCTTAATTCAGCTTGGATGATTCCTATACATCTGCCCTCGACGATATGCAGGGGAGTTCTGGTGGTCTTGTGCTAAAGTGTCGTGCTGTGAACCTAAAGGTGCGTGGTTTGAATCCCTGAGTTGAACAACGGAGAAAGGTGGACCATCTCTGCACCCACCTCTCTGCACTTTAGAGCCCCTGGAAGCCTGCTGGAGGGGCCGGTCATGAGTTGGTTCTAACTTGATGGCACGTTACAACATATAACATGCAGGAACCCTGGTGTCACAGTCTAGTGTGTGGCTGCAAACATAATCTTCTTCAAGATCACAGCCTCAGAAGCCCCAGGGGAAACATCTACTCTGGCGGTCACACCCACCAGTTGTTTGCCTGAAGAACAGTGCAGAGCACTGTCGTTTCATAAACATCACAGCCTTGGAACCCCCTTGAGAGAACTTCTACCCTTATAGGGCCGCTACAAGTGGGAATCCAATCCACTCAATGGCTGAGAGTGTGGATAGAATGTGTAGTTTTCACTACTCCTTATTGTGCAGTTGTCTTTGTCACAGGTCGTAAACCCCTCCCCACTACCCCTTCCCTTTGCCCTCCCTCCTCCCCAGGATAAAGGCTACCTCGTTTGTCCAATGCACCAGCAGCCAGTGCCCAAGGGTTAGCATTAGATAAGATAGGTCTATAAAAGAAGAGTTCCAGTGGGGGAAGAGGCAGGGAAGTTAAACAGACAGCGCTGAAGCAATGGGAGGCTAAAGAAGGCCCAGTAGCATCGTGGATAAAGCAGGTGACTTCTAACTAGAAGGTCAGCAGTTCCAACCCACGAAACTACCCCAAGCAAGAAAAATGAGGCACTCTTCTCTCGTAAAGATCTACTGTCTCAGAAACCATATTGGGTAGCTGAAATCTTCCCTACGGAGTCACAAAGAGCCAAAATTAAGTTGGCAGCAGTGGCTGTGGTATGGAACATTAATCTGAGCCTGAGGCTTCAAGCAATAACAGCCTCTGGAGCCAGCTGAGGGGCTGACTCTCAGGGGCTGGCTGCCCTCCCACTCAGCCTGGGTTCATAGCCAATTAGCTGGGCTTCTGGGACCAGGGAATCCCTGCCAACCCCGCGGCTTCCCTCCCACCATCCCACCCACGGCTTGCAGCCACTTAACAGAACAGTTTGTGGAAGCATCTCTGCTGGTTGCCATGGAGAAAGGAAGCAGCAGAGGATGAAAGATGCAGACCAGGCAGGAAGGACCATATACCACAGTGAGATCCTGCAATCAAGGAAGAGACTAGATGGTCACATGAAAGCACATGTGCGGGAGGCTGGGCCCTTCCTGCCGTCTGCCCAGTCTTTGGGGTCATGTGGGCAAGATTGACAAATGTAACAACAGCCCGTTGCTGCCCCCAAGGCCTTGCTGATGGATGTATACGTAGTCTAGCCACTGACAGCTGGATGAAGCGAAGTTTTAACCCTGTGGGGAATGTTGGAAATGTTACACCCAACTTTCACAAGGAAGAGAAAGCATTAAACAGAAACAGAAGGTGTTTCACATTAAAAAAAAACACAATGATTTAAAAAGGATTTTTAAAAAGGAGTTTTCCATGTCTGAAAAGACAGGATTTGCTCTGAATTCACATGCTGGAATCGCAAAGGCACACGATTCAAATCCACCAGGTGCCCCACAGAAGAAGGATGAGCAGTCACCTCCCCTGTGATTTATTGCCACTGAAAACCCACGAGAGGGTCACCTAGGGCTCAGTGCAGAGTCGAATGGACCCCACAACAACAGCCTTAACAGAGGGAGCTCTGGCGTCCTTGTGGTTGTCAGCTCAAAGACACGTGATTAACAGCCATCAGACATTCAGAGGGAGAAAGATGGGCGATCTATTCCCAGCAGTTCACGGCCTCTGAAAACCTGCTGGAGGGTCAACAACGACAGCAACCACCCTTAACAGAGGCCACTCTGGCGTCATAGCCCCTAGGGAGGGAAGCTGCACATGAAAGGCCACACCTGGCAGTTTGAACCCCTGTGCTTCTCTGTGGAAGGAACAAAGGCAGCCTCTGGAAACCTGCTAGGCCAGCTTTGTGTCCTTTCTGACTCCACAGCAATGACTCACTGAATGGTAACAAGACATGAAAGGACCACAAGCCTTTGAGCAAACAGTCCTGCTGGTTTTAGGTGCCATTGAGTGGAGTACAACTCAGCAACTCCATGAACAATAGATGGGAATCCTGTCCTGTGCTGTTTTCTTCATGTCTGACACGCTTGAGCCAGTTGCTGCAGTTGCTGTGTCAATCCCTCTTGTCGAGGGTCTTCCTCTCTTTTGTTGATGCTCCACTTTTCTTCGCATGGTGTCCCTCTCCCAAGGAATGACCTATCCTAACAACATACCCAGAGGATGTAAGGCAAAGCTTCACCATCTTGGTCTCCAAGGAGCAATCTTGGCTGCATTTCTTCAAGAAATATGTGTTTGTTCTCTTGGCAGTCCATGAGATATTTGGGATATTTAGTACTTTTCTCCAACACTATACATCAAAGCCTCAATTCTCCTTCTGTCAGCCTGACTCATCGTCCAACCTTCAGATGTATAGCAAATGAATGAAAAGTTTATGGCCTGAATCAGGCATCCTAGTAGTGTTATATTTGAAGATAGGGATTTTATTCAGGGTCTGCTGATTTTTTTTTTGTTGTTGTTGCTGCATACCATTGAATTAGGACCATGCTAGCTAACCTTTTGCATCACCAAGGAACTCAAAATGTTATTTAAGAAAGAAAATTCCATTTCTTTCCAGCATGTTTCCCTAGATTCTCATATAAAAAGAGCATTAGATTGTTGCTACAGAGGAAAGCCTTGTACACACACAGATGCTGCCATCAAAGGTGTTTCTGGAAGTCACAGGAGCTCTAGAGAAAATAGTAGACCTCCAGCTCGGTGACTTGTGTGAAGCCATCCTGTGTTCTCTCAAGGGGCAGATGCAGAGCGGGAACACCTATCCAGCGTCCCCACTGCCTGCACGAGGGGAAGACATGGCCTTTCCAGCAGGACTTGGGGGCGGTGGAAACATTTCCTGGATTGCAGTGCGGGGGTCTGAGGAGCTGCAAACGTCATGCCTACAGAATGAAAGGCCACTAATGAGCAAAGGTGGCCCAACACAGCTGCGGAGAGGGTGAGCTGGGGACAAACGAAACAGGCAAAAAATGTGTCCTTTTTCCTCTGAAAAACACAGCAAGAGAAAATCAGGGCTATAAGCTCTGATTGCGTCCATTGCACAGAGAGAAAACAGCAACACGATTTAATTGTGAATTCTTCTCTGGTTTTCTGGCTAGGCGACGTTTTCAGAGGGGGAAAATAAGAAATTGCTGATAAAAGTCACGGGACTTTGGGTAAATGTGGAAAACAAGTCTGAGGGAAGATTTGATTACATTTGACAGCAGGGACGTGAGGTTTCAAAGCGCGGCGTGCACCCGGTTGGGTAATTGCTGATTTGGGAGGGGGTTGACTTGTTATATTTAGAAGACATTTAGAAGCCATGAGAATTTTAACAAGAGACCTCATGCTGGTGCCGTACTGCTGTGGTCTTTTGGTGTTAAGACTATTTGGACAAATTCTGAAGAAGAAACTATGGAAAAACTGGCTACTAAATCCCAAACATGAGAAAAATTGTCTTCTAGAACAATGATTCCAAGCTGAAGTCAAGCAAGTATCCTTTTTATCCCTGAACCATTTGCTCTGGTCATTTAATATAATTAAATGGTCGTTTCAAACCATTTCAAATTGGATGTTTGCTCTAAAGGAAATGTTCTGTCGACAGCTTAGGTAACCCAAAAAGAAAGTAAGAGTGAAAATAGAAATACAGTGGAAGTGAGCCTGTATTTCATTGGTACCAAATATAGGCGTCATGACGGGGAGCAGATAGTCAGTGCACCCAGCTGCAAAGCGAAAGTTCAGAAGACTGAGTCTACTCAGAGATGACTCGGAAGCAAGTCCCAGCTTTTGATTTCCAAAGAATCAGCCGCTGAGGACCCTACAGCTCTGCCCTGGCCCGCATGGGGCTGCTGCATGTAAGTCAGGATCAACTCTTAACTCTTGTGGCAGAAATCGCTTTGTTACGACAAGACAGGGAATAGTGAGTGGCAGAATCTGAAAGATCAGAGGTTCCAAGCTTGGGACTTAGATCCAAGTTGCAGTCGGAGCCCACTGTGAAAGTGACTTGTTGTTGTTGTTGTTAAGTGCCGTCGAGTCACAGGCGACTCATAGTGACCCTGTGAATGAAAGTCCTGGACACCTCCTGTATAACTTTCATCCTTTCTCCAGGTTCATAGCATTTTCAGAGGCAAGCTATTGTGGAAGTGGATGCCACTCTTGCTTCCAAGCTTGTTTTAATCAGGGAGCTTTACCAAACACTGTGACTTAAGTTAAGTGACTTAACGTGACTAATTTCAATTTCCTCATTTTTAAACAAAGAGCTTTTTAAAAAAAGAAATGTCATATTGAATAAATACATACTCTTCAGCTGTAAATATTAACAGGAAGAGAGTGCTTCCTTTTTCTGCCACAGGAAAGCTGGCGAGTTTGAACTGTTGGCTTTCCTGTTCACAAGCCAGTGCCTAACCTAGGACGTTAGCAGGTCCAGGAGTCCCACCCACCCCCTGCTGAGGAGTTGACTAGGACTCGCGATGACTGGGATTCTGAGGCTGTAGATATGTAACAGCAGGGACTGTTTTTCTCTTACAGAGGAGCTGGTGGATTCAAACCACCAAGTTTTTGGTTTGTAGTCCACCATGACCATCCACCACCACCAGTTCAAGGACTAGCACACAATAAGTTATGCAACCAGCTGGGTCTTAAACCTGATACTTTGACTTTGGTGCCTTTTATTTACCGAAATCCCATGCAGAGAAGACCCATTAGAGACGTGTGGATAGTCTCTAATCTTCACATCCTGTAGAGAGGCTCACTGCTCACCTCATCACTGTGCCTCTGTGGTGGTTCAAACCCACCAGCCGCTCTGAGGAGGACGGACAATCTCCTCTCGCACAACTCATCCTTGATGACCCCTTGGAGGGTCAGCTGTGAGTCAGTTCCTACTGGATGTCAAGGAGTTTTGAGCATTTGAGCTGCCATTGAACACTGAGTTTGGGGGCGCTAATGAGAAGGTCAGCTGTGGGAACCCACCAGCTGCTGAGAGAAGGAAAGATGATGCCATGTCTTCTCATAAAGACACGGAACCCCACTGCACAGTTGTCATGACAGAGAACTCACGACCTACGAACCGGTTCCTCAGTAACTGATTGAGAAAACAAAACTGTTCTTTTATCCATTCGGTCATTGCACTTTAAGTTAGGTTCTTGTGAATGAACGCCAAGGCTACTTGTGCACATGGCTCGTGTGTGTCCTTGCCACCCATGATGCTCAAGGCCTGTGCCGGGGCGGCTTTGAAAACATGGTTCATCCTCCTTATCAAAATGATTACCTCCTCTGAGTCTTTCATGGGCAGAAGAGCGATGCTGATGAGACTTGGTCTCATTTACTTTCAACGTGTTCCAGGAGGGCCTAGTTCTTAGAGAAAGGCGCTCTTGGGGTCTAGTGGGCGTGAGTTACACTGCCAACCCAAAGACACGTGTTTTTCAATCTACTAGCTGCTCCAAGGGAGAAACATAGAGGAAGACCCCTCTCACACGATTTACAGCCTCTGAAAACAGACTTGAAGATTGGCTTTGAGTTGGTTCCAACTCGATGGCACATGACAACAACCGTTGTTGGAGAAAAACAGCAAAAGGAAAAACAAGCTTCAGGAAGATGGACTGACTCAGGGGCCGTGACAATGTGCTCAGATTCAGCAAAGACTGTGGCAAGGCATAGCTCCTGGTGGTTCTGTCGTAGCTGGGGCTGCTTTCAGTGGGAACCAACTCAGTGTGGCTGGCTACGAGCAAGACCAAACAGTAGCCTCTAGTCCTTTGCAAATGGCATTTCACTGTGACCAAGGGGAGGTGAGCTCACCTTCTGCACTGCAATGGTCAGTGTCCAGCCTTCGGAGCCCCTCCAGCCAGGTGTCTTCACTTAGGAAGGAATCATTCTCACCAAAGATACTGCCACGTAGCCAGGACTCAGAGGCACCAAGATTGAAGAGAGAGGAAAGGGAACGACAGCTCCTCCTTTTCCTCCGAAATATTCTGGAGAAACATGAAGGGAGTATGGTGAAAACTGAGCAGCAGGGACCTCTGTCCCAAACAAGAGAATGATGCCAGTGCTTTGACGTGCAGACTCCAACTACACGGCCCAGGTCCCTGGAGCTCATTCCATTCCTCCACCTCAATAATCCTATAAGAGTTTCCCCGATTTCTGCTGTGTGTCAGGTGTTGGCTTAGGGCCAAGGATAGGATACCGAGCTTAAAGACAATGTTTGGTGCACAAGACATCCCAACTGAGGATGGGGGCAGAACAAGAATGAAACCAATCCAATTCACAGTTAATAGAAAACAACAAAAAGCCAGTTATCCTCAAGTAAGTCCTGACTCATGGTACCAGATGAACTAGAGAGAACTGTGCCTCAAAGGGGTTATTTGGAAGTAAAAGGCCAGGCTTATCTTCCAAGGTACCTCTGGGTGGATTTGAACTACCACCTTTTCCATAAGCAGCAAATGCATTGTCTGAGGACTCCTGCTGTTGCTTGTTGTTGTGTGTCATTGAGTCATCTGCAACTCGTAGGAGCCTGTGAGTGACAGGTCTGGACCCTGTCCTGTCCTGAGCCATCCTAACCATCTCTGGACCCATTGCTACTGCCACCATGCCAGTTCATCTTATTGTGTTTCTTCCTTTCTTACCTTGACCTTTCCAAGCATATGGTACTTCAAGGACTGGCCCCTCTGAACAACACGTCCAATGAACGTGCAACAGAGCTGTACCGTCTCTGCCTCCAAAGAGCACTCTGGTTTCACCTTTTCCAGGAGAGACCTGTTTGTTTTCTTGGCAGTCCATGGGATAATCAATACTCTTCTCCACTAACATAACTAAAAGGCATCATTTTTTTTCTGTCATCCTTAGTCATTGTCCCACTTTTAGATACATAGCAAGCAATTGAGATGATCACAGCTTAGATCAGGCGTATCTTAGTCTTCAAGCTGACATCATTACTCTTCAGTATTCTGGTGAGGTCCTTGACAGCTGATTTTTACAATCTGCTGTTGTTTACAGAGAGCTTATTCTGTGTCAGGTATTTTTATGACCTCTTTCTGTATATTAAAGAACATTGTCTTTAGAACAGCTCTATGCAGTAGTTACTATTAATATTCCAGTCTTCAAATGAGGAAACTTGAGTCACAGTAAGATTTAAATCACTCGCCTGAAGCCATAACACTAGTGAGTGACATAGCCTGGATGCAGCCTCAGGCAGCCTGGCTCCAGAGTCTCTGCTCTTGCTCACTGTACAGTAAAAGGACAGGAAATCTGAAACCATGAAGTATAAAGGCTGCTGTAAGAAGTACAGAGTTGGCATCACTACATGGGAACCAAGGAAGGATTCCTGGTTCATAAAGCTCTGAGGTTCATAAAGCGATCTAAAGATCAAGGAGGCACCATACGGAGTCATGCTAGGAAAACAGGATGGAAAGGGGGATGGGGGGAAGGGGGAACTTGTGTTCTTCATGTGGGACATGAAAGAACTGGGATTTGAAGTTACAGGGATAGGAGAACACTGAGGCTGATGAAGGAGGAAAGAGTAGATTGTGGAGAATGGTAATGTATGTCAGAAGGTTTCAGAGAACGATGGATCAATGATTATAGCTGAAGTAGTGATACTGGAAAAATACCCTCATTCCAAATGTGAGCATATTCTGAAAAATATGAATATAAGGAGCGGTAGTGTTCAACCTGGCTTATCTGGCCCTTACATTCATTTTCCCCACCCCCACTGTTTAATCTTTGTTGCTACTACTGGTTTGTTTGTTTGTTTGTTTGTTTGTTTGTTTGTTTCAGTTTCTGCATTCTCTGTCTGGTACTTTCTACTCCCAATATTCCACCCTTCCCATCATGCTCAGCATTCCCTTCCTAACAGCTCACCTTCCCCTACAGAATAAAGCTCAAACAGCTCAGTTAAGAGCCCGCCCCTGCATCCAGTCCCTCTCTGTGCTGAGTTTCTCTTACCACTCCCTTCCCACGCCAAGTTGTATCCCTGTCAAATGATTTTCCAGTCTCCAAATGGGATGAGGGTCTCTCAGGACCCTAAGTTTGTTCCTTCTCTCAGACTTTTCCTTCTCCCTTCTATTTTAATGAGAGTTTTACATCTAATAAAACTAAAACAAACCCCATCATTTTTATTCTCCGCCATAAAATTCCTGCTCTATGTGCGGATACTGATCTCTATACCTGTAGCGTTTATTTAGTTTTGTTTACAGTGTACCTGTCTTTAACCTTTACTAGCTTTTTTATTTCTGAACTTAAGAACAGTAACAATGTCTTTACGATTGACTAATCAGAAGAAGACATAATGAGTGCGTTAGGTTTTAAGTTGCTTTGAAATGTCTCCTACTTACCTCACCAAGTTCTCCTTGTATATAACGCTGGTCTGTGATGGGCTCAGAGTGATGTTGCCATCTTGGTCACAGAGGAAGCTGTCTTCTGTCCAAATGTAGTAGCCATTGGTGAGAAGCCTGGGACTTCGACGACAGGTCGTGGGGGGACCTGTCAGGGGATCTATGGAGCAGCATTCAAAAGAACTGTCACCATCGAGGAAATCACAGGCAAAGCTAAAGAGGCAAGAAGGGAAAC
Organism: Elephantulus edwardii; assembly: GCF_000299155.1. NCBI lineage: Eukaryota > Metazoa > Chordata > Mammalia > Macroscelidea > Macroscelididae > Elephantulus > Elephantulus edwardii. The sequence continues at coordinate 9,126,362 of NW_006399753.1, read as the reverse complement.
AATTTCAATGTCCATCCCGCAGTGCCAAGAAAAACAAGCTCTCACACACCTGGTCACCTAGGTTCCTTTAAAAACTTTTAGGGAACTGCATCCTGGCCCATCCTCACCCTTCTGCCCCCAACCCTCACCTCCTTGTACCCCCAATATGTTTTTCCCAATAAAAAAAACAACAAAACTTTTAGGGAACATCAGTCTTAATCTTTTGGGCTTCATCTCTTCACCTGGGAGGTGAGCGAACCTATAGGAGGGTGGATGCTTCTTTCTGTTTTAAAGTTTGATGGAAATGGTACGGATGCTCACTTTCTTCTCTACATAATGGACCTAAAACCCTGACAGTAGCAGCTTTTCAGAGGTAGGACAATTGCAGGACAGGCTTAGGGGGAGCCTGGGACTGGACGATGCCTTCCATTTCCTTTCCTTTGAAGGGCTTTCTAATGTCAGTCCTTAGTCCTGATCACAGAAACAGAGCAATAGTGTAGTGTTGCACCCACCAGATGTGTATGACCTTCATGGTCAGTGTTCACTGAAGTGATTGTATTGGTCTTTCCGCTTTCCCTCTCTGCACTTGCCTCAATGGTTGGACAAGTACCGTCTGTGATGCCCTAGCTAGAGTCCTCTTGTTGTTAGTTGGGTACATCTGTATGTTTAGGGACTAGTCATGAATATATGACTGAAAGCTACCAAAATTATGGAGGTATTCTGGAAATGTTAGGATCTTTTGAAATGGGGATTGGCAGAAACATGACAGTAACAACTACAGAGCCATGCTGCAGATAGGAATCAATGATTTCCTTGAGTGAAATTGCTTGGTTTTTCTCCTCTCATCTCTTACAAAATATTTTTTATGCTAAACTTTAAATCTTAACAGACCTCATTGTATTTAGCTCTGTGTTGTGTATGTGTGCCTACCTTCATAATTACTCTATACATTTCTGGAAGGCAGGTACTGTGTACTTAATAGATGTTTAGTACATAAATAAATTCAGTCTTAGTTGCTGAAAGAAATAACCAGACAGGCTATGGAAAGCTAGTCTTTAAAAAACATTTTCTTTCTGACTATATTGGAAGTCTTAGGGAGGTTTCATGACAATCAATCAATCTCACTAACAATAGCTCTCATGCCTTTTTAACTTAGTGTTTTCAAAGAGCTTCTAAAGACATTTATTCCATTTAATTGCACAAGGTTGAGAGCATACACTTCCAGAGATCCACACAAAACCCCGTTTGCTCCTGAGCTGATTCTGACGCCAAGCAACCCCATATGTGTTTAGTCATACCTTCTCAAGCCAAGCATGTGCACTAATTTTACCTTAGAAAAATAGCTTATACAATACAGGTTAGCAACAAGGGTTTTGCCTCTAGAGAGAACGAGGCTTACTTAGTCTGAATGCTTGTTAACGATTTATCCTCCTCAAGGTTTAGTTTTCTTTGAGAATCATAACGACAAGCACACAAACCAGTATCACGGTTACCACAAAGACCAAGTGCCACCCTTCACAGGAGGTACACAGCTGCATGAGGTCATTGACCAAGTGCTGGAAGTGCAGTCTCCTGGATGCTATTTGAAGGAGCTCATCACTCCCTGCCCTTGGAATTTGGGAAATCCAGATAACGACCATATTCGACTGCACTTTCAATCGCTTTACATCTTGATGTTATTCACAGTGTTCTATATGGGGTCTTCATGTTGTCACTTCAAGTCACTGATGGTGATATTGAAGGTACAAGGTCAGACGTGAGACTCGAAAGGCACTGAAGGATATCCTTTCCAGATACAGACTGACTCACTGTGCTGGTACATTCTAGCTACAATGACCCTTTGTATGAGAAACCTGACTCTCCAGGATAATAGGTTAATTTTTCAAAATCTCACGTAGTATGAGTGGGAAAGTTGAAGTGAAAATGTCACCTTTTTTCTCCTAGTATTTTTTTCCCCTTTTGCATTATTTTGCCTCCCTAAGAATTAAAGATGAAACTATAATGTGCTGGGCATTTAAGTGCTTGAACTACATCTGGACAATGTTCTGAACTTGGATTTCTACCTGGCTACCAATTACTGAGGTCTTAGTATTTAACAACAGGCAGCTGCAGAGCCCTAGGCTTCCGTATCTTTTCTTTCTAAAGCTTTCACGGTGACGTCCCCTCTCCTGATGGTGAATGAGGTGGAAACATTCTTCCAACGTTGGAACAAGAGCAGAAGTTGCTGGATATTGGTGTATGTTCTACTGTGAATATTCTCAACAACAGATAGAACAAAGTATATTACTTAGGAATGTGTTTCTTCTCCAACAATTCAAATATTTTAAACATTAACAAATAATAACTCATTGCCATTGAGTTGGGACTGACTCATAACTGACCCTTCCCTGAGTTTCCAAGGTTATAAATCGTTCACTTAGGAGGAGGCTGCCTATCTTTCTCCCACAGGGGTACTGGTAGATTTGAATCCCCAGAGAGGCATGGTCTTTGATTTAGCAGCATATCTCCCTTCAGAGAGGCCATCAGAGCACCCTAATATTCTAAACAGACAATCCAATTATCTATAGATCTTTTTCATCTTCAGTTATGCATCCATCACTCTTCATTGAATTGATTCTGAACTGAATTGAGTAGAACTGCCCCTCTGGGTTCTCAGCTCTATACTCTTCACGGAAGCTGACTGCCACTCTTTGTTATATGGGGGTTTGAACTGCTGACCTTTCAGTTAGCAGACAAATATTTAACCACTGTGCCAACATGGCTTCTTTCAACATCCCTGTTTTTGTTATTATAGTTGTTATGTACCGTTGAGTCAGAACTGACTCGTGGCTCAACTCCCAGTGGTCTTTCAGAGTCTATGAATCTGATAGGAGGAGATTGCCCATCCTTCTCCACAGAGCAGCTGGTGGATTTGAACTATGTGCCTTTGAGTTAGCAGTGCAACTGCTTACCCACTAGACCCCCAAAGCTCCCTTTAACACTTGGTTCTTTTTAGCAGATTTCTTCCAAGTGGTTTACAGTGATCCAGCCTCTCACAAGACTCCAGAAAATGCCTCAAGTGCCAAAAAGAACAATCTTTTCTTTCCTGTGAAGCTCCTAGAGAGATCTTAAAAAATTACTAGAGGGAACACTCCACAAGGTGGCAACAAAATAATGGTCTCTGTAGGAACAGACAACATTGGTGGTTGGTTTTTTTAAAAAAAAATTTAGTATGGGTTGATTGGATATTGTAAATATTAATCACATTAATCAGTGGTAATTGGAGTTATACAACAAAGTCTATTAATTATTGTGTGAAGAAACAATGTAATTTTTAAACCTTCACTCAAATAAACAAAGAAAACAGTAATTCATGCAGTAAGATCTTATAAAATATTTCTCCTTTATTTTGCCTCTCCACGTGGTATTGAATTTCTGATACTTTTTTTAAAGGCCATGCATAGTTAATAGATGCACCCAAGTAGGGAGATATTTAAACTGACATAATTTATTATAAATTTACTATGGGCCCAGTCTAATGCTTTACTCTTTAAGTTTCCTAAACTTCCCTGGGAACTAAATATAACCACTTTCATGGCAGAGTAGGAAAAAGAAGCAGGAGATGAGATGCAGAAGGGAAAACAACTTGGCTATTTTACAGAGCTGGCAAGTGGCAGAGCGAAGATTTGAACATTAATCTGATGCTAAAACCTGTACTCTTCTCACTGTGTGTCTGTTTATCTCTGGCTGATTCAACTGAGAATAGCTGAAGGTCTAGAATTTACAGAGAGAGTTAACAGCAATACACAATCCCTTCCTCTATCGCATATTTCCCAGAATGCCAAGGGGGAATCAACTAATGCTTCTACTTATTTCCCAGAATGCTAAGGGAGAAATTAACTATTGCTTCCACATATTTCCCAGAATGCTAAGGGGGAATCAACGAATGCTTCCATCAGAAGTAAAAGACAAATAGAAAAGAAGAAAGGAAAAGACACTTGACAGTTTTAAACACTAAACTTGAGCACAATGGAAGACTCTACAGGTTTAAATGGAACATTTAGTTTCACGTGCGAATTAGTTTAGAATAATCCTATTATTCTGGAAAAAAAAGCACATTTAAAGGAACATCAGTTAAATAAAAAGTAAGCATACATCAGTATTTGATAGTCTCTGCACTCATCAAACAATTCATTTATTTGTACAGCACATACACACACACACACACACACACACACACACACACACACACAAGCATTCTCAATGCTAGGTCAAGGAAGTTTTCATTTTCTATGTGCATGAGACGGGAAAATATATGGCCATTGGAAAAAAGATGGATCACTAAAAATAAGATTATTTTTTCATACTGGATTGTAGTAAATAAGACACACGGGAGGAGAATTTGAACAACTTTTCCTGGGAAAGTCCCATGGGTACCTTGGGAAAATGCGTGATGGTGAAAGCTGTCCAGTATGTTCTCTCTCCAATGCAGGGGAACCTGCCGAGTAAATGGGAGAGATGGAGAAAAACGTCACAACTTTGCAGATGATCCTACATGGTGTGGCATACAAAAAAGGGGGTTCAGACTGGGGGTCCAGGCTCACCAGAAAGACCTCAAATCCAGTCACCCTTCCATGAATCAATACCAACCAACTGGTCACTGGGCCTCACTAAGAGCAGGGAAGGAGCTAGAGGCATGTGTCTCGTGCTCCTACCCACCGATTTCACCCCTCTCGGGGGATCTTTACTGAGTGTGGGCTGAAGTAATAATAACTCATTAGCATCAAACTGAGTTCACGAAAATGAGGAAGAAAACATGCTATGTGACGCTGTGGGGATCCAAAATAAATGACAGAATGTGTTGGTTATTTCAGCTCAGTCAGTAATTTGAAGACTTCAATGGTCTACCCCGCGCCTTCTTCATTAGTGCATTTCTGAGCATTTCCATTGTGAAATAATGAACAGGAGACATTGAAGGGAAACTTAGAAAAGGATACAAGAAATTATTTTTCAGTGTATGTAGCCGGTGAATATTCTTAATTAAAAAAAAATAAAACAAGAACCCCCATTCATTCACCCTAGTTTAACTAAAGGCATGCCAACAAAGTTCAGTCGTACAAGGTTGCAATTAATTATTATTCTAAACTCGAAAGTAGAATTTCATAACACACAGTGACAGCGCCAATACTCCTAACAGGCTGGGTGAAACCTGATTGCATTGCTGAACATTGGCGGCTAAGACAAAGAAAAGAATTTAGACTTTCAGATTGGGCAGCTGATCTGTGAAGAGGAAATTGTGGGTGTACGAGGGAGGGTTAGAAGTAGGGTTTTGAGAGAAAAATAACAAGAGGAAGGAAGAAATTTAAAACACTGCCATTTTAACAACACCCTTATTTTTTTTTTTTTTGCAAGCAGCTATCAAAATCATTCAGTACTTTTTTATAGATAGGCAGTTTTGCATCTTAATAGTAGCTGATAAACAATCTCCTTTCATATTTATGCACAGGCATCTAAAAAAAGGGATGTGGGGGGGTTTTTTTCCTACTAAAAGGAAAAAAAAATACCACATTTCTCTCAAGGAAAGAAATGAAATCAAAATCATTGCCAAAGTGTACACTGGCATTTAAGAAGCACAAGCTCCTGACAGATGGTTAATGGTCTGACTATCAGCAAAATCAAAGCGAGGAAATTGCTAAAAGGAGTCTAATCGTTCAGAAGATAATTGTGCATCACAGTCTCCTACGTTGACTTGCTACTGGTGTTGACATCAGCTGAGATATTCGGTACATGTTGAGAAGGCCGCTTGTTCAAATTCACAGATTTTCTGCAAAAGACATGAAAAAAGGTGGATCAAAAATAGAAAAATGAAGCCAAAACAGATGGCACGTACTAACCACACCAAAGTCAGACTGGCTTGCCGGAATAATGTAGAGACGGAGAGCTGAAGGCAGGAAGGATTAAAGAACTGCCCCTGGAGTTCTATTTGCCTCTGACGTTTGTTTGCATTTTGTCTTCCATTGTTGCGCTCAGTGAGCTTAAACACTCTTTTCCTTTAAATATTATTGTTATTGTTAGGCTAAGCCCAGTTGATTTCAGGGCATGGCAACCCCATGTGGCAGAGCAGAACTGTCCCGTGGAACTTTCTAGACCACAGAACATCTTGACCCGAGCAGATCCCGGGCCTTTCTTCCATGCGTTAGGACCATCACTTCTTCCTTTGAATAAGGATGTGATTTCTGGTGGCCTAGTGGTAAGGAGTTGTGCTGCCAACCCAAAGGCAGGGGTCTCAAATCCACCAGCTGCTCTGTGGGAGAAAGATAGGTAATCTTCTCCAACGAAATGGTCTGCTTCTGACAATCCACTGGAGGGTCAGCTCTGGGTCAGTTCCAATTTGCCAGCATACAACAACAACAAACCTTACAAAGGCTGATTTTCAAAATGAAACATAAGTGAGCAATCTAACTGAGAAATGTGACTGGTTCTAGAGGTGTCCTCAACATAAAGACATTTACACTGTAATCCGCTAACACAAGAGAAGTATCATTACCAAGCTTTTCTCATTACTTGAGGATTGGCGTCTGTCATTACCCAACAACTCAAACTGCTGACAGGTGCCACCAGGGGACACTCATTCCTAAACAGCAAGAGCACCCAGGCCCTAAAAATAGGATTCCACTGGGCAGATTTCAAAACACAGTTTCCGTGAACATATAGTTTCCTTCTTAATTTCAAATTAAACACATGTCAAAATATCAAAGTATGTATACAGTGATTGCTTACCGTTCATAATAGAGACCTACTTTCTGTTGATGATTAAACCCTGTAGATACTGCTGTCCTGAGAGCTTGCTAAGGTTGACATGAATTCTTTTCTGATTCAGGACCTCTACACTCATTTTTAGAAACCATGGTAATGGTTTTTGTGGCTATAACATAATAAATCACTTCAACAGCTCCAAACTGATTGTTCAAAAATAACCTAAAACTTGATGACAAATATAAAATTCAGCTTATAAGCACTTTCACAGAAGTCAGAGAACTTTCTAGCATTCTTGAAGCATGTCTAAATCAGTGCGCCCATTCATAAAATTAATTTCTTTGCAACACCACTATGATAGTTTGTGACTTGTCCTTTAAACCTTTGATTAATCAATACAATATGAATATTCCTATCCCAAACTATTCCTTTTTGTTCTCCCCAGTTACTGAAGTTTAATGGTAAATTGAAAGCAGAAGGCTAGACCTTAATGCCTACAGCTTACAAATACTTACAGAAGTAGAGGCAGAGTTTTGCAAGTTAATGAAGAGTTAGTAATACTGAAAAAAGATGTAAGTTACAACTCAACCCTTTCCAAGAAACAGACCCTATCTACCAGTTTTATCAAAGCAACGGATTTGCTCTGAAAAATGCTTTGTCCAGTCATGTTCCCTTCCAAGTGAGCCCTGATTCTTTTTCCAATTGAGAAAAGACAGGATAATTACAGATACGTAAGCTCCCAGCAGTCAACAGTCAGCCGAATCCAGGACTTTGTGGTTCCTCCTCCTGAAGGAGTGTCAGAACGTCAACAGGTGCAGAGGCTCTGACTAAGGGAAGAGCCGTGGTCTCCTCCTAAGATTCCAGCAAACAGGGCCTTGCAAGCTTTTTTGCAGAGAAAAATTGTTTTGTCTCCAGCTGTCTCTTGTTCTCTGGCTGCTTCCAAGAATAGAAGAGGGTGTCGTTCTTGGGAAAGTCAGTTCTGTAACCCCTCTTGTTTTCTTTCAAAATCAGCTTTCGTAACGCGAGACAGAGAGGCTGAGTGAGGTCATACTTCCTGCCTGGCTCACATCAGAGGCACTCGTGCTGAGGACTGGAGATAAGTCTCCTGGACCAGTCAGAGGGGACGGACTTCCAGGCCCCGAGCCAGGCCAGCTGGGAATACTCAGCAGCTTTAGGGATGCGTTTCTGAGCTAACCTGGCACCCTCCTGGCCGTACTCAATTATTAATTCTTAGTGTGCTCTATGCCTTTGAATTGTGTGTTGGCCCAGAGTACTGAATGTCCATGGGCGAAGAATAGACCTGTCTTAGAGGAAGTACAAATAGGTGTTTCTTAAAGCCAAGGATGGTGACACCTTATCTTACGTACTTTCGGCATGTTGTCAGGATGGGTCAGTCTTGGAGAAAAGACATCGTATCATCCTGGGACAGGTCAGAGAAAGAGAGGAAGAGCCTCAACAAGATGGATGGACATGGTGTCTGTAACAGTGAACTTGAGCATGGATGTGAGGACGGTGCAGGATAAGAGAAAGTTCTGTTCTGATCTGTTGTCCGGAGGGTTGCTATGAGTCACAGCCCCCTCGATGGCACCTAACAACAATAGCTGTATACTGATACTGGAGTCGTGCTATCAGCATTTCAAATGTCAGTAAGTTCCCCTTCAATAAGTTTCAAGGAAACTTCCAGACTAAGACAAACTAGAAAGAAAGGCTTGGGCACCTGCATAAAAAAAGAAAAAATTAATCAGTGAAGCAAGCACTATTTATCACAAAGAATATTTTCTGGTTGGATGGGACTCAAAATGTGCAGCGGCTGTATCAATGGACTTGAGCAAATCAGCAGTCACGAAGATAGTATAGCTGTAAGCATATACTCCATTCTGTCATACAAGAGGTCACAATAAACAGGGGCAGATTTGATGACAACTAACAGCAATTACGCAGTCCTGACACTATCAAATTCTACTAAATACCAGGAGCTTGACCTGAGGAATATTTTTGTAGGAATATTTCACACATTACAAGGTGGTCTGTTCTGACTTGGTGGTACACACAACAATATATATACATATATGTGTATGCATATATATCCATATACACACACATATAAATATATATGTTATTTTGTTGTTGTTGTTGTGTACCTTCGAGTCGCTTGCGACTCATAGTGACCATATGTACAACAGCCCTAAACTGTCCTGTGCCAATCGCACTGTCTCCGATACACCCATCTCGATTACCCCAGTCACTGAATCAATCCACCTCATAGAGGGTCTTCCCCTCCCGCGCTGTCCCTCCACCCTCCCAAGCATGATGTTCCTCTCCAAGAACCCGTCCCTCCTTACAACATGTCCAAAGAATGTTAGACGGAGCCTCAGAATCCTTGCCTCCAAGGAGCCACCTGGTTTGACCCTTTCCAGGATGAATCTGTTTGTTTTCGTTGCAGTCCATGGTACCCTCAATACTCTTCTCCAGCACCACAGCTCAAAGGCATCAGATTATATCTATATAATTTATATATATCTATATAATTTATATATATAATTTATATATATGTATATATAATTTTTATATATATAAATTTTCCCTTTCCCGGAGCAGCTTGTGGTTTCCTGTTGCCTTTCAGTTAACAACCCAATACTTAACCCATTTGCACATCAGGGCTTCTTCAGTTCTGGGGATGGGTCTGAAATTCTCAACTTCCACCAGAAAAAAGAGATGAAGAGAAGTTTCTAATAAAAAACAGGGCTTATTAGTATCAAGTCTTATATACAATTCTTAATATGACTTCAAATAACTCGTTCTGACATGCTTTATTTTTCTAAGTGGTTATTATAAAACCAGTAATTGGAAAAATAAGCTAATGATGGATTTCTTTCAAATTTACAATCTCCTATCATTTAGAAGATACTTATTGTTCTAAAAGAAAACAGAGAGAGGAGTGTTTACTGACACCCTGGTGAAACTGGCTCTGTTCACTGTTTCACAAAAACACAAAGGAGGAAGTAACCCACTACCTGACCACAGGCTTCTGTTGCATCAGCGTTTTATGGTCACAACTGTGGACTGTGGCAGTGCTTGTGTTGACAAAGCCTCTGCCACACTCGTCTTATCTGAGTCCCCCAGTGGGCAGTGCCAGGCACTTGCCTTGGCGATGCTGGTATTGTTTTTTGGACTTTGAAAAGAGGACACACTCAAATCAAAGTGACCGGTTAGTGCTCATACAGGACGCTGCTCCAGGTTAAATCTGCGTCAGAATCAGCTGTACATGTTGTCCGTGTGACAACACCACAGGTGCCTGAAGATCGAGAATGAAGCTCACTCGTTAGGCTTATTGTAGTACACAACAACAATAACAACAGCTTTATGCTCCATGAAGACCTGGTAGCACAGTGGTTAAGCAGTTCGCCATTAACTAAAAAAAAACAACAACCTGGTAGTTGGAAACTTCCAGCTAACGCTATGGGGGAAAGACCCATAAAGATTACAAAAACAGAGCAAAGGTATCAACGTCATTTCCTGGAGACCCTCTCTCAGGTTCCAGGCTGTATATCTTCGCAGGAGGAGAAGACCTGTCTTTCCCTTAAGAAGCTGCTGCCATTGTTTTGATCAGCAACCCTAATGCACTCCCCCAAGGCTCCTGTCAGTGAACCTCACAGCCCAGGAAACGCAAGGCAACCCTTATGCTTCTCCTCATAGGGTCACTGGGAGCGACCTACCACAGGTCAGAACAAAAAGGGCACAGTTTAAAAGCGATGTGTGATGGGGTATTATGGTTATAACAAGAGTTCAGAATGAAGATTGCATAGTGGAGTGTACTCGGGGCGGGTTGAGGGGGTGGGAAATTGTATACCAATGAAGGAATTTTTCTTTTACTTTTCAAAGAAAAGAGCGAACTAGGTGGGAGGGGTGGGCAGGGAGAAAAATGCAACAATGACAGAACGGAAATCCATTAAATGTTCATTAAAATTAATAAGATAAAATTTAAAAAAACAGTTGAATTATAACTGGGAAAAAAAGGGCAGAGTTTAAATAAGCTGGCGGGATGGCTGTTTTCTAGTTCTGGTGTCACAAGCTTTAAACTGAGAATAATTTCTGATGTTGTTGCTGATTGTCTTCGAGTCGAGCACGACTCACAGCGACCCTAGGAACAAAAGGCCTGAAGCCCCGGTACAACTATTGACAATTATTAAAGTTCATAGAGTTTCTAGAGGCAAGTTTTTTAGGAAGTGGATGCCACTACTGCTGGCTTATAAAAAATTCAGATTTATAGTATCTAAACACAAAGGTATCAGTATGGTCAATGAACTTGCATTTAATAAAAAGCTCAGAAGTCTATTGCAGGTGATGAACTATTGCGCTGTTTGAGAAATGTGGATGTGGTTAATGTGATAACAGAAAATGACGACAGTAACAACAAAAACAAAAAGCCAAAGAATGTGCAAAGAACCATCAGAATAGCTGGCTTCAAGGATCCCAAAGGAGGAAATCTGTCAAGGAATCAGAAGCACAAGGCAGAGACTCGGTACTTTCTTTATGGGAGCTCTGGCCCCTGTTTCTCTTCATAGATCAGCATCCTTCTGCCGCTGATGGTGCCATCACATGCCTCAGCCTGCTCAAGCAGCCCAGGGAGCCCTTCTCGTGCCACTGAAATGATTAACAGCACCTCCTGCCAATCTCAAAAGGGTCCAGATGTGAATGGTGCATTTTAAACTCCGCTAGTTTCAAGGCAACCTGCACGAAAGAGTTCTCTGATAGTCAGCATCTTTTATTTTCTAAGCTTTTGTTGAGTCAAATACACATTTCCATCCTTTTTTTAAAAAAAGAATGTTTTATTGAGATTTTAATGTGAGTTTACAGATAACTTGCATTTCCATTCATTCATTGTTGCACATTTCCCTCCCTTTCCCCCTCCCCTCCTGTTCACTTTTCTCTTTTTTATTATTAATTTTAATGACTGTTTACAGAAACTTTGGATATCCATTCACTCATTGTTGCATTTTTCTCCCTGCCCACCCCTCCTCCCTCATTTTTTCTTAAAAAAATAATTCCTTTATTGTTGCACAATTTCCTCTCCCACACCCTCCCACCCTGGTCTACTTTGCTATGCATCTCTTATTCAGGACTGTTGTCATACAAATAATGTCTAACCATATTACTACTTTTAAACAGTTCTTTCTCTCATCTGTTCCAGAGTAGTGCTCATTATTTATCCCCTCTTTACTCATTTCCACCTTTTTTATGACCTTTACTAGCATAGACTGTAATATAATCAAGTCATTGTTCTTTGTATGTTAACTTTAAAATTCTTAAATTTCCTTAAATCCAGGTAGCTTCTGAGAGGTATACAAATGTTAGTATATTTTTAAAAGTACAATACTAGCAATGCTAGTTGTTGCTGGTTGTCTTCAAGTCGAGCATGACTCCTAGTGAACAGCAGTTGACAGTCATCAAAGTTCATAGAGTTTCCGGAAGCCTGCTGTTTAGGAAGTGAATGCCACTCCTGCATCCAAACCTGTCGTAGTATATTACTGTTGTTATGCGCTGTTGAGTCGCCTGGGATGTACAGTGATAAATCTCAAGGTTTACTTAGTCTGAGGAAATGCCTCAGTGAGCTCTAGGGACACGATCCATGGGGAAGGGTGATGTTAATCCAAAATCCTACCCTCTATATTTGCATCTACCAGTAACTCTTTGGAAGATAGATGGGCAGCCTTGGAAACTCCATAGAGGGTCAGCTATCAGTTGGTATCAAGTCAATGACAATGAGAAAGACAGAAAAAGAGAGAGATGCCTTGATCAAATAAGTACACTCTGCCAAGACTCATCAACAACCTGTGTTATACCGATGACACAACCTTGTTCATTGAAACTGAGGAGGACCTGAAGCATTTGCTTGCAGAAGGTCAAGGACTGCAGCCTTCAAATGAATTGAAGGTCAACATCAAAAAGACAAAGATTCTCACCACTGGGCCAATTGGCAGCACTATGATAGATGGAGAAGAGATTAAGATTGTTAACAATTACAGCTTGGTCAGCTCCACAATCAACACTCTTGACACCAGCAGTCAGGAAATCAAAAGACGAATTACACTGGGAAAATCCCCTGTCAGGGACCTCTCCAAGGTGCTAAAGAGCAATGATGCCAATGTAGGGAAGAAAATGTGCCTGATTCAGGCCATAGTCTTCACAATTATTTACATTAGAAAGCTGGAAGACAGAAGAATTAATGCCTTTGATTTGGGCGCTGGAGAAGAGCATTGAACACACTGTGCATGGACAACCAAGAGAACGAAGCAGGTATGTCCTGGAGAGGGTGAAATCAGGCTGCTCCTTGGAGGCAAGGATTTTGAAGTTCTGTCTTACATTCTTAGAACATAAGTCCCGGAGGGACCGGCCCTTGGAGGAGGTCATCATGCTTGGAAAGATGGAAGGACAGCACAGGAGAGGAAGACCTAGATGGGGTGAATTGACACAGTGACTGAGGTAATAGGGGTAGGTGTGTCAGAGACATTGAGACTGGCTCAGGACAGGGCAGGTTTCAGAACTACTGTAGACGAGGTCGCTATGAGTCGCAGGTGACTTGATGGTATGTAACAACAACACTGACCACTGTTGAGTCAATTTTCATATCAGGTTTCCATGGCTGTAAATATTAATGAGAAGATACTGCCTAGCTTTCTCTCGTGGAGGACTAATGGACTAGAACTTCTGACCTTTTGGTTAGTGGCACAACATGTGACACTCTATGTCACCAGGGCTCCTTATCTGGTCTATAGTAGTGACTGTTTTGTCCCCCAGAATAGGCATACAGTTGTTAAATATTCTGGGGGAGATGATGGTTCTACATGTGTATTTTTAATGTTGGAGGAATTTAGTTCAGCGATTTCTGCCTGTGTACTTTGTTTCAAGATAATTTGCCCACCACTCGCTTGGTTCCGCTCAAACGCAGCTGTAAGTCCTTTCTTTCTATATTTGGAGATGCAGAGACTAATGGTGAGCATTATCCATCTGCTTGAGGGGTGCGGTGGGACAGAGGAGAGGGACAGCTCCACGCCTGCGTGGCTGAGGGCTCATCTGGACACTTCTCTCACCTGTCACCCTGGCCCTGATCCCCGCCTCTGAGTCAATGAGGCCCAAGGAGGAGAGGCCAACCTACATGATGATTTCTCCAGTCTTGTCAGACACAATGTCTCCCTTTTTCAATGCTATGTAACACGCTTTTCAAGGAGCCCGGGTGGCACAGTGGGTAAAGTTCCCTACTGCTCACTGAAAGGTGGGTTGTTTGAACCCATAGCTCCCTCTGTAGGAGACAGATGTGGCCGTCTGCTTCCGTCGACATTTACCGCCTTGGCCAGTGGTGATCCTACTGTGTCTTACAGGGTTGCTGGAACTCAGAATTGATTCCTTGGCAGTGGGTTGGCTTGGGTTGTTTAGTGATCTCTCCAATTCTTAAGGGGCCTCTGGTGGCCTGGTTTCCTGTGTGTGTGTGTGGGGGGGCTCAGGTGGCCTGGCTCATAGGCAGCTACGCGCCTGACCCAAAGGCTGCGTCTCTCTGCTGCTCTAATCCTACCAGCTGCTCCAGCAGAGGGTGATGAGAGACCTCATCCCGGGTGATTTAGCCTTGGATACCCCACGGGGGTCAGCCGTGAGTCAATTCCGACACAACGGCAATGAGCTTTTGAACAATTCTCTAAAATGATCCCTAGGCAGTGTTATCAATCTGCGTACATGCTGACTCGTAGCGACCTCATGTGTTGGAGGGTAGACTTGCTCAGGATCAAGTCACTCGCTGTGAATCTTTAAGGAAGTGGCTCATCAGCTCTTTTTTTTATGCGATGGTTCTGGGTGGCTTTGAAATGCTGATCTTTTGTCTAATCATCAATTACAAACTGCCTTCTTATTTGCTTTGAACCAACTAGCAAACTGTATATATATACTCAAAACTCAAACTCCTGGCCTTTAAGTCAGAACCCACTCCTACCTGCCTCCACTGGGGTCTCTGAGGCTGGAAATCGTCTGGGATGATATTGCCCACCCTTCTCCTTTGGACCTGCTGGTGGATTCGAGCCACTGGAAAGGCATAGCATCTGAATTAGCAGCACGTTTTTATATTAACATATAAAAATATATCTAGTAGTATAGGAATATAATATCTACACATTGTCGTATAATATATAATGCTATTTTGTACATTGCGTTTGAGTCAGAAATGCTTCATAGCTAATCCTCCAGTGCCTTTTCAAAGGCTGTTAAATTTCCTAAGAGGAGGTTATTCATTTTTCTCTTATGGGACAGCTGGTGGATTTGAACTGACTACCCTTGATCTGGCAATGCAACTCCTCACAAATAAGTCACCAGTGTTCTCCTAATCTGTACCTATTTCTACATCTGTGTCATCTCTGTACAGCAAACTGACAGAGCAGTGCTATACCACCTAGAAGAATGTTTGACCAAAAACAATTAAAACCAGGCCTAAGGGCCGCAGATTAAAATCACCCACCCTTGGCTTGGTAGCATCACTTTCTATCCATTAGGAAAACTGAGCTCTCTCTATGTTATTGTTGTTAAAATGCTGTTGAGTCATAGGCAACTCATAGTGACCCTATGAACTTTCTTCGTTTCTCCAAGTTCACAGGGTTTCCAGAGTCAAACTATTTCGGAAGTGGATGCCACTCCTGCTTCTGTTGATTTGCTGTACAGAAGTAACTTAACTCTTGGTTGCTGTGATGCTAAATACTGCGACACTGATGTGTCAAATGTGATAATGGTTATCTATAGTAGACAGTGTTTGGTGGAGTTCCCCGATTAAAACAAACTTGGAAGCAGGAGTGGCATCCACTTCTGAAATAGCTTGCCTCCAGAAACTCTATGAACTTGGGGAAATGAAGAAAGTTCATAGGGTTACTATGAGTCACCCAAGACTCGAAGGCATTTAACAACAACAACAACAACAACATGTTATCTCAAGTGACCTAGTGGTAAGAAACTAAGCTTCAATCCCAAAGGCATGTGGTTCATATCCACCAGCTCTCAGGAGGACGGGCAGCCTCCTCCTGTGTAATTAACTGTCTCTGAAAACCCACTGGATGATCAGCTATGGGTCAGTTCTGACTTGACAGTGGACAGCAACAACAACAACAACAACAACAACAACAACAATCATCTCTGTATCTCCCTACAGCCCTCATGGGTTACGGAGGCTGTAAATCTTCATGGGAGCCCACTGCTCATCTTTTCTTCCATGAAGTGGTCAGAGGATTCACAAATCTTTCTGTAATCTGTCCAACATGTGTGTGTATACACAAATATAGTTTTTCCTCTCTCATTGCCATTGAGTTGGAGACTATAAATTGCATAGAACAAGATTGCTCATCTTTCTCCTATGAAGCTGTTGGTGGGTTTTAATTACTAAAAATGTGTGACCTTGGACTTGTCAGGACAACTCCCTACAAACTGTGCAACACACACATACACAAATGTACATAAGCACATGTATATACTTACATACATATATAGAGAGAGAGAGACAGAGAGAATGAACTCTAGTGACAGAATTTATTGTTTGTATGAATAATTCTAGTGATAATGCTTCATATTGGAAGCAGGAGTGGCATCCACTTCCTAAACAACATGCCTCCAGAGACTCTATGAACTTTGATAAATGTCGATAGTTATAGAAAGGCTTCAGGCTTTTTGTTCATAGGGTCGCTGAGTTGGCCTTGACTTGAAGGCAATCAACAACATAGATATTTTATATATATTATATACTATATAACATACATATATTAACAACAACATTATATATTATATGACAATGTGTAGATACTATATTCATATACTACTAGATGTGTTTTTATATGTTAATATAAAAACATTGTGCTGCTAATTCAGATGCTATGCCTTTCCAGTGGCTCGAATCCACCAGCAGCTCCAAAGGAGAAAGATGGGCAATATCATCCCAGACGATTTCCAGCCTCAGAGACCCAGTGGAGGGCAGGCAGGAGTGGGTTCTGACTTGAAGGAAAGACGTTTGAGTTTTGAAAGTATATATCTCTATCTATTATCTATCTATCTGTCTATTATCTATCTATCTATCTATCTATCTATCTATCTATCTATCTATCTATCTATCTATCTATCCAGTTGTTCTTGTTAATTTAGTCAAAACAAATGATGAAGCTAGTTATATATAACTACAGTTATATAGTTATGTTGTTGCTACTTGCCGTCAAGTCAGAACTGACTCATAGCTGACCCTCCAGTAGATTTTCAGAGGCTTTAAGTCATACAGGACGAGATTACCCATCTTTCTCCCTCAGAGCAGCTGACAGACTTCAGCTATATGTACAAGCAATACATGCATGCGTGGGCATACACACACACACACACACACACACACACACACACACACACATCCCTCTTCAGTAACCTGGTGGTAAGGGGTTGCACTATCAACCCAATGACACATGTGTTTGAATCCATGGTTGAATCCAGCTGCTCCGAAGGAGAAAGCTGGACAGCCTCTTCCTGTGTGATTTACTGCCTCTGATAACCTACTGAAAGGTCATCTACGAATAGTTTCGATTTGACAGTGATCCACAAGAGATCATTTAACAGTTTACAGCTAACTGCCATGGGTGATGGGTGCCATTGTCGACAGAGATACAGCTGTATCATCTATGACACTCAATTGCTATTGTAATGCAGCTATTACATCCAGTTCTTGCCGCCAGTATGTCATCTATTTGAGGGTCTTCTTATCTTTTGCTGACCCTTTATCTTTCTCTGCATTGACATCCCTTGGGCCATGGGTCGGAATCTATTTCTGGGGAGCTGGGTTGGTTTGTTTTTATGTGTTAAACTTACTCCAATGATCAGGCATTATCAGCAGCTATTTCACCTGTATTAACATTAGGAGGAACATTCAAGTCACTCTTGACCTGGGGCTGGTCTTCAAGGTTTGGAAAGGCACTGTGCACTGCAGGATGTGTAGCAGGTCTGGTGGCTAAACTGTAAGGAGTTGTGCTGCCAACCCAAAGATACACAGTTTGAATCTGTCTGCTGCTCCAAAGGAGAGAACTGGGCCATCTCCTTCTGTGCAATCCATTGCCTCTGGACACCCACGGAGTGTCAACAGCTATTAGTGGGTTTTGACTTGATGGCGTACAACAGCAAGGACACAAAACACAGCAGGGCTCTACCCTCAGTGAGCTCTGGTGCTTTAGTGGTAAAGAGTTGCACTGACAACCCAAAGGCCGGCGGTTCGATTTCACCAGTCACTCTGCAGGACAAAGATGAGCAGTCTCCTCCTGCGTGATTAATTGCTTCTGAAAACCTGCTGGAGGGTCAGTTATGGGTTAGTTCCTCCTAGACAGTACATAACAACTACCCTCAACCCGGTAACAACTAAAAATGGCCCCTCACACACACACTGTTCTCCTGGGATTTTAGGATTTTTACTTCAGAAATGATGGCTAATATGATGTGGACAATAAATATGGAAGTCTTAAGAAAAATTGGCACCTTTGAGTTGTGTTGGCAAAGAGTATTGACTATACTACCAACGCATGCCAGGAGAACAAACAAATCTGTCGTCCAGGAAGTGCAATTAGGGAGCTCCTTAGAGACCAAGAGGTTGAAAAGTCATCTCACATACTTTGAGAATGTTGTCAGGAGGAACCAGGCCTGGAAAAAGAAACTATGGTGGGAGAAGAAGAGACCCTATGGATGGTTTACAGACTGGTTACAACAATAGGATTGAGTCCGGTAGGGATTATTAGGATGGCAAGATAGAGCAAGGTTTTGATCTATTGCCACAATTCTCATATTTCCCAAAATGCCCTTTGGGAATGACATTAATTCTGTTGTAAACTAATTGCTTTTACAATCAACTCAAGTCAGTATTGTTCGTGCAAGACCTCATTTTTATTTCCTCTTGATTTTAATTTTAAAGGGTCACTTGTTAAACATCACTTAAAATGGCTGAATCATCTTTTCAGCGTGAGTTGTTGATTTCTAAAAACCAGTGAAGACTGGATAGGATATGTGCCTTCAAAAACAATAGTAATCCTAAATTTTGGGTAGCATGCAGAATGAGTATTTCTTTTTTTTTTTTTTTTTAGAATGAGTATTTCTTTTTCTCACTTACTAGCATGTGCCCAGAACCCAGAAACAAGATCTTTAGTATGACCACTGTTGCTGGAGAAATATTTCCTTGTCTTGAGTATCACTAGCTTGTGATATAAAGTGCTGACTGAAGAAGTGTAATTAGCAGCTGCAAGAGGGACAAGAATATGTGGTTAGTAGGAGGTTGACTTGCTCACCAGGAATCATAAAGTAGATTTATCAGTCAGTTCCACCTAGGTAATGCTGTATAATAAACAATCCCTCAAATTCAAGTAGATTCAAACAACAAATGTTTATTTCTCCCTCTATATCCATTGTGCTCTAGTGGTAAGAAACTGTATTTCAATCCCAAAGGCAAACAGTTTGAATCTACCGGCTTCTCTGCAGGAGAATGATGGACAGTCTTCCCCTGTGCAATATACTACCTCTGTAAACCCACTGGAGGATCAGCTGCGGTTAGTTCTGACTTGTTGGCATTAAAAAACAATGTATCAGTTGTAGATTAGTGGGGAGTTCTGGACTCATTAATCTGTATACAACTCAGGTCAATGGAACTGCCATCATTTCACACAAAGTTTGGTGTGGGGGTTTTTCCAGTGCTTGACTTAGAAATTTTTATGTCTTTTGATGCAGTTGTCTTAAATAATGTTACTAGTTCCAACAAATCATATAACTACATGTGATTCCAAGGGGACATGGTGGAGGTGTAAAATACAGCTCTATCTGTGTCAAGAAGTCAGATTCTGAAAATATGTGGTGTATGACGAATTATAATCACAATAGGAAATTTCTCCTTGTCTTTTTTATATATTGTCTTTCTAGTCTAGTTCAGCACTACTAGTTACAGGATGAATATGAAATAGTTGCTTAATTTGCTAAATTTTAATGTAATTGAAATAAAAACTACTTTGCTATTTCACATCATGAGATATTTATGTGCTAGTGTCTACATTTATGCATATGGTGTCCTATGTATGCAATGTTACATTTACAAAATTTGAGAGGCTAGGTGATAGAGAAAGGGGGGAAAAAGGATGTTTTATTTCAACATTTCTTTGAAAATGCCCGTTTATTATTTTTTCCTCTGTAGTTTCACAGCAGGGACATTGTCTTCTGTGTCAGCTACAGAGTTTGAGACTTGATCATTGCAAGATGCAACTGACTCATACCTGATCCTCCAGTAGAGTTTCAAAAGCTGTAAATTACATAGAAGGAGAATGTCCATTTTTCTTCTCTGGAGTTATTGGTGGATTCAAACTGCCTGCCTTTGGGTTGGTGGCTCAACTCCTTACCCATTAGGCCATGAGGCTGTTGGGTACCATCCAGTCAAAGTTGGCTCACAGCTGACCTTCCAGCAAGTTTTCAGAAGCTGTCAATTGCACAGGAGGAGAAAGCCCTTCTTTGGTAGATTTGAACCATGGGCATTTAGGTGAACAGTTCTTTACCACTGTTGTTGTTGTTATGTGCCGTTGAGTCGCTTGCGACTCATTGCAACCTTATGTACAGTAGCTCTAAACTCTGCTCTGTTCTGTGCCAATCTCATTGTCTCTGACACACCCATCCCAATTGTCCCAGTCACCGAATCAATCCACCTCCCAGAGGGCCTTCCCCTCCTGCGCTGTCCCTCCACCTCCCAAGCATGATGTCCTTCTCCAAGGACCAGTCTCTCCTTACAACATGACCAAAGTATGTCAGACGGAGCCTCAGAATCTTTGCCTCCAAGGAGCAGTCTGGTTTAAACCTCTCTAGGATGAGTCTGTTTTGTTTTCTTTACCACTAGGCCACCATAATTAGGTGTCTAATTAAGTAGTTTAGCTATATTTTTTGTGTGTGTGATGTTGGGAAACTCGTATCATTTACATGAGTTGTAGCAATAGGTTCTCCAGCTGCATTTACTTTGTATTATTTCATGACACTGTAACATCTACTTTTCGTATTATAAGGACCTCCTAGACTGTGGAAAGCAATATAACTGTGTAATTGTGGTCCTGGGATGTCCTTATAGTCCTGTGCTCTAAACAAAGTGTCCAAAAGCAAGAGATGTTTTTATAGCCTTTTGCTCTCTTCTTCAAAAGGAATTGGGATGGATGTTTAAGAAAGTACAGAATGCATCTATAATAGTTTATCAAATAAACAGCAATGATCAATGGCCTTTCACCGCATTTCCCTAAGGGCAGACACTTCACCAGCGTCAATGGGCAACTCGAGCCCTCACTTCTGCCTCACCCCCACCAGCACCCAGCACTAACCATCAGCCAATGGCCGCGAAGCCCCGCCTTCCCGGGAAAGCCCTCCAATCGCCGCCCTGCCCGGGCCCCACCCCCTCGCGTCACGTGACAGGGCCCTGCCCGCTTCCGGCGCGTCGCGGCCGGATGACGTCGCCGAGCCGGCGTCGCTTCAGGGCCGGCGGCGGCGATGGCAGCGGACGCTGAGCGGGTTTGAGTGCTCGGACCCGGCTCCCTCCCGCGCGACCTCGGGCTCGCCCCGG
>NW_006399753.1:9020188-9104780 GCF_000299155.1 Elephantulus edwardii | reverse complement strand
CCGCTCGCTCCCCCTGCCCTGCCCCCTGCCGAGGGCTGGACGCCTGTCAAACCCGGAGGCGCCGCCACTCCCGCCCGCCGGGCCCCGGGTGGCCTCGGCTGCAGCCTCTGCCGGCCTCTCGCCGACCTCCCGCATCGCCTACCTGCTGTGGCCGCTCCTCCTCCTCTGTCCTCGGCTGCTCGTCTCTCTCCGTGTCTTTTAATAGTTTCCCTCTCTCCACCTCTTGGCACCTCTTAGCAGCTCTACCATCTTGATCATCGCTGCCATTCTTGCCCCTTTAAAAAAAAATTCTCTTCCGCGGGCTCTCTGCTCCCGTGCCTTTTCTGCTCCTGCTCCGTGGAGGGTCTTAACTTTTTAGAAAAACGTCCCCGCTTCATCTTCCTCTCGCCCGCCTTCCGCCTGCCCTTGCAAACAACGGGACGACTTGCTTTTCATTCCGAAATACCCCTGGGGGGACTTACATTGCCTGACTTGCCACGTACGACAGGCGCGAAGTTTGATCTTAGAAAGTGGTAGTGTGCCTGGTGAACTACCCCCTTAGTGAGTTTACTCCGGTGAAACACTGTAAAGATGATTGATAGATTCTTGCACACTCAAAAGCCATCTATTCAGAATGATTCCTCCGTTTGTTCATTGCCCCTCCGTGCATGCATCCTGGCTGACCTTCCTGCTACATTTTTAATGCACTACATCTTTGCTGATGGTATTAAAAAGATTCACATCAGGAGGACTGCATAGGGACCCTGTACACACACAGGGGAGAGCTGCTCTGTCGGGTTCCCAGGACTGAATCTGTTTGGGCACAGACCGTGTCACCTTCCTCCCTTGGAGCCGCAGGCCGGTTCCAGCTGCTCTCCTTTGAGTCAGGAGCTTTGTGCTAACCACTGTACCTTCAGGCTCTTAAGTGGAGGCCAAGCCCCTACCCCCATTTAAGTTGGATTGTTACATTGTTTCATGATAAGTGAGTGCTAACATTATCCCTCCCCCTTCTGTAGGCAAGTTTTTCAAACAGGAAATATGGCAAGTAGAACTTGATGTTTGCTGTTGTGTTTTGTCTGTGTTGAATTGTAATCAAACCATTTTTTAAAAGGACACGACTGTGTGTGTTTTCTTTTTACTTTTGTGCAGCTGTCAGGAAATGGAGTCATAATAATAACAACCCTAAATATGAAACAAGAGTCACCACCAGGTCTTCTGGTCCCTTCTGCTCCTCAGTAGCAGTGGGTTTACATTCCTTAAGGCTTTTATACCTTGTGTAGGTTTTCTCAAAGTGCATTCCTGTTTTTAAGTAATCATTATTGAAAGAGGTTACCTCAAGTCCATAGAGTGGCCAGTATGATCACTAAGATAATAAAAAGTCTCACTCCCAACCCAACCCCCAAACCCTATTGATCTGTAGAGAAATACATCATCTTTGTAGTTTTCTGCTTTGACATTATAGTCACTTCCATTGCCAACAAAAAAACTGTATTAGAACATAGAAGAAAAAAGTACTCTGAGTTAAAATTTGTTACTTAATAAATGTGATGAATAAGAATAAAATTTACTTTGTAACTTTATATGTTAAAAGAATTATTTGATATTTCAATGGAGGGCTTGTTAATAATGAAAACTTGTAAAAGGAATTATTCAAGTCTTCACTGAATTTGGAATATGCTGATTTGTCCATTTTTGTTAATTTCTTAGTGTTTTATCTGATGCTGTCTATTACTAGGCAGTCAAAAAATAGTGATTATAATTAAAGTAAAAACTTGATACATTTGGTAATTTCAGTTAGTGACATTTATAATACTAAATTATCTTAATTTCTCAAAGCCATGAGAAATTCCTTAGTTATTGTAGAGAATTGTCTTGAGTGTTTAACTAAATTTTAAAGCATTGTAGTCATTAGCAATTATAATTGGCCTTGTACTTATTTTTCTTATGCAGTTATCTTTTCTCCTTAGGTCCTTTTCCTTAATTCAGCATCAAGATTGCTTACATAAAGTTACATAGTAACTTTACCTGGACATGTTTCTAATTATTAAGCTCCTTAAAATTTGAAGTTTAACTTCTCATGTATTATTTTCAAAATTCTCTTTGGTGTTATTTCTTATGCTGTCTTATGCTGTATTCCCTTTCCATTTCATGTATCACAATCTAACAATTATTTTTTGTTTTTCCCTTGAGACAGTGAAAAGAAAATACTGAAGAATAGAATCTAAAGATGAGTAAAAAGCCCCCCAACCGACCTGGAATCACTTTTGAGATTGGTGCTCGTTTGGAGGCACTGGACTACTTACAAAAATGGTAATGGAAGTAAAGAGCTCTTGGCCTGAAGCGCAGTCTCTGCAGCCTGATGGATGTGGCTTAATTGCTTAATTTTACTGAAAGTGGCAGCAACATTAGTTTTGAATGCACACCTACATTATGTCTTTGTTCTCCTGCTCTTCAGCAGGTTTTTCAAATTTAGTATTTTAAAATGATTCCCATTAATTTTAGTTGTTTGAAAATTGAAAGTAAGCGTCTAGAATTTGAGATGTGTAGAGATTACCGTGGGTACACCTGTGTTCTTACATGAGCTTTATTTTAAGTTGTTGTATACTGTCGAGTGGGAATCAACTCATAGCTGACCCTCCTGCAGTAAATCACACAGGAAGAGATTGCGCATCCTTGGTGGAACAGCTGGTGACTTTTAACTTTGAGATTGCATTTCAGCTTCTTAGCGCTAGGCCTCCAGAGCTCCCTGTATTTATTTATATGAGAGGTAGTAACCTTTTTTCAAAAGCTAGCTTCCTACATTTTAGATAAGTTTTTGATATAAAGTGTGCAAAAGCCAGTACCTGTGTGTGATAGAAACTTGTCAAGGAAGGAAAATCCAAATAACTGCTACTACTGGAGAGTGATAGGAATGCAGCGAGACCCCCTGTTTTAAGGTGGGCAGTGCCCTTCAGAGCCTGGACAAGCAAGGTGGTACTGGCCAGAATGGCTCTCAGCTGCCACTGTAAGTTTATTTTCTTGGCATATGCCACAGGTAGTCTTACACATTACATAGTAATGATTACACTGTAGAAAATGTCTGCACAAAAAAGTGTCCTCACTGTTCGCGATCTCACCTAAAACCAAAGATGTGCTGCATTCCTCCTTCCCAGTGCTCTCATGTCAACGCCATCTGGTCATTGTCGCTAGTCCTCAGTCCAGGCACTCGGAAATAAGCAGACCTCTCAGACCTGGGAGCTGCTGCTGTTCCAACCAGCTTCATAACTGGTCATTTAAACCCCTTCACCAACCATGCTTAGTGGTACAGTGATATAGGAAAAGCAGGGGCAGTGGGATAAAGGTGCAAACAGGATGACTGGGAAGGAGAGATGGACATTCAGCCAGGGCTGTGGTGGGAGGAACACGGCCCACAGTCAGGCTGCCTGCTGTGCCTTGTCCTGTCTAGGGGGACGACTCTCCTTGCCATTCTTTCTCAGGCCCCTAACCTGAGATACGTCTTCTCAGAGGGGTGCTGCCTCAGCTTCTCTGAGGCTCATGTCTTTTTATGGGGGCCCAAGTGGTTTAGCGGCTCTAGGACTCTGCTTGATGCTTTGTCATTTTCTGGCACTATAATAGCTTTAAAACCATAGCAGGGGTTTATAGATTTGCTTCTGAATTATTTGTGCAAGTCATCTTCCAGTGTTGGCAGTGTCATACAGAAATGTCTTCTGTAGTCATGAGTTTTTACTTTACGTTGGCCTGGACTTTATCTTCGGCACCTGGCCTTGGAGTTTTACACACTTCCCTGACCCCAGCAGAGTGCCCCCTCCTGTGGGATGGTTTGAAAGTGAAGCCTGCAGTGGGCACCTACTGTTACCTGACCCTTTGTCCCAAGTAGCAGCCCGATGATTTCTTTTAGGAAGTTTTCTTCTTATTCTCACCAGGTGACACGTGAGCATGTTCCCATTGTTCAGGAAAGGATTTGGGAACCTCATGGGAATTGCTGTCTCCAGAATTTTCCTGACTCGTCTGCCCTGGTTCACTCCAGTAGACTCAGCTTTTCTCTTGATTGTCTGAGTCCTGGCCATACTATATGGATGGTCATAGGCAGAACGAGGCACCTTTCTTAGCCAAGCTGTACCTTCCCTTTGATTTAATTAAATAAGAATTGACAAACGTCATTCTATTGTAGTAGTATTGAATGTGCAGGCTTAAACATGCAGAATCCTTTGAAAGTTTCAGTATAAACTAGTTGTAATCTTAAGATACGAGCAACTGTATGACCAATTTTATCCAAATACCATCACCACCATTACCTAAAAGAGGTTACCTACTTTTGAGGGATCTTCTCTTTTCTGAATAAGCCAATTCCTGCCCTCCTGACCTGCTAGCCGATTTCCAAGGCTAATGGGATGAGATTGCACATTTCTCCTGAGGAGCCACTAGTGGATTCGAACTGCCAGCCTTTGGGGTTGAACAAGTCCCTTTGAATTATGCTCACAGAGTTTGCTCTTTCTTAATTAGGAATCCTTTTGTTTCAAAAGAGATAACCAATTCATTTTACTTGGTTAGAAAAGAAATTTATTGGTTGTTATCACCAAAATGCAAGAGAAATTTGAAAGATTATATAGTTGCCTTTTATTTTTTCCCCTTATCCAATAAATTTAGTTGCCTTATCTTTTTAAGTCTTAAGATTTGTGTTTTTATTTAAAACTATTTCTAAGACTGTTCAGATAATCCTGTGGCCAGTTGTGAATATAGAAACGTAAGCTGAATATTAATGATTTACATTCTGATTTTGATTACTTTGTTAGTACCTCTTGTCAGGATATAATTGGTGAAGTAACAGTTCTTAAAGAAAGGTGCTTGTGTTTATTCTCTTCAGTAAACTTTGTGGTTAAGTAATGTTAGAGAAGGATATTTATAGTAGTAGAAAGGTATCTTCTGTATTATATGGTGTTCAGCGGCATGCCTGGTCTCTACCCACTAGGTGCCAGCAGCATCCTTCGTGTTGTTGATTGCTGTTGAGTCGAGCATGCCTCATAGCGACCCTATGAACAAAAGGCCTGAAGCATTTCTGTAACTATCGACATACATCAAAGTTCATGGAGTTTCCAGAGGCCTGTTGTTTAGGAAGTGGATGCCACTCCTCACCAGTAGTGGAAATTAAAAAGGCTCCAGACTTTGCCAGATGCCCCCTGGTAGGCAGAGTCACTCCCAGTTGACAGCTGTGATGTAGTAGGGCAGCAACACAAGATACCATTTAGTCAACAGTTGGCTTTTCTTACTCTGATTTGACCAGGAGAAGCTTTTAATTCTGAAGGCATGCCACTCAATCTCTCCAAGAAACCAGAATATGAGAAATGGTGCTGGTTAGATTTTTTCCCACATGGCACACTTTGAGAATAACTAGTTAATTCTTCTTGGC
This sequence comes from Elephantulus edwardii, assembly GCF_000299155.1. Taxonomy (NCBI): domain Eukaryota; kingdom Metazoa; phylum Chordata; class Mammalia; order Macroscelidea; family Macroscelididae; genus Elephantulus; species Elephantulus edwardii. The sequence goes on along the minus strand of NW_006399753.1, from coordinate 9,099,394 downwards.
AGAGGCTCTTAGACTTCTAAAGTGACAGTTGGAATTGAACTTCGTTTTTGGGAAGGTACCTGATTTGAATTCTTACAGTAGTTTTTCAGGAATATCAACACCATTAGCTTTCATGTTAGTAAACCACTCATTTTTGATGGTGAAATATTTGCAAATTTGACTGTTCAGTTTATGGTTCCCCCCACCCCCAAGATCATAAACAAGATCTGCATCTTAAAAGCAAACCTGAATGACTGAAGAGCCAGTACTTTGAGAATTCAGTCTTTGGAATTGCTCGATTTTCATTGTGTTGTGCTTCTCATCCAGGAGCTCCTCAGTGCATAGGTATGATGGCAGCCTGCTGCAGACACGCTCCCTGACGAAGTCTAGATTTCATTATAATGACCCTGGTTGTAATGGTCTCTGTAGTGTAAGTAAACCTTAGCCAGAGTAATTACATATGATAATCACTGGAACTTGTCATCACTTTGATTTTTATGGGCTCATTTAGATAATGATTTTTGCATTCTGCTGCAGGTGGCTTATTGATTTAAAAAGACTTTTAATAAGAGTACTGCAGGTAATTCAAAGCAGTTGTCTTTTTATTATGACTTTATTTTTTAGTATTAATAGTTATAAGAACTAATTGAGTTTGACCACCCCTGCAGTTGTACCATAAGTACTTCTGCTTGAGAGTGGTTGATGAGTTGTCATCATGGAATGAGCTTATGGACACAAAATCTTTTCTGTGTGACATAGTGTCATTACAGATTGCATTTTTACCTTTATACTTCATATCATTCCTTTTTAAAATAGCCATTTGTATTTCATGTTAATTCAGTGTTGTTTCATATAAATTAAAAATTCTGCACTTCAATAGCAGGTAAAAGTGTGGGTGAGTTGCTAAAAACTTGACATTCTTGTGAGGAGCCATACAGTTGAGAACTAGAAATACTCTGAGAGGTATCCCTCTCCACTTCCTCCCTCTGGGATCCTATCCTTCTTCTCTCCTTACTTTCTTATTTTGTTCTGATACATCTGTAGTAAACACTTTAGTCTCCTAGTTGATTCAGTTCAGTTTGGAAAGTTTGAATCCCTGTTTGACATAAATGCTGTTTGAAGAGATAATGGCACTTGATGGGGAGGGAGGAGCTGTAATGTGATCATTGTGTGATATTTTTTTTTCCCATACTCCAGATGTCTATAATAAACAGTATGCCTTTCATTGAGGACATAACATTTCCTAGGCTGTTATACTACTTTTTCTGATTAATAGCGGTGAACTCCCTCCTAGCCTTTACTGAGAAGAGAACATGAAGGGAAAGAGGTGATGGTGTGTCACCTAAAAATGAAATTTATTTTCTTATGTTAAGATTTTTTTCCTTTAAATGGGAGAGTAATTTTTAATATATATCCTAAAAATAAAACGGTTAAAATGAAATTAAGTTCCCACTTCTAGGTCAAGGGAAGAATTTGATTGAATTGGTAACGGAATATACTTTTTTTTTAGGAAAAAAATTATTTCTACTTGTGTAAATCACATCACATATTCTTTAAGGTTCAGAGAGTGTCCATTTTTAAAAATACGTTCATTCTATAATTTTAAATGCAGTGATATATTACCGCCCTTCTCCACCCCAAGATAACTAAGTTGCTGTGTCAGTAATCTCATTTTTGGCTTGATTATCTACCACAGTTCCTAAATACAAGGCCTGATTATATTTTGAGAGCCTCAAACTCATTGCCATCAAGTTGGAACTGACTTTATAGCTGATGTTGTAGCAGGTTTTCTGAGGCTATAAGTGATGTAGGAAGAGATTGCCTGTCTTACTCCTGAGAAGTGACTGCTGGATTTGAACTGCAGGAGAGGTGCCACCTTTGGGTTGGAAGTGCAGTTCCCAATGGGCCATGCCTTCAGAACTTCCTGCCAGAGGCATCCTCTTTAGTGGACTGACCGGGTTTTGATGCTTAGTTTCCTCTACGCCGACTAATCCTAAGTCCTACTGAGAAGTGTAGGTTGCCATAACTTTTAAAAATCTTGCAGTGTTTAATTTTTAAGCATCTGTTTGTCACACTGTCCTCAGCAATCTGTTTAAAAACTAGCCTGTTAGTGTTTGGAGTTAACACAGTTAAGTATTTTGCATCTCGATCACAGTTCCTCCCCCCATAACCTGTGTACATGAAAATGTTGGCAGATAATTAGAAATCACTGAGGTAAATATATGCAAAGGAAGAGAGAGAGCTGAAAAGGAACTGCATGGGAAGTTGTTAAAGTAGCTTGAGATGCTGACATGAACGACATGATAAAAGGGTAAACAGCCTTGCTGGGGGTCAGAATGAACTGCTATTTTTGTAGTTTACGAGGAGCTCTTGCAAAGATTAGCATATATAATCTGTCTGAATATTGTTCAGTGAGTCAAGTAATACGTCAAACTGGTTTTGATTACTGATATAATTTCTCTTGATTGGAATGAAAATTATCCCTCAGAATAACTGATTTAATTATTAAAAGAAAATTCCTGAAATACTATTATTAATTCTTAGCTTCGTCATTAGCCCTAAAGGAAATTGGATGCACGGAGTCAACTTGAAGCATTTGGATGAATTACTCTTTCCACTTCTGTTGGAATACTTGTGATTCCTTCCTCTCCAGAGCCACAGGGAAGGAACGTGAAAGATAAAAGTGGAGGAGTGTCTGCAGATACCAGAGTGTGATGGAACAGTGTCAATTTTGAATTATCACTGCTCTTTCTATATATTCAGAGATTTTTGAGCTTTATTGAACGTTTGCAAATGTGAGTTTGTAAGATGTTCATAAACAGAAAAGGAAGAGAGTGGAAGCTGAAGAAATTTTGATGTTCCACGTAGAAATACCATCACATTGAATCAAAGTACATAGTGTTGTTTCTTTTAATTAGAAGGACTTTTTTTCCCTAATTGGACTGAGCTAGTTGAAGGAAAACATTGCTTGGAGTTGTGTGTTCTATATTTAAGATAAGAGAATGCTCCTAAAGAGTAGGACGTAGATACATTTTTTGAACTGAAATCATATTGAAAGTCTGTTCAATCAGCTTGACGTTTGTAGAGATCTTTCTCACTGCTGTCCTTGATTCTGCTTTATGGCAACTCTGTAGGACAGAGTAAAACGGACAGCCGCACCTCAGGCCTGCTGAAGCCGCAAGTCTTTATAGTAGCAGACTGCCTTTCCTTGCCCTGTGCAGCAGTTGGTGGATTCAAATCAACAACCTTTTGGTTTGCAGCCCAATACTTAGCCAGCAGCAAACCTGAGTTGAATAGTTTTAAAATAAAAATGACTTTTCCAGTGCAAATAAAATTCTTTTTGTAGATTGAGTTTTTCTCAGTGTGTATATATACCTGAAGATGACTGATTCTGTTTCTGAGTCACTTAGTTTTGAAAACTTGATTTCAGATAATAGACTTATAAGAATGTATCATCACAAATAAACACCAAAACAATTGATACTTTTATTCTGAGATATCCATAGAAAGTTTATCCATGGATTGCAGATTAAAGACCCCTTTTCTAGAGAATTCAAGTTAAAGTTTATTGTGAGTTTTTGTTGTTAAATTTTTGAGATCCTTTCGTTTCTCAGTGAGATTCCAGTCTAGGTGTCAGTCAGGTCTGTACAAATGCATAAGCATTTGAGTGCTTTCATTTTTTCAGTATTCACGAAGTCCTAAACTCACCTAATAATGCTAAAGATAAGAATGCTCTCCTGCTTCCTGCTGCTGGTCCAAAAAGTATAAATAGCCAGATTATAAATAGAAGCAGAGTAAAGCCTGCTTGTTTAAAACACACCTGGTCTCGCTGTACTATACCTTGCTCTCAGGCTGTGATCTTCTTCCTTTCATCATGTTGATTTAGCTGTAAATAAAACTGCTAATTATCTTTAACATTTTCTTAATCTTAGTCACTCTTGAAAGACAAGATAAAAGGAATTTTTCAAAAAGAAATTTAACTGTAAGTCAGAAAATAAGGGTGCTTAGAGAGCTCTGGTGGCCTAGTGGTTATGAAGCTTTGTTGCAGTCCCAGAGTGGTTTGAAGCTGCCAGCGCCTCTGCGGGAGAAGGATGGGCAGTTTCCTTCCCTGCACTTTGCTGCCTCTGAGAACCTGCTGGAGGGGCAGCTCTGAATGGGTTCTGATTCACTGACATGCCACAACAGCAGCAAGTGCTGTTTGTTCACAAACGATATAATTTTGGAGAGTTGTTTTGTTGCTTTAACAAAAAAACCCAACAAAATCCAAACTGCCGTTGAGTTGATTCGGCTGTTGGGTTTCCGAGACCGTGGATCCTATGGGAATGGACTGCCTCATTTTTCTCCTCGAGAGGCTGGGGGATGTAACCCACTGACAGCATGGAGTGAGCTTCATCACTGCACTTTCTTCAGTGTTCTTCCAATGAGAATGTTCTGGTAGATGATGTTGATGATCCCTTGAATTCCAAACTCATTCTGTTACTTTTTATTCAGTTTGGGATGACAGCATCTTTAATTTCAACTTTTGAAGGATAAATTACAGGCCAGAGGTAGATGAGTAGAACTTTTAGCTTATTCAGAATTATTAACTGAAGGATTAACTAGTGTAGATGGAGAGCAGTAGGAAGACACAAGCTGACTTTGTGAATTTGTTATCTGTTTATAAAACTAGAAATAAGGTGTAAGATGTTAGCAAAGTAACATGGAATCCAAAAACCTTTTCATTATTTTCATTATTTGATTGTTTTAAACCACCTATGGCAGCTGACGGGCACCAGTCTCTGCTCCTCTCCTCTGTGTCCTTTCCAGCCCTGTCTGACTAGGGAGTCTTGGAATGTAGACCCCTGGTTGCTGAAATAACAAGGACTAAGTCATCCATGGTGAATCATGGATTATTTTGATGCATGACTTACGTAATGATTTAGGATGCAGAGAAGATGTTCGCTATGTTTTTGAACTTGGTAAGACGCCCGTAAGTCAGATGTAATAGTTTTTAGACATGACTGAGCTGAGGTTCAGAAATGCTGTTCTTTTCCTGCAAGTGCACCTGGAGAGGCTATGTCTTTTAACAAAATACCAAACCCCACAGCCCAGTTGCTGGCCCTTGGATGTGTTGTGTGGGTGTAGGCAAGGGCCGTTGTAGTGGCTGCCCTGTGAAAGGTATTCCACACCATTGAGAGAAGCTTGGTGAATTTTTAAAGAATGAATTCACAAGCTTTGGGGAGGTCATAAAACCCAGTTACCATTGTAGAAAATGGATGACATATCGCTTGTGGTTTGAGTTGATAATGTAAATATCAGATGATAAAGTTATATTCATCAAAACAGATTAGCAAACTCTCAAATTTCATTTCATATTTAAAATCACCTAGTATTTTCCACAAATCATTGAGATATTCTGGTTGGGTTTTTTTGTTGTTTGTTTTTTTTAAAAGGATATTATACTGATTGAAATGTCACATTCACAAAAGGACAAGTACTGAATAAACTCACTGTTGTAATTTAAAAAAAAGGAAGATAATTAAAAAAAAATCACACAAGTTAAGCTACTTTCTTGGACTATTTAACAAGTCATGCTTTATATTCAGAGTGGATAATCAGAACACTCTTCATTTTGAGCAATTTTAATAAAGCATTTTGGTTTACATAATCTTTTATGACTTGAGGAGAGATACCCATTTGCTACAATATAATCTAACAAATTCTATTTTCCCTATCTTTAGGTAAATGTAAACCAACTTAAGTATTTTTATATATAATAAATGCAGAATAAAGTTACATTTGTAGGGGGAAAAGAAAATGGATAAAATAATTATATTTTCATGTGTTTTTCAGTGCCGTGGTAAGAGCCGCTGATTCTTGAAATACCAAGAAGGTGTGCATGAGCTAAAAAGCAGACCAGCTGCAGAATACCTGTGTTGTGTCTTGATACCTATGTTGGTTTAAAGAGGTGATCCAACTTTTTCAAAGCCTCCGTGTTCTCTGTTTATGAACTGGAGAATGCATTAATACCTCACAGAGAGTTCTTTGAGGTTGAATTAAGGCAGTGTGTCTTAAGAGATTAGCATTACTTATCATGCGTTGTTAGTTGCCGAGGAGTAGGGCCCAAGACTCATGGTAACTCTGTGCAGTGAAACAGACTGGTGAACTTTGGAAGTAGATTGCCTCACCTTTCTTCCTCATTTGATTTAGTCTGGAAGTTCTGCTGAAACCTGTTAGCATAATGTTACTATGTGCAGATGAGTTGCATCTGAACTGTCAGTGGGTTTTCAGAGGCTGTGAACTGCACACGAGGAGACTGTCTCTTTTTCTCCCTTAGAACAGCTGGTGGATTTGAACCTCCTGGCTTTGAGTTTGGTGGCATATCTCCTTACCAGGGAGCTCTGATTCCATAGCATGTTGTGTCAGTCATACCTTGTCCTCCAGGAGGACTTTAGAGGCAGTGTATTGCAAGGGAGATTACCCATCCATCTCCCATGGAGCAGCTGGTGGATTTGAACCACATGCCTTTGGGATTGCAGAGCAGCTTCATTCCATTAGGTCATCACAGCTCCCTATAGCAACATACCACTGACTGAGTTGCATTGGCTGGGTCTCCTGCATGGAAGGCTACAGTTCTACTCCTTAAACATTACTGGTAATGATAGTAAACATGAATCATCCTGAAAAATCAGAAGCTAATGGAAGAAGAGTCTATGCAGCTCCTTAGTTAGTAAGCATATAGTCACTTCTGGCAGTTCCTGTGGGTGCACACTAGCTGCTGGGTGATAATGGGACCGCGTCTGCGCCACCAGCCACTCTGGAGAACAGTGTAGTCTGTGCCTCTAAACCCTTACAAACTCTTGAGTGTGTGGATTCTTGTCTGTGTTGTTTTTTGAGAGGTTTGTAGTAGTAAAATACATCTTTCAATATTGGGAAGTGGGAACTGGGTGGACCACGATCTGCTCGAGTTTTTAATTTTGCTGGCGTAACTAAATAACAGAAAATTTGGTCACACTGTCTTGAAAGAAAAGTATGTGGAGATAATAAACTGAGTAAAATACCAATGGCAAGATGAGTATTATTTGGTTGGGGAGAGGAGGAATTCTGGATGACTAGTTGATTTGCATACTGGGAGAAGCGATAGCTGTGAAGGCTTTTATAACTTGGACATTTTAATTTGGTTAGAACACACCCTGGAGTGCATGCTGGCATGGCAGGAGATGAGGTGCTCGGGAGACAGGGAGGAACAGGGATTTCAACTCAGTGACTTTAAATGAAAAATTACTTTGAAAGGTGGCTGCCACAGGGTTCTAAAAGTAAGGGGGTAGATAGCTTTCATGGAAAAGGGGTGGACAGGTGAAGAGCATAGTATATGGGCACCTTAGACTGAACATACGTCATGAAAACAAATGGCCTGAAAGACCACACAAGTGATGTGAAGGAAGGAATTGAATACGTAAAAACTATCATGTGACTGGGGGGCTTATATTAATGAGGGAATGTAGAGTTTGAATTAATAAAAATGGTGTGTTTTAGAAAGTGTGCTTTAAAAGTGAATAAAATTAGCATCTGCTATAGGAAAGCACTTAAAAATACTGTGCCTTTGCTAATGAAATTTTAATCATAGTAAATAAGAATGCTTTTGAAAACTAGAAAGCATAACGTGCATTTAAAGTGCTTTCAGTAGGCTCCACGTTTTAGCGGGTTACTGTGTTACACGTAGTCACTGAGCTTTTACTTTGTCACTAATTATTGCAACCTCCATGACATCTAACAACAGCTAACAGGTTACAGGAGTATGGTATTTACTTACAGTGTGCATTTTCTTTTATTAACATTTTACTGAATTTTTGGTGAGCTTCCATTATAGCCTGAGTTCTCATATGGCAGTTGCTACTCATTGTCCAGTGCCTGTAGTTGATGTGGCAGTGGGCCAGCTTTCTCTCACTGTGCTCCATGTGTTCCCTTCCCAGTCCTCTACTTCCCAGCTCCTGTGTCCTTCTCTTTCCATTTAAAACATTGCTGACCCTTTTTCTTAGGCTGATGATTTTTAGGAGAACACAGATCTTACAAGTTACCCTTTATTGTATGTGCCGCTATACTATTTCAATAAAAGGTGACCTATGGGATAATTTGGTTCTAGGTTTAAGGACTGCCTTGAGCTCTAGTCTCCTGTTTTCTGCTGTTTGCGTTTGTGTTTATGAGTTTGAGTTCTCTGTCTCCTATCTTTGTAGGACCAGCTCTTGTGGCCTGGTCAGAGGGTCTTTGGTGGTTGTCTGGCATGTTCGAATTTTCGAAGTGTCTTGCAGATTTGTTTCTTCTCTGACTTTCTTGGTTTTTGCCCCTGCATGTCTAGACTTGTAGTCGTGGCTTTGAAGGCTGGCGACTCAAAAACTCAACATCACAGAAACTACTTACTTTACCAGTAAGTAAAGTGTAATTTGCATTGTTTATTGATACTTGGCAGTAATTCTATTGACAGTGATATGTAAGGCAATTCTTACCTTTCCATTTCTAGCTCTTCTAATATGTTTAGACTTCCCCCCCCCCGCACCATATTAACCTATTATCTGGTGAAAATAAGACTATTTTACATTGTTAAGGCTGCTGACCAGCTGGTTCTTGGGAGAAAGATGTGCTTCCATAAATAGCTGCTACTCCTTACTGCTGCTGGGTCACAGCCAACTCCCAGCTGGCCCTCCTGTGGGTTTGCAGAGGCTGTAAATTGCACGGGAAGAGATTGTCCATCTCTCTCTCTTGGAGTAGCTGGCATCATAGCAGCTGGAGCACTTTGGAGGGTCCTTGACAGCACATTTATGTTCTTGGTGCGAAACAGCTTTGATTTCCTGACTGCTGCTCTATGAGTGTTGACTGTGGAGCCGAGTAAAACAATGTCAATGTTTTATCCATCTATTATGATGCTGCCTCTTGGTCCAGTGGTGAGAATTTTTGTTATTTTATGAAAACAAAATATGGAAGAGATCCATATTTTTTCCCATTCCAAAAAATAGCAATCAAACAGGACGTGGAAGCTATCAGATAGTATCACTAATATAACATGCAAGTAAAATCTTACTGAAGATTATTCAAATACAGCTGAAACATAATCACTTGGGACTTCCAGAAATTAAAACTTGATTCAGAAGAGGCCATGGCATGAGGGATAAAATTGCTGATATCAGATGGACCTTGAATGAAGGCAGAGAGTACTAGAAAGATATTTACTTAGTGATTATTGCAAAATTCATGTGTAGAGACTGTGTTTAAGTTTCTTTTAAAAGGTATTTGCAATGAATAAATCCTTGATTGTGCAGAAATCTCTCATTCTATCCCCAGCCTATTTTCTTTCACCAAGTCCGTTTTCCAACAACTGATCCTCCTTCCCACTTTTGCATTCCACTCACTCATTATTATTAATACATCTTGGTTGCATGTTCCGTCAACTTCTGACTGCAAAAGTTGGTAAAAATCATCTATTTGCTCCTCTTTGGCTCTTGGTGGTGGTGCATAAATTTGAATAATAATAATAGTATTAACAGGTCTTCCTTGTATCTGTATGGATATTATCCTGTCACGCACAGTGTTGTATTTGAAGATGGATCTCGAAAGAGCCGTATTAACTATGAGAGCAACCCTGTCTTTTCTCACCTTTTTATCTCTGCCATAGTAAGTAGATCATATGATCGTCTAATTATAAATGTTCCATTCCAATCCATCTTATTTCTCCAGTACCTAGTATGTCAATATTTATGTATTCGTTTCTTTCATAATGATGTCCAGTTTTCCTTTTTTTTTTTTTGTGCTTCTCATGTTCCAGTCATTAGTTTTCTGCTTACGACTGTTCCTCCTCCTTCGTGGTTGCATATTCCAGGGCTCAGCCTCAGTTGCGGTATCTTAGTCTACTCTAAGTGTGCTCTATAGTACATAAGGTTTTTTGAGGGCTAACCTTGAGGAGAATGGGAACCAGACACTTGATTGTGCTCATGTGAAACCTATACTTACTTGGACCAGGAAGCAATCCTCAGAACAGAGCAGGGAAACACTGCATAGTTCAGAATCAGGAAAGGAGTGTGTCAGGGATGCATCCTGTCTCCATATCTTTTCAATCTGTGTGCAGAACAAATCATTTGGGAGGCTGGCCTTTATGAGGAGGAATATGGCATCAGAGTTGGGAGACGCATCAATAACCTGCATTATGCAGATGGCACAACCTTGCTTGCTGAAACTGAGGAGGACCTGAAGACCTTGCAGCAGAAGGTCAAGGACTGTAGTCTTCAATGTAGACTGAAGCTCAATATTGAGAAGACAAACATTCTCACTGCTGGGCCAATTGGCAGCACCATAATAGATGGAGAAGAGATTGAAATTGTTAACAGTTACAGCTTGCTTGAATCTACAATCAACACTCTTGGCACCAGCAATCAGGAAATCAAAGGATGAATTGCACTGGGAAAATCTGCTGTCAGGGACCTATCCAGAGTACTAAGAAGCACCAGTAACAGTTTAGAGACTGAAGTGAGCCTGATCCAGGCCGTGGTCTTCACAATTCCTTGCTATGTATCAGAGCACTGGACAGTGACTAAGGATGATAAAAGAAGAATTGATGCCTTCGAGTTTGATGCTGGAGAAGAGTCTTGAACGTACCATGAACTGCCAAGAGAAGAAATAGGTCTTTCCTGGAGAGAATGAAACCAAGTTTATCCTTGGAGCTTAGAATTTTGAAGCTCTATCTCACATACTTTGGGCATGTGGCCAGGATGGACTGGTTCTTGGAGAAGGACATTATGCTCTGAAGGGTAGGTAAAGGGACAGCACAGGAGAGGAAGACCCTGAATGATGAATTGATACAGTAACTAGGGCAATGAGGTTAGGTGTGTTGGAGTCAATGAGACTGGCTCTGGACAAGGCATTCTTCAGGGCTGTTGTACATAGGGTCACTATGAGTTGCAGGTGACTCAAGGGCACATAACAACAACAGTTGTCTGTGTGATTCATGACAAATTGTAGGTAACATTGAGAAGAATGGCAATCCCAGAACACTTAATTGTGCTCATGCAAAATCTATACATAGACCAAGAAGCAACTATCAGAATAGAAAAGGGAACTCTACGTGGTTTAAAATCAGGAAATCTTGCTTCGGAGTCGTATCCTTTTACAGATCTATTCAGTCTATGCTGAGCATATAATTCAAGAAACTGAACTATTGGAAGAAGATCCATCAACACAATCTTGCTTGCTGAAAGTGAAGAGAACTTGAAGCACTTAATTGCATAAGGTTGAAGACTACAGCCTTCATTATGGATTATAACTCAACATCACATTAAAATGGCATAAATTTAAATAATATTTCAAGGGCATTTGCCATCCTTTAAAAGTTCTAGAACTTCCTTGTGCAAAAGACTCCTTCTCTAACCCCTATTTAGAAATTCTTTGCTGTTGTGTGCCTTTAAGTTGATTCTGACACTAAGCACTGTAGGTAGGACATAATAGAACTGCTAAGTTCTCTTCTGGCTCTTAACTTTAGAAGATCACCAGATCTTTTCTCCAGTACAGTTGCTGATAAGAGTTGAACGTCCAACCTCTTGGTTAGCAGCTGAGTGCTTTAACTATTGCTCCTCCAAACCTTTCTGTAGTATTTCATCTTATTTTTTTACTGCCCTAAGCTCTGGTGACTGAACTGGTTAAGGACTTTAAGGAGTTGCACTGCCAACCTGAAGTCAGGTAGTTTGAATTCACTAGCTTTCTTGAGGGACAAAGATGATGAATCCCCTGTGATTTACAACCTCTGAAAACCCACTGGAGGGCCAGCTCTGAGTTTCCTGCTCGACAGTACACAACAACAGCATCAAGCCATTACATTACCCTCCCACTCCTCCAGCTGGAATTTGAGGTTGTTGATTACAGTAATGCTTTGTTTGTATTTGTGGCCATATTCCTTGTGCAGTGTGTGGCTTAGGAACTCAGTATTTATTGAATTGAATGAATAAAGAATTTAGTATTTTTTGTTGGTTTTTTTTGTTTTAAATTTATTATTAATTTCAATGAAAATTTACAGAGACTTTGGGCTTCCGTTCATTCACTGTTGCACTTTTCTGATTTTAGTATTTCTAAATTGACAGAACTCACATTTTTATTGATACACATATAAATGTGTATGTGAAATCACGGTTAAAAATAGCTAATTTAACACTGGGATATTTTAAAAAATACTCTTTTTTAAATTGATAAATACTTAACATTCACCTGATTAGTTAAACCTCAACTTGAATCTCGTCATGAATTCCTGGTGGACATTAGGACATTTGGTAAGATCTGGCCTTTCTGAGTGAATTGTGGTCTTAGTGAGGAGTTAACAACTGTTGCTCCTTGGCTTAAGTTCAGGGCTTGGTGCATCATTTGCTCTGGTTGCCTTTACCAATAGAGTAAAACGTTCTCTGCTACACTAGATCCTAATTCACAATTCTTTATTAAATTAAAATGATTTGTCTTTTAGTATATTGACCATAGAGGGACTTTTTCTAATTCATATATAATCATCATTCTCACATAGTTAAGTACTTAAAGTTTCTTCCTTCAAGAAGTAGGGGAGCGTCTGTAGTTTGAGTCCCAGAAGATGATCTCGGCCTTACTGAAATTCTTCATATTCTACAATGACTTTTAAGTAGCTGCTCTAATTTTTTTTTTCTTTTTCTTTTATTTTTTTGTTAGAGAACCCTTTGAAATTCTGAGTAAAGTTGTAAACCTTCACTTCAAAAGAATATGCTGCTTCATCTACACTAAATAGCTAGCATTTTGCATACACCCTGAGGGAGTTCACGGACTCCTCCTGATCTAGTGGGTAGATCAAGATTTTCCACTGTTGTTACAATTCAGGCCCCAGTACAGAAATGTCTTTGTTCTCAGTAATTCTCATTTTAGATTTCTTACTCTCTGCAATTGTCAGTGGTCACAGTTTATATTAAGGAACTAACATATATTTAGGGTATAACTAATGTCTTTAGTCAGTATTGCTGCTGCTTGACTTATACGGTTAGTCCATAATGCGTAGAAATTGCTCTTCTTTGAGCAGTGTTTTACGATTGAGAGGCACCATTGATTAAAATGCCAGTGTGTTATGAGTGGCTGTAAAAATTGAGAGAAGGTACAAAAAGATTTATGAAGAAATAATAGTCTTGGCTGGAAACAATGCATACTTACCTGTATTATATTGACTGCAAGACAACTGTAGAACATAACAAATTCTGAATAATGATATGAGTGGACATTCCAGACAACTTAATTAGTCCTACATTACTTGAACAAAACAAAAACCAGTTTAAATCAGGAAAAGCATGTGTCACAGTTATATATTTTGACCATGCTTATTCACGCTGCATGTTAAGCAAATAATCTGAGAAGGAGGAAAAAAGATGGACCTCAAGATTTGATGAAGATGGATTGATATGTAGATGGCACAGTTTTGCTTGCCTAAAACAAGATTTGAAGCACTTGCTGATGAAATGCAGACTATCACTTTCATTTGCTTGTAATGTATCTGAGAGATGGACATTGATTAATAGAAGAATTGCTGCCTATAAGCTGTAATGTTGGAGAGGAGTGCTGAATATCCCACGGACTATCAAAAGAACAAACATGTATGTCTTGGATAAGGTACAGCCAGAATGTTCCTTGGAGGCAAAGGTGGTAAAGCTGCTTCACATGTCATTTGGGCATGTTGCTAGGAGATGCTATTCCTCAGAGGAGGACTCTTGCTTGGAAACGTCAAGGGTTGACAGCAGAGAGGAGGACAACCAGATGCATTGACAACAGTGACTACAGCAATGACCTTTAGTAGGTCAGAGATTGTGAGGATGGCACGAGATAGAGGACAGGGTTCAGATGTGGTGTTCATACAATCATGGGTTGTGCTCTGCAGTGCTGAGCAACGACAGCAACAACATCGCTTTAATATACATTCTACGCAAGATAAAGCAAAAAGTTGTCATAGCAGGGCCAGTAGGGCATATGATAAGGGATTGAGGAAAGAGCATATGAACCTCATGGAAGTGCAGAAGAGCGGAAGACCCTCAACCAGGTGGGTTGACAGTGACGGGAGCAGTGGGCTTGAGGGTGTCAGAGATTGTGAGGCTAGAACAGGACAGGGTTCAGATCTGCTGGGAGGGCCACTGTGAGGACCTAACACCATTAGACAACATGTCCACACTGATGGGCAATGAGTCCCAGAGAGTCAACTGCACTGATGGAATTGTTTATATAAAATTTCTGTCAAATACACTGACATAATTCCAAGGTATCCTCAGTATTCTTGGATAATACTGCATTTCCACAAAGCTAGAAGGACGCATTTTTATGGATGATTTTTCACGTAATTTTCTGAGAGTGTATGTTTGACTTTGTTCCCCAGATTCAAGTTTGAAAGACTTGTGAGAGGAAAGTAGACACAGAATAATGGAGGCAGTCTCTTCTACCGACGTAAATTGCATTTGAACAATTTGTACTCTAGTGGCCTACTGATAAGAGGCAGCACTGCAATCCTAAAGGTCTGTGGTTCATATCCATCATCCATCTGTTCCCCAGGAGAAGGATGTGCAGTCTGCTCCCCACAGTTAACTGCCTCTGAAAGCCCACTGGCGGGTCACCGATGGGTTGGTTCTGACCCAGTGGCATACAGTGAACAACGGAAGTGGCCTGGTGGCAAGGAGTTATGCTGCCAGCTCAAATGCCATTGGTTCAGGGCCACCAGTTGCTCCATGGGAGCGAGGAGGCAGTCTCCTCCCCCGCGGTAACACTGCCTCTGAGAACCCAGTGGACTGTCTGCTGAGTCAGTTCCAATTGCCTGCACTCTCAAGGGTGATGACAGTAGGGAAAAGAAGTGGGAGGATCTGTGGTCCTTGGCAGTAACAGGTGATGCAGGAAGAAACCCTCTGGAACTTTGGCGTCAAGCAATGCCGCGTGTGTGGCTGGCAAGAGTGTCTTCACTCCGTCTCGTCTCTGTTGATGTCTCTAGCCTCTTTCTTGGTTTCTTGTCTCTGACAATTTATGTTCTAGAATGACAGTTTCCTAGTACTGTTCCTAATCATAATTGTTGGAAACAACATTTTTTTTTTTAAAAATGGCGAAACAAAAGTGTTAACAGTACATCTTCCAGATTTAATAAGAAAAATCTTAGATTTCACTCAGTTAAGCTAGCATAAACAATGCACCAAGATTATCAAGCTAGTATAGCTCAAGATAGAAAGGCGTTTGTAAATACATTTGTTTGGTGGTGTTTTTCATTCACTGCATTGTCACTGTGGACCATGTGCTGCCATAGAGAACTTCCTCCCCATATAGAATGATATATGCCTGTATCTGTGTAATTTCGTAAGGTGTGACTCAGAAAATACAGTACAAACTAACTGAATCCTCTGTCTATCAGGGAAGATGAGGATGGCACAGGGTAGGACAGGGTTCAGATCTGTTGTTTGTAGGGTCGCTGTGACTCATACTTGAGGGCTCCTAACAGGAGCTTTCTCTAGCGTGAAAGCCGGTTTCCAGAGTTTAGATTTTGAGACCCAGCCTACAGTCTGCACGCGCTCTCTCTCTCGCGCGCGCTCTCTCTCTTGCGTGCGTGCTCTCGTGCTCTCTCGCTTTCGCTCGGTCTCTCGCGCGCGCTCTCTCTCTTGCGTGCGTGCTCTCGTGCTCTCTCGCTTTCGCTCGGTCTCTCGCGCGCGCTCTCTCTCTCTTTCACAGTATCATTCTTTATTCACCTACTTCGTGCTTGCAGTCTAGCCAAAGTGAATTTGCTTTAAGTCCTGTACTGGCCTCATCTGAACACTAGGATGCATTGCTGCAGTCAGGTGTGTCAGTTCCATCTTGTGGGGAGGGGGGAGATGTCTTCCCCTTTCACCAACTTTCCAAAGAGTTCCCTCTCCTAGCAGCATGGGAGCTTTGGTGGCCTAGTGGCAAGAAGCTGCACTGCAGTTATGAAGGCATGCAGTTCAAGGCCACCAGCTGCTCTGGCGGACAAGGATGGGCAGTCTCCTCCCATGTGATTGTCTGCCTCTGACAACCTGCCGGAGGGTCAGATAAGGTCAGTTCCAAATCTGGTGCAGAACAACCACCACAGCATGTCCAGAGTATGCGAGATGAAGGTGAAGGAAGTGTCCTCATCCCTACCTCCAGAGAGAATGCTGGCTTCTCTTTTCCCAGGACTGTTTTTTTGGCAGTGTATGGAATAGTCAGTACACTAATACCAGGTCTCAAAGGCACCATTACACCATTCTGTCGTCATTACTCTTTGTATAGCTCTCAGATGCAAACGAAGTGATCTAAAAGACCATGGCCTGAATTGGGCACATCTTTGTATTCAAACTGAAATCATTGCTCTTCAAAAAGGTACATTCTTTTTCTTCTTTTTCTTTTCTTTAAGTATTTTGGAGTGCCTGCAGCAGGCTTGTACAGTGCAGTATGTCTCCTGGTCTTCTGACTAGGTTGTTGGTAAAGCCGGAGGAAATCTTTGGCTAATTTCCTTTGCATCTGTCATGATGTCTGTCCATTGTATATACTTTACCTTAATGTGTACGTCTTCATTAAACCTATATCCTAGACGTAGATCATGTCTCCTGTGACCCTTTAATAGTATTCCCAGTATTTTCTAAACTACAGAAGCATCTCATGTAAGTTACCTTGTGCAGCAGTGGACTTAGTTTGGTGAGGATTTAGAGGCTGGTGCAGGATTGAGCGGGGTTTTGTTCTGTCTGTGGTAGTCTACTGCACGAATCCTAGCTGACTTGACAGCACCCAACAACATGATGCAATCACCTAGATACATTTTTGCTGTTGAAACTCTGGCTGTGCCGTGTATGGTCTTGAGCATGTTTTTGTCTTAAATTGGAGCTGTGCTATCTATACCTTATGTAGTTGCCAAGATCAGATAAGACAGTGCGTATAAAAACAACTGACTGCAATAAATAAAGAGCATATAAGAAACAATTGACTGCAGTAAATAAAGAGCCCTACACACTTGTCTAAGTGTGCACCTGGTCCAGGCCATGGTCATTGTAATTACTTGCTATGCATCGGAAAGCGCGACAGTTATTAAGGATGCTAGAGTGATATTTTTGAGCTGTGATGCTGGGGAAGAGTATTGAACATACCATGAACTGCCATGAAAACAAGTCTTTCCTGGAGAGGGCGAAACCAAGTTGCTCCTTGGAGGAAAGGATTTTGAAGCTCTATTTCACATATTTTGGGATGTTGGGCAAGATCATCCGTGCCTCCAGAGACAGGGTAGGACAGGGTTCAGATCTGTTGTTCGTAGGGTCGCTGTGTCTCATGCTTGAGGGCTCCTAACAACAGCTTTGTAGCATGAAAGCCGGTTTCCAGAGTCATGCTTGAGAGGATGGAGGGTCAGCGCAGGAGAGACCCTGGAAGAGATGAATTGACATGATGAGTAGGGTGGTGGCACTAGGTGTGTTGGAGACAGTGGGATTGACTCAGAATAGGGCAGGGTTCAGCACTGCTGTGCATAGGCTCACTATGAGTTGAAGGTGACTCAGCCCATAACAGCAACAGCACACTTGACCATCAGCAGCTCTTCTGTCTTCTCTTTGACTCACAACTCCTTGATGTTAGAAGTTAATGTTTCTTCTGTATCTTTCAACAGTATCTAGCAAGTGCTGCACAGTCTTAATGTCTGTTTACAGATGTGTTGAATGAATGAGCAGGCATTTGATCATTTTTGATAATATTTCTGATACCTTTGCCTAAGAGTCAACATTTGATTAGGAATCATTGTCAACATTTAAAGGCAATAAACTTAAGCATTTGCATAACTTAAGTAATTCCTGGCCTTCATACTCAGTTTGCATATCACTTTCTGTAGAAAGTGTAACATGCTGTATCTTGAGCTCAAAGCATTTCCCCAAAAGAACATTTTTGGTCTGGTTTCCACATCAGGCACCCGCTCACATAGCAGAACTGGAAATATTTTAGGAAAACTAAGTTACTTAAAAACACAATTCGAGCTTCAAATTTTTTGAACAAATTCAGAATCTCATTCTTTGTTAATGGAATCATGTTTTAAATAAAAAGATGTATCTGTTACTATGGACTTCCCTAATTTTGAGAACTTTTTTTGTTTTTTGAGAAATATTTTAAATACATTGCATTAAAATCTGAGGGAACCAAGAGATTATATCCGTTTTACTAAATAACAAAACGATATAATAAGCCTGGGAATTCAGACTTCTGTATTTTAAGAGAAGTTCATCCATTTTTGTAATTCGGAGATACTTTCTTTAGAATTTTAGTGAAGAATTAGTGTTGGAAAGTAGAGGGAGCCTAATCCTGCAGTTAGTGCCTTCAGGTCAAATAAGACTCATAGTGACCCTCTGACCAGTTCTGGACCTTGCCCTGTCCTGTGCCGTCCTCATCATCTCTGGTTATGTTCGAGTCCACTGTTACAGTCACTGTGGCAGTCTTGACCTCGTCGAGTCGTTCTCTCTTTCTTTGACCCTCTAACCTTCCCAGCATATCATTTTCCAAGAATTGCCCCTCCTGACAACATAGCTAAAGTACGTGATAGGAAGCCTAACACCAGGTTTCACTTAATGCCATTGACAATTTTTATGTTTTATAAACCAAAGCAATCAAAACAAGTTATACCAAAAAAAAAAACCCCAAACAAACCAAAAAACCAAAACACCACTGCAATGTACAAATATTATAATAATGGTTCTGAGTGGGTGGAGCTGACCCGACTTCTCAGGATATGTGGTAATCATCTAGATTTTTGTTCATTTTTTTAAACAAAATATTCTTCCACCCACTCTTGCCCACCCTGCAGTTTCAGATCTAACTAACAAGGTTTTAATTGGGCCAACAGCCTTCTTGGTTCTGAGGACACGTCCAGCTTGTCTTTCTTTAGTTCTTGTTCACAGTAAGTGCTTGGAGTGTGTGTCGCTCACTGTTCAGGTGCTCACACCACAGATGTAGTGCAATGTTTGATGCCTCAGAACTCTTGCCATCTGGAGAAATAAGAACATAGTTCATGATAAAGTCCCATAGCTCTGTAGGTTTGGTGATAATGTTTGTGTTATCTCCCTGTTGTTGAAGAGACCGAGATTCCCTGCATTGAAGAGACTGCTGTTGCTCTTCTTAATTCATTATTTGCCAGTTTATTTGACAGGATTCTCTTGGGCCACACATACAGCATGTCAGGGGATGTTAATGTTTGTGTCCCTCAGCTTGGGAACGTGTGCAGAGACGGCTGTAGTGTCGGGAGAACAAGGGCACTTACGTGGTCAGTCTCTGGAATGATGCGTGTGCCAAGGAAGGACAGAGCTGCTCAGGGCCTGGCAGAAGGGAGAACGTGGCAGAACCCGGCTGTGCCGCAGCGTAGTGCAGGCAGTTCAGTGTCATTGGGAAAAGTGCAGGTGACTCTGCTACGAAAGGTGCTGTATCAGTGGACCAGGGCCTTCAAGTGTGTGAAGAACCTTGCATGGCAGAATAATCTCTAAAGAAAGCGCTTGTTACTTTTCCAAATTAGGTAAGATCCATAGTGATTTTTACTTAATGCTATTTTTTTTCAGAGAAAGGAACCAGGTGAAAAGTAGCAAAAATATGAGATACCAAACGTTTAATGTCTGACTTACCTACTATATGTGGCTATTAAATTCTTAATGTGATATAACATTTTTTTTTTTAATTTGAGTAATGGTGAACATTTTAATCCTCACTCAGTGCCATCAAGAGGAAACTGAGCTGACCTCCCAGCAAGTTTCCAAGATTATAAATAGCATGGTTCAAAATACCCATTTTTCGTCCCCAGATCCATGGGTGGATTGGAACTGCCAAAGGGGACAGACATGGCTTTGAGGTAGCAGCACATCTTCCTAGGGACCAAGCCAGTGTCTGTCCAGCTTGAATCTCTGGCAGTCCCCTAACCATGTACAACTGCTTTTAGTCTTCAGCAGAATTTTACTTGACTGCATTTTTAATCATCCTGCTCAATAATGTCTAAATTCCATTGGTTTACTTTTCTTTGGAATCCACACAGATGTCTCTTCCAGTCAATCTTCCAGATTTGACATAGACACATGAGTACTTCTAGCAGAGGAAATCACTGCTGACAGCCAGTGCATCTTGACTGAAAGTAGAAAGTATATAAAAAAATTTACCTGTGCTTTATTGATTATGCAAAGGGACTCCACTATGTAGAAAGTAACACCTTTTGGATACCATTATGAAGAGTAGAGGCTCCAGAACACTCCACTGTGCTCCTACAGAGCCTGAAAGAATAGGGTTACTGTGGATGCAATGCTCATATAGAGCATGAAAGAGTAAGGGGATGCTGTGGTGTAAGATCAGTAAAGGGGTCAGCCGTGTATTTATTCATTATGCTGGTTAATTCTGTATGCTGAGCAGATACACTGGGAAGTTGGATTGTATAAAGAAGAATATAATACCAGATTGGAAGAAGACTCATTAATATGCTGTCTGCAGATGCCACAGCCTTGCTGAAAGTGTGGAGGACTGGAAGCACTTATTGGTGAAGATCAAAGACTGAAGTCTTCAAAATGGATTGCACCTCAACAGCAACAAAAAAACCAACTACACACATACACACACAGATTGTTCAGAACTGGACCAGTAAGCAACATGATGATAAATGGAGAAAAAGCTTTCGTTGTACTTGGATCCACATTGAATGCCCATGGAAGTAACAGTATATGATGTGTGTTTGGGTCAGTTTCCCAAAAGAGACCTTTTTGATGTTGCACAGTCAAGATGTTCCTTTGATAACTAAGACACACCTGACCCAAGACATGTCGTGTACCATTCAGTCAGAAAGGACCCACTAGCAGATTTTCTGAGGCAGTAAATCCCATGGGAGGAGAGTGCCCATCTTTCTCCTGCTGAGAAGCTGGTGGAGTCGCACCACGTGCCTTGGGATTGCAGTATAGCCTTTTACAGCTAGGCCACCAGAACACCCGTGACCCTATTAATAGTTTATAGGGTCGCTATGAGTTGTGCTTGACTCGAAGGCAATCAACAACAACAACAACATATGCAATGAAAATTTAATGAAGAAAAAGGAAGATTGATGAAGAATTGATGCCTTTTGATTATGATATTGGCAAAGAATAATCACTGTATCAGTTACTGCCAGAAGGAACAAGTCTGCCTTGAAAGAAGTACACTTGATATTTATGTGTAAGTGAGAGTGGCAGGACTTTATGTACTTTGAAAAGGCCATCAAGTTGGACCAGGGAACCACCCTGGAGATCATCAAAACAGACGAGACTCTCAGTGACACTGGCTGCAGCAGTGGCTTAAACATGACAGTGAATTTGAGGGTGGCACAGATGTAGGGTGGTGGTCAATGGCACACAGGACCATTATGACTGGGAACACTCGGCCCCTAAGAACAGCAACAGCAGAAATGAAGAAGCAGTTTTATGTCAGACATTTTGAGATAACAAATTTCTGTTTTGGAATCAATAATTATAGACCCATTATACTTGAAGACAGAATAATGTTTTCTCTACCACTTCTGATGCACACTATGCAGTATTGGCAAGTCCAGATGAATATGATGGTGCATCAATGCCAGAAAGAAGTGTCCATGCTGACATTGATTGGCATGAAGTAATAGAGCATCGTGCTACATTTTACATGTTCTCACATAAATTTTTTATAAAAATACATTTAAAAACTAAAATACTCAATAGGAATATATTTTTTTTACACCTATTTCGGTAGCTCTGGTTGCCTTAGTGTTTAAGGAGTTTTGCTGCCAACCCAGAGGCCTGTGGGTTTGAATGCACCAGCTGCTCTGAAGGAAAAGATGGACAGGGTGCTCCTTTGTGATTTACAACCTCTGAAAAGCCAGTGGAGGGTCCGCTATGAGTAGTTAATGTTATTTTATCGTTCGACTGTTTACAGTTTTTTCCAGCTGTGCATTTAAGTGCCTTCTATGTTCTTTGTAATTGGAAATAATGCTTTATGGCCATTTCTTTCTGTGGCTTTAGAAGTGGAAATTATTGAGTAAAAAAGAATGGTTAAGGCCTTTGATACAGTTTACCAAACTGCTTTCTAAAACAGTACAGTACTTTGTGTTTCCCCTGGCAATGTATTGAAGTGTTTCATCAGATCTTGAGAACAATTATTTTTTAAAAAATAATGAAACAGGCATTATTAGCTTGACACTTTAAAAATTTAAACGACCTTTTTTTTTTTTTTATTCATGGCTCTAATGGTAAACAATATTTTAGTCTCCTATATAATAGAGACTTCTGATGGCTAACTAGTTAGGAATTATGCTGCCAGTGCAAGGGTGTGTGGTTTGAGTCCACCAGCTACTCTGTGGAAAAAAGATGGACATTTTCTTCTCATGAGATTTACTGCCTCTGAAAGACCACTGGAGGATCAGCTGTGGGTCGGTTCCAATTTAACAGCACACAACAACAGTACTGCTGAGGGGACCTCTGGTGGTGTGGCCTATAGTGAGTTTTACTGCCAACCCAGAGGCTGTGTGTTTATAGTGGTTTGAATCTACCAGCAGTGATGAGAGAAAGAAAAGCCTGGAAGCCCAGGGGGGTTGCTGTGAGCCACAGTTCACACAGTGGCAATGAGTTGTTTGAGTTCATGAGTTTTGACTAAAGCAATGCAAGAATTCTCTCCTGATATGGAGCTCCTTTTGCTTTTTGAGGTACCCATCACGTATTGAAAAAATAGACTATGAGGAGGGCAAGATGCTAGTCCACTTTGAGCGCTGGAGTCATCGTTACGACGAGTGGATTTACTGGGACAGCAATCGACTCCGACCCCTGGAGAGCCCGTCGCTCAGGAGGGAGGGGCTGAAGGACGAGGCTGACCTCTCTGTAAGTAGCCAGCTGCTGCTTCCACTGTTGAGTTTGTGCTCGCTTGGAATTGATAGACTTTAAAAGGAATTCTGTTAAATTTTACAAAAGCCAATTTTTTAAAGGAAATGCTTATTTATTATATACATGGTATTGATCTTAAAAGTTGTTTAAAATAGGATTTTAAAGCCGGAGAGGAAGTTCTGGCTCGTTGGACAGACTGTCGCTATTACCCTGCCAAGATTGAAGCAATTAACAAAGAAGGTATGTATTTAAAATGATCTGAGACTTACAGTGGAATTGGTAATAAAGCTTAACTGTCCTTTAGTTAATAGATGTTCCTGCTCCATATAACTTTTTACTTCTCCTTGTTTGAAATGTCACTTAAGACATTTCCTGCTGTCATTCTTTTTTGGAAGCATTCGACTTGTTATATGTTATGTAGATTAAAAATAATGATCTATGATTTACTACCTAAATACATGGTCTAAATTAGTACAAGTACTAAGGGTTTTTTTAGCTTTGAGAGTACTTTATTTCTCCTTTTCTGTTTTTTTGTTTGCTGAGTAAGTTGTTTTTACCAACCTGTCCACCAGAGTGGACGGGAAGATGAAAGATCCCCTTTCATTACTGTCATGTTGGAACCCATGTAGCTGACCCTCACTGAGTTTCTGAGGCCGGAAAGTGCAGAAGAGAAGGGTATGCTTCTTCTCTAACAGCTGCTGGTGTTAGGAAAAGCCAGGCCTGTGCACAGCCGAGTCAGCTCCCCTAAGTGAAATGGGTACTGCAGGAATTCTGAAGGAGGGAAGATGAGACTTCATCTGTTTGTGGAGCGCCTCTCTCCTTTCTAGTTTTTCTTCATTTCTCTAGATAAGAAAGTCTGTTTACTCCTAAAACCCTTTTGTAGACTTTTGGTAGAATATTTCATACTGAGCAGAAGTTAACAGAATTGTTGAGAAGTAAGTGGAATTGAGGTGTGGCTTAAGAGTGATAGATAGTGCTGCTGGACAGAGAATGAATTTTAAAAGCTGAATTCTAAAAGTGATTAATTTGAAAAGCACCAGAGTCAGCATTTAAATTATTATTGAAAATATTTTTAGTTTCTTTTTAAAATTTCTCTAATCTCATATCAAATTTAAAATCAAATGTTCTTTTGTTAATATTTAAAACATTTCTGAATAAGTATACTATACCAAATAAATATACTTTTATTTTTTTTAAATAAATTCTCATTTGAAACAGTTGTGAAATACTTGAAAACATATTTTCTAAATTTATTTCCTAGTAAAGTCCTTTTTAGACTTGACACTCATTTGCTGTATTTACTAAGCAAGGGTACTCTTTTCAAGGTGAGTCTTACAAGACATGCAAGTTAACTGGATAAGGATGGGCTCAAAAGGCTTTTTTCTGGCAGAGGAACAGAGTGTACAGCAGAATGGAGCTGAGAGGCATTGCGGTTTTTTCACTGTGTCCTTTGATGACTAGAGCAGTGGGTTTTCTGTGGGGTTGAGATAGAAGGAGAGGTCATTCGAGAAGGACATGGACCAGTATATGCCTGTTATATCTGTCTGAAGAATTAGGTGTATGTTTTAGTGCTGCTAAATAATTTGAATTTTATTTGCTAGTAATGAGAATTATGAAAGGAGTTTATGTTGGAGATTCATATAAAAATAAAATTTAAGAAAAAGTAATATAATGTAGTGTTGGACACGTTTATGATGGACCTGTTAGAAAATGTGGGTGGTGAACATTGATGGCCTAGTCCACCTTGTGATAGTGCTGGAAAAGGGACTTGATCCAGTGTATTGTACTTACTAAAATAAAATGACAAGTTTAAGTACCATTCTGTGACTACTGCAAGCTTTGGTGGTGCTGCCTATGAAGTGTTTGTACAACTAAGCAAAATGCTGAGCAACTCCAGTAGCTTGAACTCACAGGCCATTCTTCAGGAGAAAGGTGGGCAGTCTCCTGTTAATGATGGGTAACTATAGCAGCTCAGTGGAAGCTACTGTGAGTGGGAGCCAACAGAGGACCGTGGGCTGGAGTCGGGGCGGCTCAGGTGTTAGATGTGCGGGTACTGCCCTTTTGGAAGGTAGCCTGCAGCTTGCACTTTGGGGAGCGGACATGGAGCTTACATTCTGGGATCTTCCTCATAGTGACTTCCTGCTGTCAGCCAGTGCCAATCAGAATGGCCAGTCAGTAAGTCTGTGGGAAGAAGAGGGGATGAAGAAAAGCCAGACTGAATCTGTTCTTCAGCATAGCAGAGCCACCAAATTCAAATGAGGACAGAGACAGTGAAGGTTCTGTTAGTGGAGAAGTGATGTCTGCCTGCCTGCCATTTCATGAGCAGGTTGAATGAGCCCTTTCAATGGTGAAATACTGAAATACATAATTTGAGTGTGTTTGTATTATTTTGAATCTCCAGTAGAAGCATTGATTGTGATTTATGTTTGCCCCACAAGGTGAATGAGTCAGCATTTCCCCAGTCCCCCAAAAGACAAAGGAACCCCTCAAGGATCATGTTCCTTGCAAAAGCAAAACAAAATTCACTGATGTGGACATTTCCGTATCTGATGGGTTGTCTAGGAATGAAGAGCAGGGTGGACTGGGGCAGTGAGAGCTTTTTTGCAGTGGGGTGGTTTGAAGCCCAAGGCTGTGATGGGCGGATTGGGGTTTGGAGAGTATAAGAGAAGGAGAAAGACATCCTGGCAGAGGGAACAGTAGAGAGAGGGAGGGAGGAATTGGGTGAAGGAGGGAGGCGCGAGGGAGCTTAGAGGCCCAGATGGCCCAGCAGGAGCTGGTTAGGTCTGGAAGGCCACCCTGCCACAGTGGGAGGACAGAGCAGCAATGGAAAGGCTGTGCGGTGTACATGTGCTGTGACATTCTGACAGTTTTTACAGTGTCTTCACAGCCTTGCTGCTCAGCTGAGAAGTGTGTATTTTATCACTTGGGCTTAGATCTTTCTGTGGGGATCTTGTGTATTACACCGATTATGGGATGGTGAGGAATTAAATGTTTGTTTTCACCTTACTAAAAAAAGAAACATTGTTTGGACATCTATGCCATTGGCTTTGTGGTTAAAGTCATTAATAAGAATGACCAGACATGCTGTTTATACTTTCAAAGGCCAGTTCTTTGTTCACTTAAAATGGCACTCTATCTCCAGTACAGGAAAATGGTTTGCATTTCCATTCGTGTAAAAGCTACGCAAGGTCATGTTTTCTAATCGTACTGGCTTATATTGACGTCAAAAACAATAGATTCTGGGGGAAATAATCCTTCCCGTATGTCAGATGTTTGTTTGTGGGAATTATAGACAACAAATTATTCTAACAAATGTTAGAATAATTCTTCTGAAAAGATCAAACACTTTTCAAAACAATGATTTTTTTCTCAGATATAAGTCTTCTAGATATATTTAAATTAATACAGTGTGAGTTTTAAATTTATTGATAATTAATAAGAATTTCATTTAACTGATTTATACCTTATAAAAGAAATAAGACTGAGTTGTTTCAGAGGAAAAGAGAAAGTAAGCTTAATAAATTTGGTGTTGTGCTTAAAATGGTTATTAATTTTTAGTCTGCACAATTATAGAGCATTTACTCCTATCGAGACATTCATTGCCTGTCATCTCACCTGTTGCTGTGAGATTGAATTATGTTTTCTAATGGTTCTGACTTGCTCCCCTTTCAGGCACATTCACAGTTCAGTTTTATGATGGCGTAATTCGTTGTTTAAAAAGAATGCACATTAAAGCCATGCCCGAGGATGCTAAGGGGCAGGTAAGAGTGGTCAGCCTTCTTTAGCTCCCCAGAGGGATGTCTTCTTGAATGGTGACTGATCAAAATCTGTTTGTTTTTAAAAAACTCAACTAATTGT
Organism: Elephantulus edwardii; assembly: GCF_000299155.1. Taxonomy (NCBI): domain Eukaryota; kingdom Metazoa; phylum Chordata; class Mammalia; order Macroscelidea; family Macroscelididae; genus Elephantulus; species Elephantulus edwardii. The sequence goes on along the minus strand of NW_006399753.1, from coordinate 9,072,707 downwards.
AGGGTTATGTGCTGATAGCCCCAAATAGCAGCCAGGGAAAGAAGTGTAGAATGTGAAGTCAATTTTCCACATGCCTTTTGCTCCTTCGGTTCTAGACCTGCTGAAGTTATAGGTCGCTAGTTTCTGTTCCAGGTGAAATCCCAGCATCCACTAAGCTGGTGTTGTCCTATCGACCCAGCTGGATCGTGTAACCAGTCTATGGGAAGTGAGGTAAGTGCCTTTTTAAAACTTTTGTTTTCTTTTTCTTTCTGGTATACAGTATCATTTAGAAAGTTAATTTTTAATATAAAACTTTATATTGAGTTCTTAATTTCTCCTCTCCTTGTGTAAATCATAGTCAATCTTCTAGTAAAAGGCGCTTACCTGACTCCGTAGGCTGTTGGGTAGGGCTCCCCACGTCTGCACAGTCATATGCTTTCTCACCACTCAGAACACAAATGAACGGTAAGCACATGCAGGCGAATCTGAGTGGAATTAACACCCACATTCTGTTTGTGGAGCCCATTTCCTGAAATCCACTGCAGAGAAGAGGTGCCATTAGAAACGGGAAATATTTTCTTCTGTGCTTTGCTGTTATTTGGGATTTTCAGCACCTGGACCTACAATTAATTTTAAAAATTTGAAAATAATCTATACAATGTCTACTATGTAATGTGCTACATGTTTATTTTATAAAGTGCAATGAAACATGATTGTCATCCTGAAATGCATTGAAATCATTTGGTCAGCCACAGGGATGTGTAAACATGTAAACATACAGTCTAGAAATATGTATCACTGCATATATATATATATATATATATTCCCCCCCCTTTGGGGTGTCTTCTGGAATTTATTACTGTATGTAATTTGGTTTTCAAAGATCAGTTATGAAATAAGCAGCTAGCTAGCAGGTGCCCCTTCCCAATTAATATGAAAATGAGTTTTAAAATGAAAATACTTTTGATTAGAAAATCACTTTGTGTCCTCATAATGTGTATATATAAGTGCTTTAAAATATTTACTTTTCCTTTTGAATATCTTTTTACGTGTAGGCACATTAAAATATTTGAAGGCTTTCTTTTTCTTACTAAAATAATCTCATTTGATGAAAATGTTTATTTCTAGTAAATCTAGAAATGTGCTAAAATCAGGTATTTGGATAATTCTAAGAGAATTCCAGTTTTGCATATTATTTTCTTGATTCTGAGCATTTTAAGAATTTCGTTATAAAGGTAAAAGGAGAATTTATTTTCTTGACTAACAAATGCATCAAACCCATGCACTATGGAAATGTTCTGCTCTAAACTTCCTGCTGCACCTTCCAGACATCTGACATGTGTCACACCTACATAGAGACACATCCTGGAAACCTTGCGGGTTTGGCTTCTGAGCTGAGGGCAGGGAAAGATCACAGCCCAGTGAACTACATGTGTACTTGGTTTCCCAGTGTATATCCAAGTGATGCTTACAGTATTCTGCAGTCTGTTAATTGTGCATTAGGGGTAAGCTTGAAATTACCTAAATGTGACACAGAGACAAGAAATGAGCAGATACTGTTAGAAAAATGGCATTGATTGACTTGCTCCAGCAGGGTTTCCACATCTTTTCAATTTTGTGAAAAGCACGTATCTGCAATGTGCAAGAAAGTGAAGCCTCCAGAAGTATGTTTTATTTCTCGACCTCCAAAATAGTCAGTGCACTTGAGCCTAAATAAAATCTTAACTGCTGTCGGTTTTTAATTCCTGTGAACCAGTTGTTCTCTACTGATAAACCTCAGCTGGCATTCAGACAGACTTGCAGTGCTGTAAAGGGCTTTCCAAAGCAGAGTGGGGGAGGCCCTGCAGTCCCGCTTACACTCTGGTCACAGGTTTCTGTTCCCTGCTGGTAAACAGATGTGGTGGCCCCGTCGACTGCCCACAATAAGATCCTTCCGTACCTTCTTCCCTTTCTTCTGTCCCCCTCCCCGCTTTGCACAACTTTGAGAGGAGTTTTAATGAATTACTGTGAAACTGACAAGTATTTATTCTAGGTTGAGGCTTTCTTCCATCCTCTAATGGGATAGCTTACCTTACTTCCAGTACTCCACCCTAATGAAAGCATGTTGTTGTTGTTATGTGTTGTTGAGTCACCTGCGACTCACAGTGACCCTGTGTACAAAGATCCTAAACCCTGCTGTATCCTGTGCCAACCTCCCAGTCTCCGACACACTCACTCCCACTACTCCAATCACCGAATCGATCCATCTCATCAAGGGTCTTCCTCTCCTGCGCTGCCCCTCCACTCTCCCAAACATGATGTCCCTCTCCAAGGACCAGTCCCTCCTTGTAACATGCCCAAAGTATGTCAGACGAAACTTCAGAATCCTTGCCTATAAGGAGCAGCCTGGTTTCACCTTCTCCAGGACAAACCTGTTTGTTCTCCTAGAAGTCCATGGTATATTCAACACTGTTCTCCAGCACCACAGCTCAAAGGCATCAATTCTCTTTCTATCATAGCAGAAAGAATTACAAGGTGAGGGTTTGAGCTGTTATATTCTTACTGCTAGATATATAACAAAAAGTGCTTCCTTAGAGAAGGTTCATTTTCAGTCAGCTGCATGGACAGCACAGGTTAACATGTGAGACCATGGCCTCGCATTGTTTCTCATCTGCTAGGCCATAAAACCAGCTAAGAAAAATCACCTGTACAGAAAATCTCATGCATAGCTTAAGTGCCTTTGTAGACTTTTCTGAAATCTTAAACAAATGCTGGTAAGGTCTAAACCCTTTAGTTTAATTGTTTGCATAAAAACCTCTGTTGAGTTTGGTTGTAAAGACAGAAAAAAAAATCCCTTGTGTTTGCTATTGAATTCTACAAACATGACCAATATGTGTATTTATTCTATGCAAGTGTACATTATACTTATTTCATTAAGATTTAGAATAAGAACAAAAATTTCTTCAAAAATCATAAAGTGCTTTTCTCTCTTACCCCTTTCTCCCTCTGAGGATGTGCTAATGATACTGGCACTCCACAGGTTATGAACACATCTAACCTGTATACAACTCACACTTTCCTTCCCCGTTCTGTACACTCTTCCCTGACTTGGAGAAGATTTAATCTACCTGTGTACAAACCATACCCTTCATCACAATCACCTGCTGTACAGTTTTTATATCATTGAAAAGGACATTAGGATGTTTCTTACACTTAAAACGAAGAGAAACCAAACAAAAAATGTAGTGACCCTGTAAGACAAAGTGGGACCGATCATAGGATTTCCAAACCTGTAAATTTTTATGGAAACAGAATGACTCATCCTTCTCCCATAGCGTAGCAGGTGAGTTAATGCTGTAGACATTTTGGTGAGAAGTAGAATTCTTTAACCATTAGTCCACCAAGGATTCTCTCGCTCTAAAGTGGGGCTAAAAAAGAATAGTGTGCACCTCTTCTGATTTACCTGAAGGTTAAAGAGCTCTCAAGAACTGATATAATTTGTAATCTTGGAACTGCCGGTTGTTGGTGGTTGACTCATAGCGACCCTATGACACATCTGAACCCTTCCCTATCCTGTACCATCCTCACAATCTCTGACACAATCAGGCCAATTGCTGCAGTCACTGTGTCAGTCCACCTGCCTGTATAAAGTTTATATTGTAACTCACTAGCATTAAAGATTAGCTTACAAGATCCTTTGTACTTAAAATCCATTTTTTGTGTACATTGTTTTATTGAATTCTCAGGAAGTCCTTTGACTTTGGTTTGGCTCATAGTTCCCTTTGGCAGCAGATGATCCTTAAGTAACTAACCTAAAATTGTTCTCAGCTCTTAAGTGCAGAGTTTGTAGTAAGTTACTAAACATGTTACTTGTACTGATTTGAACATTTAAGATTGCTCCTCTGGTCCTGTGCCTTTTTCTCTGTCTGTAGATTACTGTCAGTGTTGATTATTTTTTAAATTATCATTCAAGTCTTAATTTAGCTGTAATGCTTTTTGCTACCTGGGTTGCTTCCTTATCCTGGTGGTTAAGGGCTGTGCAGTCTGTTCCACCTTGTAGTGACCTCACGTATGTTGGCTGACTCATTCACAGCTAGATTATCTTTTCCCCTTGGAGCTACTGGTAGATTGAGAATGACAGAAAGGCATGTCCTTCAGGTCAGCAGCATGGCTCTTCCCAGTGGACTGAGCCCCTGGAGCTCCCTTCCCCAGTTACAGTGAATCAAAGCAGTCCCCACTCCCATGCCTCAGAATCGCTGCTGGGTGTGAGTCTGTTGTCACAGTCACTGTGTCAGATCATTGCTTTGGGGGTCTTCAGCTTTTTCACTGACTTACTGAAAATTCAGGCAGGATTAAAAAGAAGCCATGGTACAAGGAATATTACTGCTGGTGTTACATGAGTCTTGACTGAAAATTGAAATACTAGAAGGATATCTCTTTGTGTTTTATTGATTGTCCAAAGGCATTTGACTGTGTGGATCATATGGCCGACACTGAAAATATTGGGAATCCCAGGACACTTAATAATGCTCTTACAAAACCTATACCTAGAGCAAGAAGCTGTTGTCCAAACAGAGCAAGGGGACACTGCATGGTTCAAAATCAAGAAAGCTGTGCATCAAGACACTTATCCTTTCTCCAACCTATTCAATTTTTATGCTAAGAAAATAATTTGAGAAACTGGACTATCTGAAAAAGAATGTGGCATCAGGATTAGAGGAAGACTTGTCAGTAGCCTGCATTATGCAGAAGACACCAGCTCACTTGGTGAAAGTGAGGAAGACTTGAAATACTTGATGCAAAGGATCAAGTATGTGTGTGTGTTCAATATAGGTTACACCTATATATAATTTTTTTAATATAGGTGTGCATAATGTACAACATATTTTATGTATATAGTCAATATAGGTTACATCTCAATATCGGGATATAGATAGTTATATTCATTTAATGTAGGTTACATTGCAACATCAAGAAAATGAAAATTCTCACCATTGGATGAATAATCATGGTAGGTGGAGAAGAGAGAAGTTGTCAATGACTTAATCTTTCTTGGATCTACAGTCAACACCGTTGGCACTAGCAGACAGGAAATCAAAAGATATTGGGGGGTTTTTTTGGTATTGCATTGTGAAAGTCTGCTGTTAGGGACCTCTTCAGAGTGCTGAACAACAACAGTGTCAGTGTGAGGACTAAGGTGCACCTGTTCCAAATCATGATCTTTTCACGTACTTGCTATGCATCTGAAAGTTGGACAATGAATAAGGATGACAGAAGAATCATCAGTGCTGTAAGTTGTGGTGTTGGAGAAGAGTGTTGTATATCCTGTGGCCTGCCAAAAGGACAAACATAAATCTTCCAAAAGATGCCGCCAGGATGCTCCCCGGAAGCAAGAATAGTGGAACTTGGTCTCACATAATTTGGGCATGTTGTGAGGAGGGGCTGGTCCTTGGGGAAGGACATCGTTCTTGGGAAGGTGGAGGGTCAGAGACAGAGTTGTGAAAAAGACACACCATTCAGTGTTTAAACCCTAAAGTGGTATGAGAGAATGCTATGTCTGTATTTGTGATAGGTTTCCATGCAGCTATTCTATTTTTTTATTTCTATCAAAATAAACATCAGAGGAATGTTGGTTATTGAATGCTTTCTATTTTGTGAAAATTTAATACAGCCCATAATCTGTTCGATTAGTTGGTAATTCACTATGTTGATGATCCATCTTGTAAATAAATTTAAACTCACTGTTTATGTTTGTGTGAGAAAGTAGCTTTGAAAAGGTCATGTGTGTTTTTATTCATTAGTGCAATTACACCTTAATGAATTTTTAATAGTTTACATGTTTTGTGTTTTTCCTTTGGAGGATTGGATAGCTTTAGTCAAAGCAGCTGCTGCAGCTGCAGCCAAGAGTAAAGCCGGGAGTAAACCCCGGACCAGTGCAAACAGCAATAAAGATAAAGAAAAGGACGAGAGGAAATGGTTTAAAGTCCCTTCAAAGAAGGAAGAAACGTCCACTTCAACAGCCACTCCAGAGGCTGAGAAGAAGGAAGATCTGCCCGCGTCTAGTGAAGCATTTGGTACAAAAGAGTCTTGTTCTTTTCCTGTGACAGTGCTAAACCCAAAAAGTGAATAAGCTGGTCCTCTTAGTTAACTGGGATTTTATGCGTGTATTTGAGTTAGTAGCATCACTCTTTCCCCAGCCCTGTGTGAAGCCTCTCACTCTGTTAGCATGTTGTAGATCTTTCTGAAGATGCATGGTCTAATCTGTGTGCTTACATTGAATGCTATCAACATTCTTGAGGAGAAACAAATTTCTCTTTGTAAACTCTCAGTAGGTTTTTGTTTGCAATTGTTTTGCGGGTCCCCCCTGCACTGGTTTGGCTTTTTTAATGCCTGTATGTGAGCACATAATTTGGAAAAAGCAGTAAGTCATTACCTGCTTTTCTTTCTTAAAGAATAGCGTCTTAGCAGTTTTTATTCCTAATTTATAAATCTAAGATTTGTGTTTTTGAAGCTTCTATCTTAAGCACAGGATTAAAAAACAAAGTGTTTGTACTATTTTTTTTAAAATTTATATTTCTTAATTTGGGTTCTAGATAAATTCTCATCTCTGTATTCTATTAAAAATAGGACTGCATATAGAGAACATCCCAAAGATGGTCTTTGCACAGCCAGAGCACACGTTATCAAACAAGAGGAAGGACAGCCAAGGCAGCTCGTTTCAGGCAAAGAGAGCTCGGCTTAACAAGATCACTGGTAAAAACGACAAGGATTCCTTTTTGGGGAGAATGGAGGGTTTAACTTTAGAATAATTTAATTTAAATAAAATAATGGTTCTAAGTAATGACGTAATGAGCCAGTCAGCAAGAAATACACCTTATGTTCCTTTTAAGATCGCCTTCTTTAACTCATTGGTTTTCTTCTTTTGTAAAATGTAGAAATTCCCACATGCCTTCTGCCTACCTCACAGGGATGTTGTGGGGACTGATGTGTAAAAAATGCCAGGTTTTCAGTCACCTTGGTGACAGTGGTTTCTCTAAGAGTGGATTTAATCTACTTTTGTCAGGCTGTGGTTACATAATTCTTGAAAGTCTGTATATTTTTATGTAAGCATTCTTAGCCTTTACCAGTCTCACGTAAAGTTGATGCCATCTATGGTTGGAAAGGTGAATGTAGGCATTACATTCAGTTCCTGAATCCATTAATCCAGATCTCTGCATAAGAGAGTCCTCCTCCTGTTTCTCGCTGCTGCGCTGCTTTCCAGGCCAGTCTCTATTCCTGGAGCTCGCTTCCCAGTGTTTCAGGTACAGAAAGAAGCAGTTTTGAGGTGCTGGGACACAGAGCTTGGTGTTCAGGGGAGAGGGCATTGATGAGGGGAGCTGGGCAGCATGTCAGGCCGAGCTCCTTTCAAAGCCTATTCAGCGGACTGATGCTACTGTTTAAAAGAAATTGTGAACATTGTTCCTTTTTTGACTTTTTGTTAGAGACAAGTTACACTACTTTCATTATTTAATCATGTGAATGACTGAATAATGAATAAATGGTTTTAAAATCTGTGCTCTAACAAAGCTCTCCAAACTTTTTTTAAATATCTAGTTCAGTAATGTAAAGACACCTTGGCATCACTGTCAGATGGGCCCAAGAATAAATGTAAACCTTTCAACCTGTTTCTTTTGATTGGAAGCCCACTACCAGATGACATTGGATCTGAGGGGTCGCTGGAGCCACTCTTGGTGTGGAGGCTTGACCCACCTTGGTGTCTTCAGGAACTGCTGTTTTACTGTAGAGTTCGTCCAAGTGATTACAGGTGCTTTCAACAGAGGAGACCGTGTATTCACTTTTCATTAGTTTATATCATTTTCATGGCCTTTCTTTGATAAAGCACAGGACAGAGAATTTTTCAAATTGGTTCACCCATTGCATCTTTTTCCTTAGAAGCTATTAGTACTGGAGAAATCTAGAATAGTACCCGAGTAATTGTTATGATGGCAACTTGAAATTGCCATTTTGCCTTAGAGCGGGAACCCAGTGCTGTGCTGTGCACGGTGGCTTGCGGATCGAGTGGTCTCAACGCTCCTTGGACTCCTCTGTGAAGGACAGCCTGGAGCGACTGCCGGACGAGCGGACATCAGAGAAGGCGGAGGTGGCACAGGTGCAGGGCGGCCGTTTACAGCATCTAGGTTGCTGTCTAACTCAGCAACCCTTTCCACTCCTGGCACTATATGAATGTTTAAAGAAGCAAAAAGTAAAACATCCAAGCCCAAATGATGGCTTTGGGGCCCTGAAAAGACAGCTGTGGGGTAAAAAGAACCGGTTTTCTGTGTGCCTCCAAGAAGTTATAGTACCAGTTGCTTAAAAACACCTGCGACATCCGCGGAAGGACAACTCCTGCACTTTCTCCGTGGACTCGCTGATGGAAAAGGGGTGCTTGAATGACAATAGGCAAAAAAACCCCTGGGATTTAAAAAAAATTTCAGACTAATGCTATCTTTTCTCTTGGAAAATTTAAGTGTATGATTATCTTTTTAAATACTCCTTGTGCGTCTGTCTCTTTTTTTCTTGCTACACCTATATGCTGTAAAAAGGCTAAGACTGATTTCAGTGGTAAAAGTCAGAGCTGCCAGTTGTACTTTTCCGATGTTATCCCTATACAGAGAAACGAGAGCCACTCTGTCACCCTGTTCTTGCTGTGGAATGACAGTCCGTTTTAAGTTGTATTTGTCAGATAGGCTGTGTACCTTTTTGTCTCTTTACAAATGGGAGAACCAGGGCTGAGCTCCTGGTAGTCTCCTTTCTCATGTCTCTTCCGTTTTATGTTCCCTTTAAGTAGTAAGTTCCTACTTGTCAGTAAATGAACTGTCCACTTGATAAGTCTAACTCCTATTTCCTTACCCTCTCTGCATGCACTTCTCCTGCACCCACCCCTAGAAACAAGGTGTGAATAGATGATAATGTCAGGATGGCCTTTTTGCCAGTTTTCCAAATAGACTTTGGAAGTGTATCTGCAACATCATAATTTTATCATGTAATATACCTTCTTGGAAGTCTCAGGTTTTCAGAAAATCGCATACTGATTTAAAATCATGACTTTACACAGAGGATCAGGAGGCCATACTCTAGGGACAGTTACAAGCAAACTGAGTTTAAGGAGCCATAGGCTACAGGCTCTGATGGGAGTGAAAGAAGAAACTTTGGTATCTGATTCCTGACAGGCACTATAAGGTAAACCTCTGAGATTTAAATTGGTCAACAATTTGCAACTGATAACTGTCAGGGATATTACCACTTTATAGCAAGGGGATTGCGTTTTGAGATTCCTCCGTGAAAAGTGTGCCAAGAGTGCACCCAGGTGGCTCCTTCCTTGCTCACCTTTGCCGTTCGCTCCAGTGGCCTCTCCCGTGATTGGTGCTGGCAGGGAAAGGAAGCTGTGTATTTTTAAAAAAAAATTTTATTCTTTTTTGTGTGTGTACCATCCAAACGGTTCTCATGGGCACAGGAGGAGATTGTCCCTCCTTCTCCAGCAGAGTATCTGGTGGATTCGAACTGCAAACCTCTGGGATTCCAGTGCAGAGAAGCTGTGTATTTTATAGCTAATTGATGTGAATGAAGCCTTGCAGATCTGTAAATTTGTTGGCAGGTGTGATTCATGAGTATTTGATATTCTCTGTCTTCCTGATGTTGAAATAGTTTCATGAGAATGTATTCTCTCTTCTGTTAGCATAATTACTTGATAGCTGCTCTTCTATAAAAGGCCCTGTTTAGTAACAGGTTATGTCATTTGTATCTGTTTCCCTCCAGATAATTCTTGTCATTTTGTGAGGAATGGAGTCTGTCTCCCAGGAATGGTAGCAAGTCACAATAAACAAATCTGGGGTAGTTTTGCAAGGCGGAAATGACCAGGGTACTCTCTTCCTGTACTGTTTGGTTATCACCTTTCGGTGGTTTTTATTTCATAACTCTCTTGTACGTTGGTATGCATATGAAATAGAAAAGCTTTTTGTTGCTTTTTGAGACTTTTACATTCTGTATATCCCATATTCTGTGTGTGTGTGTGTGCGTGTGTGTATAAAAACATATATACTGTATATATACATATATACAAAATATACATACACATATAATATACATACATAATAGAAACATATAAATGTATAAGCTCTTGTGACATAATCTGTAGGGAATTGCACAACTAACCCAGAGGATGAGTCTTTGCCAGTTCAAATCCACTGCTGGCTCCTCAGAGAAAGATGGGCTGTCTCCTCCCAGGTGGTTTACAGCCTTAGAAAACCTTCAGGGGTTCAACTGGGAGTTACTTCCAACCCAGTGGCAAGGACACACACACACACGCACACGGACGGGATTGCATTTTATAATTAAAATTTTAAGTATTTTTTGTAAATGCCCCATTGTTTTCTGTGAGTAAATTACAAAAAGTTTTCTTTTCTTTTTTTCTTCACAAGCCAGTAAAAGTGAATCACTTTTAATTAATTAGTGCTGTAAATTTTAGAGTATTGCCCAAGATTATTTTGTTTCTGTTAAATCTTGAGTTATCTTATTTTTAATTTTATAATTTGTTTTCTTTTATCTTCTGAAGAGTATTAAAAAGTATTTTTATAACTGTTAGTAAATAAGGCAACAAAAATAAAATTTAGAGATAATTATTTAAGAATTACAAATTTTGTCCCATTTGAATAGCCCTTAGAATCTCTACTGCTTCCCAAAAAAAAGAAAAACTTGATTCCTTAATTATTTTTATTTCCTAATTCTCAACTATATTCATTGGAGAAGAAAAAGTTAATGAATCTGTTTTTAAGTGTTACATATATGCTACATATTTTCGATTCTTATAAAAACATGTTCTGAATTACATTAATTAGGATGAATTTATGGTTTGTAAATTTTATAAAATAGTTTTTACACACACATTAAGCCTTTTGGTCCATTTAAATCTGCACTTGATACTGTGTGAGACTGGGACAAACTATGTAGATTATTCTCTTAAAATTGACCAAATATGAATTTTAAGAGTAACAATTGGTGTATCACAATCATTGTTTTACACTCAGCATGTTGGGTTCTGAGTGCTTTTCAATAAAGGAAAGATGCCTTTACCTCATGTAACATTTGGGTGTAGTATTACTTTTAAGAATCTAATGTTTCTAGTTGCATTTCTTCTAGAGCTCCAATGTCTTTGGGGTAGTTATCTTGGAATTTTGGAAGTGTTTGCATGTGGATTTCTCTGTATGTGGCCTTTTTGGCTGCCTTTTGTTCCTATTAACTGCTGTAGACAGTGTCTTTCATGTGGGTGGAATGATTGCTGAAGCAAGTTGACGGTTAATGCTTTTAATTAAAACATGCTTCTAGTGGTGTTTTACCAACTTTTAAATAATGCACAAAAAATATAATTTTGTTTGGCCCTAATGTGCCTGCGGGGTGGACAGAGGCAAAAAAGAGAAATCTTTGTACTGGAGATATCTGGTAGGACTAGCAAAGACTCTTAACTAAGTAGATGTCATTCACTTTGTAATCAGAGTAGAGGTTTAATGTCTTACAAAATGATGTATGTACTGTAGGGTAAAGTATTTTCTGAAATTGGTAATTGTAATGTACACTAGAGAACACCTGCACTCCAGCATCCTTCCATCATTTGTGGAAGGAGGGTCTCATTCTAAGTAAAGCCCAGACGCTCTAGGAAGGAACCCCTTGTGCCGCCCTCCAGCACAGAGTGGACCCATCAGTCTGAGAGTTCATGTAAGAAGATAGGCATAAAGCCTACATTAAAGGACACAGATGAAATAGAAAATTAGGAATTTTGAGTTTGCTGTTTATTTGAAGCATAAAATGAACATAAAGCATAAAATGAACATTAAGTCATAATTCTGTATTTTTTGTTTATAGAAATACTATATTGTTGGTATTAATAACCTAAGCAGTTTTAGGTTTGTGAACTTGAAACCAAAGAATTTTTACTTTAGTGATAGTTTTTGGAGCTCTGGTGCCCTAGTGACAAGAAGCCACCTTATAATACCGCAGGCACATGGTTCGAGGCCACCAGCTGCTCTGAGGGAGAAGGTTGGGCAATCTCCTTCTGAGTGATTAACTGCCTCTGAAAACCTGCCAGAGGGTCACCTGTGGTTCAGTTCTGACTCAACGGTACACAATAACAACAATAATAGTTGTTTTTTCCTAAAAAAAAAAGCAACTTATACAATCAGCTCTCCAATTCTTCTTCAGTCTTGAGACTCATTGTTAAAGGTGTATCTTTGTCAGTTAAACATTTTGGCATATTTATTTCCTATATTAGTAAAGAATATGGAAAAAATCAAATGCTAAAAATTGTAGCAAGTTATCAGCCACTGTGTTTTTGTTTGGTTTTTTTTTTTTTTTTTAATAAGCCATTTCTGTACAATTTTTCTCAAGGTTTGTTGGCATCCAAAGCTGTCGGGGTGGATGGTGCTGAGAAAAAGGAAGACGGCAATGAAACGGCTCCAGTGCTGGAGCAGGTATGAATGGTGGCGTTTGCTTGTTTGCAAGGTTCCCACTGGAGTGGGCACGGAGCTAGCGTTCCCTCGTAAATGAAGTTACCCTTTGATCAGATACGGAGATAGGAAACTGATTCACTGGTGATACACTTTAACTCTGCCTTCTTAAAGGTATCCAGATAAACTACAGGCTTTGTTAGCTTTTGTTTTCAATAGACTGGCAGTAATGCCTTTGTCTCCGAAATAAGAAAACCTGGAGACAGACCTCCCAGGGTATATAAGCTTCCAGCTGGATCACTTTTAACCAGCTACAAAAAGACCCGCACACAAATACTTGCTATTTGTGAGCTCAAACAGGGTTTTTGACATCTAATAAAGCTTCTTTTGGAAGAAGTTTCTTTTATATTGTAACATTTGGTGTTGTTAGACTGACTATGTGTTTTATGAATTGATCAATGAGCCATACCTTTTTTGCTAGGATGTATATTTTAATAAGTACTCAAAAAAGAGTTTAAAAACTATTAAGGGTCTGTCTTTAAACCACCTAATAGAGGAATTGAAACGTGAAGGTTGTGCTTGCTAGCTTTTTGCCTTGGCCGCCTTCCAATTTCCATGATACCTGTACATATCAACCTGTGCATGCTGTTCCGTCCTCGAAGGGCTTGACTTGGTAGGCACTGGAAGACTCTAAGACGCAGTAATAGCCATACCTGGGTTTCCTTGCTTCTCCTGTTTCACGATCTGAGCCTTAATGTAGTTCTCCTAGATCCTTTTTGTATTGTTTCCACTTCTTTATTAGTAGCCTAATAAAGAAAACTTTAAAATGAGTATCTTTTGCTCTTCTCTATATACATTTAATAAAAACACAACACTCCAAACTTAATTGATATTGTATTGAGTTTTTCAGGGTTGTTTTAGACCTGATTTGATAACAGTGCATTGTTTTGGAGCCCCCATTAATGTATTGGATCAATGGTCTTTTAAATAGATTTTCTGTCATCATTAAACGGTTAAGTCTTTGCCGTTATTGTTAATATATATACCAAATTTTACAACTACTTTTTGACTGTGTATTACTAGATTTAACATCCCAGATATAACAATATTTTGTATTTTCACCACTGTCATCACCATGCTATTCTCAGAATGCAATAAATCAGGGATTTGGGTAATAAAATGTTTCTGGAAAATTCATTACAATGTCAATCTTTCATTATACACAATCCTGCAGAAGTGAATGTGATGGAGAAAATGACTTATTACAAATGTAATTTAGTGTAGAGGGCAATGCCCAGGCTAGAGAAAAATACAAAAGCAGCATTTTGAAATTGGGTTAAAAAGTGAAAGAAAAGTTTAGTAACTCGGCTGTTTCATTTGCATAATTTTTAAAGTTCCCTGAGTGTCCTTGCCAGTTTTGTAACAAAGAGACCAATAATCGTTGATGAAACTTTGTAAATCTAGGTTTATTTCTAAAGAAACCTCATGCTAGTCCCACCTTTTTGCTTGTCTTTAATGTTGATTTTAGTTTGAAAATGTTTTGTAACTAAACTTTTAAATTTTGATGTGAAGTAGTAGTTCTGATTCAGATTTAAAAAGCCGAGTTATAAAACTCTCAGTTCTATCTCTCTTGTTATCAGCAGTAAGCCTAGAGGAGAGGTATTGATTGTCACTTACCTCTATTGTCCTAATGAGTAAAATAATGTCACTCATGACATTGTTAACGGCTGACAGGCAAAACTTACTGTGCTAATGGAATATTTTTATTCGTATTTTTACAATACTCAAACTCTATGGTCTTGAACCTCCATTCTCAGATTATTTACAGATTATTTAATTGTATTAGGGTCATATCATGTTATATTTACTTTTGAATAAAACCTGCATTAGTTGCATAATAATTCAGTAAGGTTTTTAAAATGTTAATTTGTCCTTGTTTAGAAGTTAAGCACCTTATCAAAATATTAATTTAAGTTTTAAATCTTGTTTTATAACTTTGTAACTCAAAAGTAATGGATGCTGTAGTGATGTCTTTCACATATGTGAAGATGAACAATAAAATTGTTTATTTACAAGTAATGGCTCTAATTACTTTTCTGGCAACACTTTGTAATAAGCTTAGGAATTCTTTCTGTTTATGAAGTACTTCTACAGGTTATTAAACTTCACTGACACACGTCACAAATAATCCAGCAATAGAAATAATGACAACTGAAGGAATGGGACACTTGATGTCAGAACTTTCTGTGGTATGCCCACCAAGCCACATGTGTGCCCTGCTTAATTCCACATATGTCCTTTTCCCACCAGAAGTCGAGCACCTTGCATCTTGGTAGAGATATTTGGTGTCCAGACAGTGATCTCTCATATTCCAGACAATGCAAACTTAAAGACTCTCCCTCACAATGAGCCAGGCAGTGAGGAAGTTTCTTGAAGACAAACATGCTGCTCATAGTGTGAACAGTCAGACTCTCACAGAGCTCTGTCTGAGTATAAATGAGAACACACAAACTCTGTACGTCACTTACGCTTCTCTCAGCTGTTCACATCAGGAAAAGAGGACACTTGTTAGACACCCTGACACCACAGATTGCAAATCCATCCAATATGGCTCTTCTCACTTAAGCTTTAAACAGTACACAGAGTCACACATACTTCATTATGTAGAAAATTTTACTGCCAAATGAATAAAACTATTCTTTATGAAAGAACTGACAAAGTTCCAATTTTTTTTTTTTTGAAAGTATCAGTTGGCAGGAAGAAGGTAAAAATTCATCTAAGAATGCGACGTATTTTGTTTTTAAATCCAATGTTTTTAACTTACACTTTATCTCTTTGGTTGTTTTTTTTTTTTTGGTTGTTGTTGTTTGTTTTGTATTGTTTTTTAGTCTTTTAACTCTATATTGCTGGTGGCTTTGATTTCATGATGCATTGTGCTTATGAAACTATGGCTTTCAGCACTAAAGTGAGTTAAAGATAATATTTTGTTGATTTGATCATTGTTTTTCTGTTGAGACCTTTCTTCAAAGGGAAACTGTCATTTAGCTCTTCATATTCAGATTGTTAAAATAATTTATTTTGTAAGAAAATACTTGAAAATTAAATGCTTAAATGTATTCTTCTAATACTCTTAAGACATGAAACACTATTTAATTATTAGTGGCATTGGTCCATTAGTGGTATTGGTACAACCACATGAGTACATTTAAGTTTAATATAGAAAATATTTGTCTAACAGATAGCATTTTATATTCTGGAAATAGTGTGAATACCATGTGTTGGGTTTTTTTTTTTTTTTAAGAAAAAAACCCAAAACTTAATAAGTTGACAGCCTCCCTTTAAAGACAGCTTATTCAACTTTTAGTTAATAATTTGTGGGATTCTTTTTGGTTTTTCATTTGTAATAGAAATGTTGTATGTTGCTTAACAATGTTTTTGGATACTAAACTTGCTTAAAAATCAAAGTAGAATACAAGAACAAAAATGAAGAAACCAAAATAAAAATATCAATTTTTTATTATTTATTCAGGCGATTTCACCTAAACCTCAAAGTCAGAAAAAAAATGAAGCTGACATTAGCAGTTCTGCCAACACTCAGAAACCTGCACTGTTATCCTCAACTTTGTCTTCAGGGAAGGCTCGCGGCAAGAAATGCAGACTTGAATCTGGAGGTTCTTCTGGGTGTCTAAAGCCCCCTAAGTCACCACTTCCCCCAGAGTTAATACAAGTCGAGGATTTGCCGCTTGTATCTCAGCTTTCTTCTTCAATGATAAATAAAACTAGTGAGCACAGATTTTTAAAAAATAGTTCCTTAATCCTATAAGATACAGTACAAACAGTTTGATTATAGTTCTATTGTATTTTTGTAAGGTTGCTTTTTACAAACGCAAACTTAAGTGGCTATGGTAGGGAAAGCTTAAGACTATTTCATGGGGAAAGCCATAGACATTTCTGACTGCTGTATCTTCTTGGGACCTTACTCTATAGTAACATCCATTCCCCTGGAGTCTACTCATGAGCCATTCGTGATGAGAGGCCTGAATCATTAAAAAAAAAATAATAGATTGAGATCCATGATGGATTCTGTTCTTGACTTTGAAGACTGTTCAGTGGGTAGATGCATGTAATGTTCCCACAGACCTCAGAATCCCCTTCTGCAGCACCTGGCATGCACCTTAGTCTAGTCTAGGATGCAGATGTCATTTCATCTTATTAACAAAGAAGAGTCTTGATCGTAATTTTAAAGATTGTGCTATTTTGTTATTACTACTCTTTATAGAGTTTACGTACTTTTTAAAACAGACGTCACTGAGCATGCTTTTGGATATATAAAACCCTCTGTTTTTTCATACTCATTTAGTATTCTAAGAGACATGTGAAAGCAGTCACCTGGACAGTCACTGGATAAAAAGATACTTTTTGTTGTAGTAACCTAATCAGAAAATGAATAGGACACATTCTGTATCTAATGTTAAAACAATTACTGATGTTGGCTTTGAGAAGAATTTTATTAACGCCATTCAATTCAGTTGCCCTATTTTTTACCAAGTGTTATTTTTAAATTTTTGCGAGGCTTTTTTTTTTTTAAATTATTACTGCTTTTGCTTGTTGTTTATTCTCCTTAATGAAGGGGTCGAATGGATGGGAAGTGAAAAGTTTGTTTTCTCGTCATCTTCCCTTCGTTATGCCCTTTCTCAGGGGTTTGATTAGTGGTCAGTGGTAGGGAATTCGGGCAGCCTAGTCCCCAGGGAGATGTGCTGGTACCACTGAGGGCTGAGCTTTCCGGGTGGATTGCATCCATCAGCCAACTCCTGGGGAGAAAAATGAGCAATCTCTTTTCACACAAGTTATAGCCCTGAATCCAGTGGGGGTCAGCTGTGAGTCGGTTCAGACCCAATGGCAGGAAGTATGAATGAGAGCAGCCAGTTCGGTGCCACGTGACATTGATAAGAGTTTTATTTTTAAATTTTCAAACCAACTGGTATAACCACAGTGTTAAAGGAATCTCTATTTTTTTCCTTCAATTTTACCCTGTCTTTTAATTTTAATTTTAAATTTGAACTTTAAAATACTCAACGCATCAAGCTTTTCAGGCTTCTCCTGTCCCCTTCTAAGTTGAAATAACAGTATGTTGGCCAGTAGAATCCTGCCTAGACTAGACAGTCAAATGTGTTTACATGCCATGGAGAAAGAAGACACTTAAAATGTTTAAAAGAATGATAAATTTCTAAATCTATGCATTGCATAATTAGAAAAGACTTAAATGACTCTTAAGTTGTAAGAAAAACAGCATTTGAGGGCAAGAAGAGTGTCATGTTTTAACATCCTCATTATTTGCCCATAACAAATACTTAAAGTTGTTTATGTCCGAGATTGGCTTTGGTTGTTTTTTGTTTTTGTTTGGTTTTTTTTTTTTAATGAATCAGGCCCAGAAATACAGCAGGTCATTTGAGGGACCAAGGGTGGGATAAAAGAATTCATTTTACTGAGTGAAGCAGGCACGAACTTTAGAATGTATCCATTTTTATATACCCCTTACCTTTTTTAAAAATTAGGACTTTTTAGATTCATTATGTAGCAAAATGGATATATAATTTTTGTCTTTATGATTAGATACAGACAGACTGTTTTCCCTAAAAGAAAAATTGAACTTTACATAATGGTCTGCAATTAGAAAGTTAACCATAATCTGTCACTTAGAAAACGACCTGAAATGAACGTTTCATCTGGTTTCCTTTGGGCCGTAGTAGGCTTTAGTTTTGCAGTATATCGGTTAACTTTTTGTAATGTGAATGAGGGCAGTTTGTCTGTGGTGACCTTTGGAACACTCCGTTCCTTGTGGAAACTTTAAAGCAGCATCACAGAGCAGAGAGTCAATCCTTCCCTTCCCTCCCTTGTCTCCTTAAAATATGCTAAGATGCTCCTGGTATGTATATGCTACGTGAACATTGAAGATCTTTTTCTAGGTCCTCCACAGCCCGTGAGCCCCCCTAGACCTTTCAAGCATGGTGAACGGAGGAGAAGATCACAGCGTTTAGCCACTGTGCCCGTGTGTGATGTCTCTGTAGAAAAGGTCTCTCCCTGTCCAGCTACTGATGGGAAAGCATTCTCCATCAGTTCGCAAAATCCGCACGAGTCTTCAGACCCAGAGGGTAATGTATTTGCTGATTTACTATAGACCCCGAGCATAAAAGGAAATAAAAAAAGTCGTGATAATGATTTGTGGAGTATTAAGAAGCCGCTTTTCCCTCTTTACGTCTATGTGGACATAGAAGCACTTGGTTGAAACTGTCCGTGCTTGTCCAGTGCCGCCTCTGTGTGCGGCACTCTTGAATAGCTGTGCCCCTTGACTCCAAGTGGCTAGTCGCTGAGCCAGTGCGTCTGTGTTAACATGGTACCACATTCTTTATTTTGTATAGTGCCCGATGTTGCACATTTGTCACTCGAGAAGCTGGGACCTTGCCTCCCTCTTGACTTAAGTCGTGGCTCCGAAGGTGCGGCTTCAGCGCCCTCAGATCTCTCTTCCCGTAGTGAATGCCCCAGGGCCGAAAAGGAAGTGGCCCAGGTGCCTCCATGCCCCTCCTCCAGAGCAGCCCTTGACGGCCGAGGAGCTCCAGCCACAGGTAAACAGTGTTCTTTCGTAAGTAGCTCCTTTGCAGTGGCAAGGAGTGAATATTTCGATGTATGGTTAGCTTGTTTCAGTTCCTGTGAAAGGAGCCCTGGTGGCGCAGTGGCTAAGCTCGTGGCCTGGAGAGGTTTGCAGGGCCCAAAAGCTCTGCGCTCCACTGCTAGTAAGGGGCAGTTCTTCTCTGGCTTCATAGGGTCACTGTGGTGGAACTGACTCAGTGATGGTGGGATCATTGTTGTGTAATTCCCCTTTATAAATACCTTTATATGATGTTTATGAGTGAGAAGATTTCTCTTGCAAGGTCTTCTGTGCAACCATTTGACTGTCATGTTTCCCAAGACATTCTTATGTGTCACTTTTCTGTAAAGGCAGATCCAGGTCAGAAAAATGAGACTTGACTCCCTCTGGGCTTTTAACGTTACCTACTTACCTACGTTTACCCTCGCTGACAGGACTGAACCAGCTCCTGCTGGCCGCCAGCAAGTTCTTGATCACAGTCATCTGGACTTTCTACCCATGCAGCTTCTAAGTAATTGCAAAGGTTTCCAGTCTTTTTTTTTTTTTTTTGTCCGGAAGTAATACTGCATAGAGCCATACGCTCCTAACCACATACACTCATAAACTCCAGTTATCTACAGACTCTTATTAAAGGTGCCTGCAAATACCTTGTCTTAAGAAATTAATGCCCTGATGTGAAGATTTGTAAGTTTTGAAATATTTCTTAGAGTTTCCTAAATCTGAATCCTTGTCTTTTGACTCTTTTTCTGTGTTCCTTCTTCATAATTAATTTTCCTGTTCCACCAGATTATTTTGTTTCCCTTAACTCTTTGAGATATGTGTAATATGGATATTAATTTTTCTTTTGTGAGTGGTTTCATGCCCACCTTTCTCCTGAGAAATGGCTGGTGGATTCGAACCACTGGAGAGGTGGTTAGCCTTGTTGTTCCAAAGCTGGCACTGCAGAGGTCAGGCATTAAGTCCCCAGAGAATTGTGCCCCCAGACCTCCCAGGAGCCTTACTAGCTCTCTGGATTTGATGTGAGTGCTGATTTAGGTAACTAACGCTGCTGTAACAAAGCTAAGAGTGGCTTTACCAAACAGAAATTGATTTGATTATAGCTTATGAGGCTCACTCAAAACTGATTGCTGTCCATTTATAACCGACGTCGAGCTGACCCTTCAGCACGTTTTGAAGACGGTAAATCACAGAGGAGATGGCTTGACTTTCTCCATGGAGTCCCTTTGGGTCAGAACCACCAAAGAGGCACTCCCTTTAAGTTGGTGGTTACCTCCCTGCCTGCAAGGCCACGCGGCTGAATCCAGGGTGTTGGCTCTAGGGGAAGTCCTCAGGCTGTGTGTTCTGCTGGGATTCCTTGTTTCCTGGGCCATCTGTAGGCCTCACTCTGTGCCTTGCCTTCTGCAGTGTCAGTTTCCTAGGCAGGCACCTGAGCCCAGAAGGATATGCTCTGTTCCTAGTGATTATTTCTTTGTTGTGCTAAGGCCTCATTCTCTGCTCTTCTCTGTTACCTCATGTGAGAAAGAAGGTGCTACACCCAGGGCACATCCGCTTACATGGGCTCAGGCACTGGGATGGGATTAAGGAACCCTGCATTCCACCCTTAGTCCTTTCACAGGTGTTTGGTTTAGCGGAACCTGGGGATCATTACGTAGTTTCCACATTATATCATGTCCATGCATTTTTTGAGAAACATAGACTGTCACTATAAGTGATATTACAGTTTTGTTATACTGAATTTAAATGATTAAGTAGTTGAAGTAATTTGAATAAAATGCTCCTTTCCCTAAAGTTATCTTGTCTAATGCTTTTGAAACAAGTGGATGCCTTTAACAAATAGATGGATTTCCTTAGAGTTGAGGAGTCGGGACACCTGCAGGCAGGGCCCAGGCCCTGAGGAAAACGTCCCTTCTCTGCTAGTTCTGAGGGACGTTACTTGTTTCTCTTTAAGCTTTTATACTACTGGGTGATTTTTGTGTGACTTAGCATCTCTCTTCCTCCTTCCTCCTTTTATTTAATCTTTTTCTCATCAACATAACAAAGACAACTCATTTTCAAATGAATTTATAACCATAGATACTTGTTAGATGTCATCAAGTCCAGTATGACTCATAGTGACCCTTAACGCAGCAGCTCTGCACCCTGCCCTGTCCTGCCGTCCTCATCGTCTCTGACACACTTGAACCCGTTGCTGCACTCACTGTCTTAGTCCATCTCTTTGAGGTTCTCCTCTTTTTTGCTGACCCTTCACCTTTCCGAGCATGATGTCCCTTTCCAAGAAATAACCCCTTAAATGTGCACTGAAAATACAACTTCAGTTTACTTAACATCATCATTTACTGACTGTTACTGTGGAGGACAGAACTGTATCCTTCAAAAATATCTATCATTAAAAAAAAATCTATCATAAATCCTAGTCTCTATGTCTTTTTAATTACTTGCTATGGATCTGAGAACTCAAATGCATTGATTCTTCTTCTGTTACCCTTGTTCATTGTCCTGCTCTCAGATCCCTTTAACCTATAATTTAATAAACTAAAGTTATAATTTAAGTGCACATTTAACATTCTTATATCAAGCTACACACATGATATTAGCATTAGGAATGGCTTGCTGGGAGCTAAGAGATTTCATTTGTTGTGCCCCTTTTTAGTAGCCTCCATAGTTTTTGAGATGAAATACTGGTTTGAAATTGTCTTTTTAATACCTGTTAGTAACTAAAAATAGATGATAATAATTGTCATTGAGATCACATCAGTGATTATTATCTGTGACTAGATAGAACTTTGAATTCTACATTTTTTAATAAATAAAGACAAAAAGATGTGCAGAAAAGTTTCCTTGTGCCTGTTAGCCAGCAATTCATTCTGGATTCAGTTCAAAAGTACAAGAGATGATATAATAATTTTTTAGGCAAGAAAAATAGAAATACTAATTAAAAACCTTTGTGTGGGTTGTTGAAAAGCAGTCTGCCTTAGTCTGCTGGATTTGCCGCACATGACCTGTGCAGTCCCGTGAGCTTCAGCAGGTGATTACAGCAGAATACTCCCTTCCTGAGTCCCTGATAGATTTATTTTCACTTCTTAATCTAGCACTTCCAGGTGTATGATATTGCTAGAAATGATACAGTCTCAAAATACTACCCTGATGCAAACAGAAAACGAAAAATGTGTCTGCCATTTGCCAAACCTATGTAACTGCACACATTTATTCCTGTTTGGTAAATAGGAAGCACAGAGAGATGAAATTACTTAATGAATATCAAACAGTTAGTAACATGGTAGAGTCAAAATTTGAATGTGGGTCATCTGAAACCATCCCTAGTATTTCAATTTTTTTAAAATAAATCCCACTTTCTTTAGGCAGTAAAATAATGTAGAAGTTTAAGGAAGAAGCATCTTGCATAGAATTTTATGAACAGTTACGATCCAAGACATTAACCCGATCTGACTAAATGTCCATATTTTTTTCCCTACAGCCACAGGAATGTTGAAAACAGAGAAAAAAGTGAAATTGGAAGAAAAAAGCTCAACAATATTTGGTATGAACAGAAAGTAATCTTTACGTGAAAGACTGTAAAGTTTGATGGACAGGGAGGGTATAGTGCATTCCTTATTCTTTGTTAAGACTCAGGAGTGAGTGAGCATCTCCTTCAGTGTTTGTTAGTGCTATGAAACTCCAGATTCATGATTTCTTAAATACGTCTTTTATATTTTTGAATATGTTTTTGTTAAGGAGAGCTAGGACTTTACTTGATGGCTTATGTTTTGAACATTTATAATCAAAAGTATGGCTGTATAAAAATATGCCTCCATTAATATTCTCAAGACTTGAGAATAATGGCAAATGAAAATAGTCATTTTTAAAAGAGACTCTTTTCTCAACATACTTGGTAAAATTGACACAGTTGTATGTTGTCTTTACTATCTGTGCTGTGATTTTAAGTCAGGGAGTGATCGATGATCATCGTGTATGTACCGGTTAACTAACTGGATCTTAGAAAACTAAAAATTGTAATGGGTAGATTGTAGGCTAACCCGTCTTGAGTTGGAACAATAGTAACTTGAATATGTATGGCAAATTTGTTTCGAATAAAATGTTCTAAGATAGTACTCTAACATCCTGTTTCTTTTCTTTAGAATACATTAAAAGGGAGTAAAAGCTACAAATTTTGGGAAAAATAATTTTAATAAAATATTTTCTTTCCTTATATTCTTAGGTTTCATTTTTGTGTATTTTGAGAAAGTGTTTAAAGCCTATGAATTGACTTGATTTTTTTAATTTCTTCCAAGAAAAGTGTTAAAGTTGAAAAAAAATTATAGTTTATCATTCAATTCTATATGGTAATGCTGAGTCTCCTCAATTGAGTCTTTTTTAAATTATGAAGTTTTATTTCTTGCCAGATCAGGAAATTGAGTATATTACTCATTTAAAGATTTTAACTGCTGTCTGTGTTAACTTTAAGGTGTCAGGAGTTGGGATTTCTCAACACTGCTAATGAAGACCCCCTCTTATAGTCCAATAAGCTAATCAAGAGTTGGAGACTCATGACATGAACAGTTTAATTGAATCCATCCACTCTGGGCAGGTGACTGGAATAGCTGATTAAAACATAAAAAAAAATGCTACTTTTAGGTTAACCATGAAAGGAGCAGTGTTGGGCCAGCCATGATTATTAAAGTACTCACTTTGATCATTTAGGTAAGAGGAAAGAAAAGGATAAGGAACGAAAAGAGAAGAGAGACAAAGACCACTACAAGCCAAAACAGAAGAAGAAAAAGAAGAAGAAAAAGAAATCTAAGCAGTATGGTGAGTGTGCTGAGGGACCATGGTCCGCTTGTGAAAATGGGAAGGGTTTCCCTTCTCTCTCTCAGAGGCAGGTGTGGCACGAGCCTACGATCGTGGTTGGGAACTGAGACATTGATGTAGCTGTCCAGTGCCGCTGCAGCAGACACGTTACAACTGTACACTTACAAGTGTAAGCTGTCACACCGATACTTATTCTCTCCTGGATTGTTGTTGTTAGGTGTGTTGAGCGTGACTCAGAGCCCATGAGCGGCAGCTCTGAATCCTGCCCTGTCCTGTGCCATCCTCACCAGCTCTGACACACTTGGTTGAGCCCATTGCTGCAGTCACCGTGTCCATTTAGGAGGCTCAAAAGTAAAGCATCTCACACTCTGCCATCTGCTCACAGCTGACCCTCTGTTGGGTGTTCAAGGCTGTAAATCAGAGAGGAGATTGCCCATTTCCATCTTCCTCCTGTGGAGCCACTGGTGGGTTCAGAGTGTCCGAGAGCCTCGGGGTCAGCAGCACACCGCCACGAGGACTCCAAGAGCCTGTTCCTCGAGAGCCGAGGTGTGGAGGCAGGCGGCTCAACCTCTAGCCTTCCTGTGCCTTTCTTATTTAAAACATAACCAGCTCTGCATCCCTACTGTACTTAGTGTCTTGGAATGTGAAGGGACTCCTAGTTGCCTCTCCAGCAGGTTTTCAGAGGCAGAAAATCCATGAGAAGAGATGGCAAGTGGGGTAGAACCACTCACCTTTAGGCTGGCAGTGCAGCTCCCCACTGAGCAGGCCACCCGAGCACCTGTGCTTGTTGCAGGTCCTTCCGCTGGTTGTTGCCATGATTGGAGGCTTTCATCCCTAGCAGTGGGATGGGCTGGTTACACTGAGCAACACCTTGCATCACATCACACGGGGGGAGTTACTCTGAGTCTGGCGTGATACACTCTCTGAAATTAAAGTTCATGAATGAAGGTGAAATAAAGACATTTTTAAGTAATCTTTCAAATGAGGAACAAGTCTAGTTCATCTCTGAAAGAAATTCTAAAAGATGCACTTGAAGGCAGAGGAGAATGTGCCATAGTCAAGACTTGAGATAGCAGACGAAATGATGAGGGAGTGTAAGCTGCATGTTCATCTGGGGGTGAAACCCACAAATCAGATAATTTGGTCTGTGGAGCCAAAACAAAATGATATAAAACAAAAATATCTAATAGCAGTAACTGCTTATAAATTGAGGGGCTCACTTCGCTAAAAGTATTTTTCAGCTTGGAGGAGTGGAAGAATTTTCATTTTGTTGTTATGTGCCATCAAGTACAACAGCTCTGAACCTGGCTCTGTGATGAGCCAACTTTATTGTCTCTGACATACCCACCCCCATTAGCCTGTCACTGGATCGGTCCATCTCACTGAGGGTCTTCCTCTCATGCACTGTCCCTCAGATTTGATTAATTAAATCTGCATGTTAATATTTCTTACATGAAGACTTAAATGAATAGAAGCATAAGATGTAGTTTCCAAACCAGAGGGGAAAAATACAATGAAAAAACTCATTCAGGAGAAGATAATACAAAAGGGAAAAATGTAGGAAAAGGAGAAACATACTAATTAGAAAATGAGATGTTAGAAATAAATCTACATGTATTGTCATCTGTATAAGACAGATTTATTGTGATAGATAAAATCCACCTCTATATTCTGTACAAGAGACTTCTTTACATGAGACTTCTCTATGGTATAAGGGTAGGGGAGTCAGAAATGTTGGAAATAAAATATTGGGAAAGAGAGAATATTCAAAGGTTCCAATAATTTTATGTCTTCTGAGATAATAAAATTCTAAATTCCAAATTCATTGGCATCTCTTTCTTAGTAATTAATAGATTATCAAAGCTAAGGAAGACAGAATAAACTCTCAGTAGCTCAGTTGACATAAAAGATGTTCCAGAACTGAACCCTCCACTCAGCAATTGTGGTTGTTATTGTTGATTGTCGTCAAGTTGAGCACGACTAACAAAAAGACCTAATGCCATTCCTGGAGAGGGTTAAACCGGGCTGCTCCTTGGAGGCAAGGATTCTGAGACTTCGTCTGACATACTTTGGTCATATTGTCAGGAGAGACCAGTCCTTGGAGAGGGACATCATGCTTGGGAGGGTGGAGGACAGGCACGGGAGGGGAAGGCCCTCTGGGATTCGGTAACTGGGGCAATCGGGATGAGTGTGTCGGAGACAGTGAGATTGACACAGGACAGAGCAGAGTTTAGAGCTCTTGTACATAGGGTTGCTATGAGTCACAAGCGACTCGACAGTACATAACAACAATGCCATTCTATAACTATCGTTGTTTCTCCGAGTTCATAGAGTTTCCATAGGCATGTGGTTTAGGAAGTGGATGCCACTCCTGCTGCCAAACCTGTTTTACAACTGGGAGCTCCACCAAACACTGCCCACTTTGGGGAAACCCTTATGGTATTTGGTATCCTAATAGCACAAGGTTCAGCATCACAGCAAACGTAGATTACCTCAGAACAGCCAATTGACAAAAAGAAATATACAAAGTAGAAGAATGTCCCTCTAAATATAACAACACTAGTCTCATTTAGCAGTGGTTAAGTGTCATCAAATTGAATATGACTCATGACCCTATGAACAAAAGACCTGAACTCTGTTCTATCATTATCATCTTTTTTGTGCATTTATAGAGTTTCCAGAGGCAACTGCTTTAGGAAGTAGATGTCACTCCTGCTTGCTTTAGGAAGTAGATGTCACTCCTGCTTCCAAATCTGAATAAATCTGGAAGCTCCCCCAGAAATGTCCATGGTGGATAACAGTTATGATATTTGACATGACTATGACACAGTGTTCAGCATCCCAGCAATTCTAAGTTACTTCAGTACAGCAAATATACAGCTGCTGTACCACTTAATGTGAAATTGATCATTTTCTCAGACAGATACAGTACATTATTAAGGCTAAGTCTGTATTTTTTATTAATTTTAGTGAACGTTTATAGAGACTTAGGATTTCCATTCATTCATTATTGAACTTTTCTCCCTTCCCCCTACCCAGGTTACGCTTCTCTTTGAAAAGCAAAAGCAAAATTTTTTCATTGTTATACTATCCCTCCCCCCGAAGTTCATTCCACTATGCAGCCTTTGTTCTAGACTCCTATCATGACAATAATACCTAATCATATATCACTTTTAAACAGTTCTCTCCCTTATCTGTTTCAATGCAGTATACATAATTTATCCCATCTTTCTCAGTCTTTCCTCAACCCTGATGTCAGTCGCATTTTACAACAGTGGCACCCTGCAGTATTTGTCCTTTTGTGACTCAGATATTTCACTCAGCATAATGTCCTCCGTGGTCACCCATTTTGTATAATATTTCAT
Organism: Elephantulus edwardii; assembly: GCF_000299155.1. Classification (NCBI taxonomy): domain Eukaryota; kingdom Metazoa; phylum Chordata; class Mammalia; order Macroscelidea; family Macroscelididae; genus Elephantulus; species Elephantulus edwardii. Next base: position 9,045,456 of record NW_006399753.1, on the reverse strand, counting down.
GAGTTCCTTGTTTTTCAATGCAGTGTAGTAAGTATTACACTGTGTGAATGAATATACCAGAGCTTCTCTATCCTTTTTTTGTTGATGGGCACTTAGGTTGTTTCCAGCTCTTTGCTATTGTGAACAAAGCCACAATAAACATGGGTGTGCGTATATTTGCCTGGGTGGCAGTTCTGGTGTCTTTAGGGCATATTCCCAGTAGTGGAATTGCTGGGTCAGATGGCATCTCTATTTGCAATTTTTTGAGAAAGCGCCATATTGCCTTCCACAGTGGTTGCACCATTTTATTCTCCAACCAGCAGTGATTAACAGTTCAGTTTCTCCACAACCTCACCAGCATTTGTTCTTTGCTGTTCTGTTAAGTTTTGCTATTCTTATGTAGTCTGTATTTTGAAGATTTAAACAAATCTCATCAAATACTGAAGAGCAACATAATGAAGACTAGGCTTAACAACAGGGGAGATAGTAAGGGTGGGGCAGGAGTTTTGATCTTTGGCACATGGGAGTATTTTTATTACTGAGAGTCAAGTCAGCAGCATTTAACAACAACCACTACATAATGCCAGTGTTTCTAACCACAGAATAGTTAACTACACATGACTATCAAAGATAAAAAGATAGGTCCCACATATGTAGAAATTAAGCATTCCCTTCTAAAAAAACTCCTATTTTAAAAAAAAAGTCCAAGGAAGAAAGTACTAATTTTTATGGACCTGAAAGATGCTGAAAATAATATCAAAGCTCATGGGATGCAGTTAAAGTGTAACTTAGAAAACATTTTGTCATGTGTGCTTATAGAACAGGGATGAAAACCAGCTACACTTCCAGCTTGAGTTGGAAAAATAACAAGAATAAATCAAAAGAAAGCAGAGTAAATATTAAAAGGGATGAGCAAAAATCAACCTTAAAAGAAATGTGATGAAGAATTCAAAGATGCGAAAGTTGGTTCTTTGAGAGCTCTAACGAAGTCAGCACACACCTGGAAAGGCTGATTGAGGAAACATAGACACCTTCCTGCTTGTCCTGGACAAGTTCTCTTAGTCCGGTTCAGGCTGAAGTAGTGGAAAAGGCGCTTTCAGAGATGGTGTTAATCTGTTACATTGGACCATCGATACCTGAGTGTCTGGGGGCAATATTGTCTTATATATAATGCTTTTGCATTTGTTAAACACTTAATAAAAACAGCTTTAAAACAAAAAAGCCCACTGGGATGTGAAGTATTAGTAAACTCTTAAGATTTTAATTGACTACATCATCCAGAAAGAACTGATTTTTCCCCAGGTGTTAAGTTTATGCATTCTTTAAAATAAACTACCAGAGTAATTTTGAAGATGCACAATCAAAATGATTTTGAAAAGCTTGAGTCTGCTTTGCGGAGAGTCTTTGGAACACTCCCTGGCACTCTGGCGTTTCTTCTCTTGACTTCCCATTATCCACCCAAACCCATTCCCTTGTCCATTAGAAACATGGAACTACAGAAGCAAATACCACTAATGTTCAGTCCTTGAGTCTAGCAAATGCAGAAATGAGAAAGTTCAGACTGCAGATGAAACTGCCAGATTCACTCCCAGCTGGCCTGAGGGGATGAGGAGTGTGAGTAGAGACATGAGTTGTCCAAGCTGCTGATTACGTCCTCCTCTTCTGCCTCAGCAACCCTAGCTCTTTGCTGGTGTGTTGTAGCTGATGGAAGATCTTACTGCTAAAATAACCCTAGATGGTGGGGAAGGCTGACAGTGAGAGGTTAATAAAAAACAAAATAACTCAGGGCCACTGGGGCACAGTGAGGGACAGAAGTCCTTACCAGAAGCAGCCTAGAAGCATGAAGAGGTCTTGGGGCTCATAAAGTTAAGAGAAAATGTTGCAGAGAATATCAGCACTTTAGAATTATGATCAGCCTCTGCTTATGGGAACCCTGTGAGAAAAACTATTAAAAAACTAACACTTTAAATGTTAGGTATGCTTATTCTTTTAATAAAAAAGAACTAATTTTTTTGCATCTTAAGGTCAGAGTTGTATAGTAAAATCTTAACTTTGTGGGTAATACTGTCCCAGTAGTGATGATGTGTGGAGCTGGTCCCGTGTTTAAACAGCAGGTGTGCAGTCAGGTGATCACCAACGTCTGGGCAATTAATTACTACATTTGAGGAGGATTTGCTCATCTTGCAAGTGACAGTATTTACGTTCATCCTGAGTGACACTTTGCCCCAGGTGATTAAATTAGAAGAGTATTTCTACAGTGAAGATATGGGACTTAAAATAACTTCAAACATCTTAAAGGGATTGCAGTTTTAAAGAGTGCACGTTCTAACCTGGTGAGGGTTCTAGTACCCACTTGACCACTGAGCTGCCTGTGTTTGAACTGCACAGACTTACTTCCAGCCGGGATTTGATTTCTTTTCTTAAATTAATTTTAAAGAAAGTTTAGAGAGACTTAGGGTTTCCATTAATTCATTGTTGCGCTTTTCTCCCTGCCCCCACCCCAACTCACTGTTCTCCTTGAAAAGAAAAACTCTTTCATTGTTATGCAGTCCGCCCCCCCCCCCAGTCCTCTCCACTATGCAGCCTTCATGCTAATCATCTCCATGTAAGTTGTGTAAAGCGGTAAAAACTGGTGATCCTTGCAGTAATGTTAACCTCGAGTGCCAGCAGGGCCCCACGCAGAGTGCCCTAGTGATGCTGGCTGTTCTCCCAGGAAGCCGCGTCACGGCAGTACCAGAGAAGGTTGTCTCCCCGACGCACTACCGTCAGGGCTGCAGCTGCACGGCTGCCCGCTGCAAGCTAAATGAAGGGGCTCTAGCGTTAGGGCCACTGTAAACCGAGAGGAGGACGTTGTGGAGCTGTCACGGGAAGAAAAGCCGGTCACATGTGCAAAATACCCTTCTGTCTCCTATTGAAAAGGAAGCTTCTTTGTGGATTCAGTGCATAATACTCACTCTCATTGCCACTGAGTGAGGGTGCACCCCAGCTGACCCTTCAGGGGGTGTTGAGAAAATGTAAGTCACTTGGATTGCCATCTTTCTCCCACAGAGCCTCTGGTAGGTGGAAGGCCCAGAGAAGCACCACTTTGAGTTTGCATGCCACCCTGTGAACTGCACCACCCTTTATCAACTATCATGAAGTTTAATCCAGTGTTATCACGTGGTGCTATCACTAAGGCAGGCCATTAGTAAAGGGTTTGGGAAGTCAAAAGGGATTTAAGAATTTTTTTACTGTGCTATTGGTTGGCATCCTTAACCCTCACATTGTTAAAAGATCATCTGTAATATTTTTCAATCTTAATTCCTATTGGGAGGAAATTTTTAAAAGAATTCTTTGTTTACCATTCAATAGGGTTTTGCATGTCATGCTGTATACTATGTCATGTTATTGTATACATATGTATACAACACTGCATATGTGTTAGGTGTGTATATCACGTATAAGGATTCTCAGCCCCCATGGTATCCTGTGACGCCCAGGTAGTGTGTCTGAGTGTGCGTCTTTCCATTGGCCACGTTTTTTATTTGTCTTTATTGGCTTACCAACTCTTACACTGGTGATTTTAATGAAGTCACAAAGAATTGTAAATTAGCTACCCAGTTTTTTACAATTTCTAATTTTTCCACGTAAGAATTGATTAAAACATACTGTTAGAATTAATTTACAAGGTCTTAAAATTGCCTGACATTTTGTTCACTTTCTGAGTATTAAAAAACCTCATGGTAGGTGAGCTGGTCACCTTGTTTCTTTGACTAATGTGTGCTTGTTGGAATGAGGAAATAGTATGAACAGAGATTAAAAAGAACTAGAGCTCAGAATACAACGATCATGCTAGCATTGTGTAGCAAAACCAGAGTCCTCCTACAGGGAGTGTAATTAGGATGTATGATAATGGAGGTAGATAAATATCTCCAGGAACTTACGGCACATTAAGTGTGGTAAGAGTTATACATAACTCTCAATTTAAAATTTTGAGAAGCTCATACAACCAAAAGAGAAACTCTGTATAGGAGATTACATTTGATTTGAGTGTTTTAATACAGCAGTAAACATTTTTATTCTTAATCTCTAACGGGGTTTTGGGAGTTTGGGTGGCCTAGGGGTAAGAAACTGCCAAAGCTGTGTAATTCAGATCTAACAGCTGCTCCGTGGAAGCAGGATGAGCCATCTCCTCCCATGTGATTTCTGGCACTGAAACCCTGCAGGGGGGCCAGCTGTGGGTCAGTTCTGACTTGATGGCCCACAACGGCAGCAGAGCAGATTGGAGGAGATAGACTGTCCAGTTTGAAGAAACTTGGTTCGTTTGCTGACACAATATGGAAAGATTAAGCATCAGGCTGTGTGTGATTTTTAGCAACAAGTTGATATTGTTATAATTCTTTTTCAGTCAGATTCTTCTACTTTTACATTTATTTGGGACATGACATACAACACGTAGTATTTAAGAGGTCAGCTTCCAAACCCGAGTTTGTCGGTCAAATCCTGTTCCTAGCACTCAGCTGAGGATGTAGAAGCCATCAGGTGGGACCTTTCTCATCTTCATTCAGCACACTACCATACCTCCCTGAATGAACCCCTCTGCTCTTCTGCCTCTAATAAAATGCAGAAATTCCTGTCTCATGTTCATAAAGGCCTGGAGTTCTTTATCCTTATATATTGTGCGTTTCTAGATTCATGTAGACAATGTGTAAGATTTCTCCTCTAGAAGAAGCCCTCTTCTCTCTTCCCACTGCCTTTTATTCACTTGCATCACATACCCTCACTTTCATCAAGCGGAGTCTGGAAATCTGCCCTGATCCACCCTCTCAACTGATCGCACCCATTTTGCAATAACATCATTGCATCTACCTTTAAATAGCTATCCCAGCCCCCATCACCTCTTGCTTGGGCAGTTGTTCCCCTGGTTTCCTCACTCTTGGGTGTGCCCCCTGTACTCCGTCGTCTGGTCCATAGCTAGAATGAGCTTCTCAAACAATAATGGCTTTTATTGAATTTAGGATATTACTTAGAAATGGAAGTCTTTAGCTGACTCTAGCCTGCTTTTTATGTCCCTCTCTGACTGTCCTTCCTCCGTCGTCATTTGTAAACATGCCATGTACTCTCTGTCCTGCTCCCAAGCCTTCCCTAGTGCCAGCAGTGTGCCCAGGACTTCCAATGTCCTGTGTGTTGGGAAGGGCCTCTCCCTTCCCAGATAGCTGGCTGAATCCTCCCAAGCGAAACAGAGCAGAACTTAGATTTATTATTTACAGAAAAAAGTTAATGTCACTCCTAGATTTCGTTGCTGAAACATTTATTGGTGAGAGTATCATTGTAGTACTAGGAATGCTAGGTGTGTTGGTGAGCGCTGGTGGGAGTCCTTGGGGAGGTGCATGGCTCACCCAAAGGCAGCCCCTCCTCGTGGCTCAGAGCCACCAGCGGCTCCACAGGAGGAAGATGGGGCATCTCCCACATTTACAGCTTCAGACCAGGGGAGAGTCAGCCAGGACGTGGGTCCACCTTAGCGGCAGTGAGAGAGCGATGTCTTAAGAGGCCTGTACACATTACAAACAACAGTTAAGTTTAACTTTACAAATCTTGCTTCATACTTGAAAAGACAGGGTGAGAATAGACATAGGTAAGTAGTAATTATAGAAAATAAAGTGCATAAGAATGTATAAAGCACAGCATACAGGAAGGAAGCACAGCATGTGTGAGTGATTGTATGCAAACCAGTGAAAATACGGGGGAAAGAGCTAGGGTTAGGAACTAAAACCCTAAATCCTTGCCTTAGATAAAGTTGTAATTACAATGGAGAGGGAATAATAAAGTAGTTCATTTTGTGTCTGTTGGACTAGAGAACCCACCAGTTGACTGGTGTTAGAAGGCGATTGGTGATTACTGCCAGCGGAATGGTCTGAGGGTGCAAAGCCAGGCATTCTTTTTTTTTTTCTATATTTTATTAATTTTCATAAACATTTACAGAGATTTTGGGTTTCCATTCATTCCTTGTTGCACTATTCTCTCTACCCTCCTCCCAGTTTGTTCTTGTCCAAATGCCACAGTGCTTGTCAAGGCCAGTTCTGATTAATCTTCTTTGTCAGTGTGTCCTTTGCCATTTCCTATCACTTCTCCCTGAGAGAGACTTCACCCTGAGTCATAAGGAAAAGGGGATGGCGTATTCTCTTAGCTACTTCCTGCTGAAAAGGGACGCTGTGGGTTTCAGGGTGAAGATCTTCTCTCACTACTCTAAAGGGCCCCTTTGGCAGTAGGAAACACATAGACTATTATGGAGATTGATTTTGGGATTTAGATGCACTCTTGTTGATTGTGCTTGGCCGTACATGTTCATATCCTTGAAGATGTATCATGGGGGTGTTGCAACCTAGAAGACACAAATTTGACTAACAAGTTATAAGTACATGAGTCCAAAAATTATGGAAAAGTAAAAGAAAAGATTCTTTCATTGTTTTACAAACCCTCCCCCAGGTCCCCTCCACCATGTAGCCCTCGCTCTAGTCTCCTGTGATGACAGAAATACCTAGTTATATATCTCTTTTAAACAGTTTTCTCCCTCCTCTGTTTCAATGCAGTATACATTATTGAACCCATCTTACTCAGTCTCTCCCCAACCCCAAGGACAGTCCCATTCTACAACAGTGGCATCATGTAATATTTGTCCTTTTGTGACTGGGATATTTCACTCAGCATAATGTTCTCCAGAGTCAACCATTTTGAATAATATTGCATGAGTTCCTTGTTTTTTAATGCAGCATAGTATTCCATTGTGCGAATATACCACAGCTTCTCTAGCCATTCGTTTGTTGATGGAAAGCCAGGCATTCTTGACAAACTCAGTTGGGGCTCCACAGTGCTGACTGTTGATGAGGAGGGAGGTGCGACTTGTTCTTTAATGTTTCTGGCGAAACTGCCACTTCAGTATTGTGATGATCTGGTCACCTGAGACACAACTGATGTTTCTTCTTGTATTTTGTGTTTCAGACTATTCAGACTATGAAGACAGTTCCTTAGAGTTTCTAGAAAGGTGCTCCTCTCCACTGACTCGATCTTCTGGGAGCTCCCTGGCTCTGCGCAGCGTGTTTGCCGAGAAGAACACAGCCTATCAGTACCCGAGGGCCATCTTGTCTGTTGACCTTAGCGGGGAAAGTATGTATAACCCTGTGATGCTTCATCAAAGACTTAATAATCTAAAGTGTGGGACCTAGGATAAGTCACACTTTACTGAGGGCCTGTCTGGGCCAGGCTCATGACTTAAAAAGTTACGGGAGCTGATAAGGAAATCTCCACATTAGTAATTTGTGTTGCTTTTCAATTTAAAGTAGACTGTTTGCCATCTATGGAGAGATGGTAAACTGATATTCTGCTGTCTGCTGCAATGCAGGCCCTCTGAGAGGCGTGTTGGTGTTTACACACACTCTCACAGTTAAGCCTCATTTATAGACTAGATCTTTTTATCCACATGCTAGCAGAAACTTGTAGCTCAAGGATCTTTAAGGGGTGGTGTCAGAACTGTTAACACAAACCAAAGTTTTTCTCTACTCCAAACAAAATACTCTTTCTACCAGATAATTTATCACAGTCTAAGAAGTAAAATTTGAATTTCTGATAACAAGTTCATTTTTAGCAAAAAACCTGAAAGTGGCTGATCAGTGATATGAGCACAGTTGAATGCTGGGTACTTTATATCAGACAAGTGACTATGTCCCTGGAGAGAGCATTGGGGTTAATCTCAGATCCTTCCCAGAGTCCTCCATTCTGCCTTGTCGTTCCCTTGCCTCTCCTGTGATCAGGTACTGAGTGAGCAGAAAAATGATGAGAGGTGTTAGGCCCCAAATGAGAGTGCATATCAAAATTGCTTGGAGGGGTGGTGATATTACAGATTCAAGGACCTATCCTTTGTTTTTACAGGCTTCTGGGTGATGGTGTGGGAACCACGTTTCAGTAGTTTTCTCTTAGGAAGCAGCAATGGTAGCTCATAAGTTAGTTGTTGGAAGGAAACAGGTATTTCTACGGCCACTTAATTGGAACCATTGTTCCAGGTGGCTGTGTAAGTATAAGACATAGCTTTTCTTATGTAGCTTCCCCTGCCCTTCCCCCCACCCCCCCCTTATGTGACTTTTAACCCAGTGGTTCATTTACTCGGTCTCCAAATTCTCCAAAATAAATACTTGATGACTGGGAGTTAGTAAAATTGGATTTTCTTGAAATATTTTAAAAATGCATGCTAATGGCATAATTCTTGGCTATTTTGGCCTTGCAGGAATATGTGATAAGCACATGAATTCCTTGCAGAGTCAGAGCTTTAAATGAAATGTGTTTTGGTTTCGTTGCCCTCCTGTGCTGCGGCAGACTTGAGGCTTCTCAGAGAGCTGTCATCTAGGAGCACCGGGGGTCTCCAAGGAGACCATGGCTGTGGATTTAAGCAAGGTTATAGAGATGGGGGAATTTGCTCTGCAGGTTCACCACTGCCTACGAAAGGCTTTCTTACATAATTCATTTCCTCCTTGTTACCTGCATGTTTCCATGTTTCACTCACCATCTCTCATTTCAGCTAACTTTACTTTTTCTAAAATGTCCTAACTTCAAACCAAACCCACTGCCGTCAGTCGATTCTGACTCCTGGTGACCCTCTTTTACGTGTTCAAAGCTGTCACTCTTTATGGGAAGAGACTGCCCATCTTTGTCCCGTGAAGCAGCTGGTGGGTTCGAACCACTGGTTTGTTGGCTAACACTCCAATATATAATTTCACAGAGCCACTGGAGCTCCTTAAAATGTCCTAAGAGGATCCCCGGAAAAATAAAACATGAGTTTTTCTATGAAATATTAGCACTTTAAAAATGTTTTTAATAGTTTTAATAAAAGCTTCAAAGCAAATTCATTTTCATTTGATCATATATACACATTTTTGCAACTAAAATACAATACTCATAAAAAATTACCTTTCAACAAATAAAAAGTAAACCATTCAGAAACATCAAATCATGATAATAATAGCAAGCTTAGATGTGATAAGGAAAAAAAAATCCTGCCCCTTAAGTCATATGAAACATTTGAAACATAAATAGCATGATTTGATTTTTTTTTTTTTTTTTTTAGTTTGAATTCAGCTGGCTTCCATCTGGTCTAATTAAACCTGGAAAGAACATTTTTTCTCTGTACGTTGATTTCCTGCCTACCTCTTCCACAAACATTCTGGAGCCCTCCTGTGTCCGGCTTCATTCTAAGACATGTAGTGCTGAACAATGCAGGGCCTTTCCCTGGTAGATTCTGACTTTCTAGAAAGAGAAATAAACAAAAGAGTAGTTCTGACTGACTATAGACTAGGATGATGAAACAGACACCACCTTCTCAAACTGAGCTCACGTTGGGAGCACGCGGCAGACCACCAAACACACCGACCCACCCACTGGTGACGCCGACCACCCCGCTGAGTCTCCTTCCCTCTGACCTGCTGACACAGACCACCTGGTCCCCTCTCTCAGAGCTGGCGGGCTCTGCCTGACCTCTTGTGCCATCGTGCCTCCTCCATCGCCCTTGTCGTTGGTAGATGTCCCGTCTGCTAACGCCTGGCGACCTGTGTACCGCAGAATGAAACCCTTCCTCTCCTGCACCACCTGTAGGACTTTGCTTTCCTTAAGCCCTTGGTGCAGGCATGTGTCTGCCCGTCTCCTTGAGGGTCGTCCTTTGACTGGCCAACCACTTCTCATCATGTGATACTCTCCTTCAGGGATTGACCTCTCATACATGTGAGACAGAAATCTCAGCGGCCTTGCTTCAGAGGGCACCTGCAGGACAGAGTTCTTTGTCCTTCCGAGAGTCCAGCATGTACTCGGTCTGTCTATCAGCACCAAAGTTCAGAGGCATCACTTCTTTGATTTTCCTCACAGCAGTGTTTAGTAGCATTTTCTACTCTTTGTCTAGTGAGGACTCGGTTTTCCCAACTTTATTTATTCAACTCGTTGTAAGATCTTATTTCATAAAATGTGCCCTGACGTTTTGTTCCATTGTCATAACTAAATTTGCTTTGAGGTATTAGGTGCTGTCTAATCGACTGTGGCCATAATAACCCTACCTTGCACCATCATTGTGGTGTTGCTTATATTAGCCTCAAGTTTTTTCTCTCGATAATCTGAGACAAGTAGTTGAGGCATCAGCACTCAACACTATATTTACAGACCCTATGCCTGGCATTTAATTAGAGTTTGTGTATTCATAAAATTTAGTTTCTAGGATTTTTTTTACTTAGAATTATATAAAAAATAAAAATTGTTTACATTAAAAAAACTTTAGAAAACAAAAAATGCTTAAATGTCTATGGGAACTTGTAGTTTAAACTTAAGAAATAATAGTGACATCAATAAGAATGCAGACTTTAGAATCAGACGGTGTGGGTATTCAACCCAGTTTTGCTCCTACCTGGCTGTTAGGCTAAGTCAGTCAGATAGCTTCTGTTTAAAATGTGTGTGCAGTACCTGTTGTATGTTTGGTACAGTGGTAGTTAGTGCATCTCATGCTATCGTTGATAGTCGAGTTGGTCTTAGACCAGAGGCAAGCTCCTTTACCCCCTTACTGGAGTTCTCTTTAACTCTACAGCACAAGCTAGCATTCTTGTCAAAGGGGTCATGTCCTTGAAAACTGTGCACTTTAATAATATCCAAAACCTTTTTGAGAACCAAAACGAAAGAGTACTTTGTAATATTTGCTATCTGCTTCAGAGTGGAAAGCAGCTAACAGTTTACCAGGCTTCAAAAGTCAGCAGTTTCTGTGTCCAGGACAATGATTCAGTTGTCATTTGGCCACCTCCATTCTGAATACTTGATACCTTATATTCTTGCCATCACTCCTTTGTTTTTAAAAAATACCATTAAAATGAAAATGAAAATTCTTAGTGTACGTTTGTGTCTATTCTAGACTTGTCAGATACCGAGTGCCTAGATGACTCATCCACAGAGAGTTTGCTTCTAAGTGGAGATGAGTACAGTCAGGACTTTGATTCAGCCAATTTTGAGGAGTCTCAGGACGAAGATGATGCCATTAATGAAATCGTGCGGTGCATCTGTGAGATGGATGAGGAGAACGGCTTCATGATTCAGGTAGGGCTTTACCTGTCCTCCTCACCACCGTGACAGGTCCAGGGGCTCTACAGGGACAGCCTGGCTTTCCAGTTTTTTCTCTTTTTACTAGCTCTGCTATTCAAATTATGGGCTAATAGCTTGCTATCACATTTAAGAGATCAGCAATAATGATCAGACAATTTCTTCATCAAATGAAGTACGTTTTCCTATGTTAGGGCCAGTATCCCTTTCCTGGGTAATGCAGACTGTTGAGGTTGGAGGACTATATGAATTGCTGGTTCCTTAAGCTCTTCCCGAGGTGACTTGATAGGCTTGATGAGGTGCTTTCGAAAGCACATCCCTGCATACTGTGTGGAACACTGTTCTGCTCATTGGGGATTTGGCCAACTAAGAATCAACACGACCACCTTTTACTGGCATCTCTGAGTGGCACAGATGGTTAATGAGTTCAGCTGCTTACTCTCGAAGGTTGGAGGTTTGAGTCCACCCAGAGCTCCTTGGGGGAAACGTATGATGATCTGCCCCCACAAAGCTATTGAAAACCCTATGGACATCAGTTCTACCCTGACGTGTGTGTTGGCATTGTGAGTTGGCATCTTATTAACTTGGTTTTCTCCTCTACTAGGGGGGTGTAGTTTGAGGCTTTCAGAAGCCGTATTGAAGTGTAAGCCGTAGTAACCAATCTGCCACCAGAACTCCTTTATATATATATTGTTGTTAAGTACTGTCGAGTACGACTGATAGCAGCGAACTAAAGACCTGAACCCTGTTAGGTAACTATTGTCGTTTCTCTAAGTTCATAGTTTCCAGAAGCATGTTGTTTAGGAAGTGGATGCCACTCCTGCTTCCAGACTTGTCTTAATCTGGACGCTCCATCAAACACTGTCCCCGATAGATGACCATCATGGTATTTGACACTCCAGTGGCACAGCATTCAGCATCACAGCAATCCCACCTTATCACAGTACAGCGAAAAGCCACTGCCTTCAAGTGTATGCTCCCTCATGGTGACTGTCCACCAGCTCCTCGAGGCTGTGAATCATGATGAAAGGAGACTGCTCTTCTTTCTCCTGTACACTAAGTGGCTGGTGGGTTCAAACCACTGACCTTTTGATTGGCGTGCAACCAACTCTGCCACCAAGGCTCCTGTTTACATCATGTCATCACCCTCTAATAGGCAGAAATAGAAAGTGCCCCATGTTCTCTTAGAGCAAAGGAAAACTTCCTTACAAGAGGTTAACCGTCATGAATGTGACTCACTGTCGAGGGATATCTTCAAGATATCCAAGCTGTTGTGTAACCTTTTTTCCTATGACACGGGACTTTGGAGTCATTAGTGATGGCAGGGAGCACAGTGTGTGTGTAGCTCACTGCTAACTGGAAGGGGGAGGATGGAGTCTCCCTCCGTGAGTCCAGCCTTTGAAAGCCCCCGAAGGTCAGCTGTGAGCTGGTTCTGACGCGGCAGCATGAGTGCTTGGCTGTGGGCAGCAGTGGGAGGGGAGAACTTTTTGCCCTTGCGTCTGTCGCTGCTCAAGTAAGAGAACTTTGAGTCCCCACACGGATAGTCCCAGAAGAGGTCACTGCTGCAAGCACTGCTGCAAGCCTGTTTTTTAAAAAAGAAATAATCAAAATAGTCTGCATTTCAGTAAGCTATTTAAAAATATTAAGAATGTGGTTAGCTAAACATCATTGGGAAATATGTAGGAGAATTATTTGATCACTTTTTAATGATTGCAATTATGTACCCAAGCACGTCTTAATAGATGCCAGAAAAGGAAGTTCTTGAAATAGTGTACTCATTCAAAGATGAAGCTCTTTCAAAACCTGGCTGGCTGTTGTGAGCCATTTCACGGGGGCTGCCACAGGAGCCCCACCAGTGCCCGTGGGCGGGAACCTGTGTGGGCGCTGGTGGTGGTCAGTGATGGTGGATGGTAGTGGTAATAGTGATTGATGGGGGTTGGTGGTGACTGGTAGTGGTTAGAGATAGTGGGTGGTGGTGGTTAGTGATGATGGATGGTGCTGGTAATTGGTGGTGGTGGTTGCTGGTGGTGGATGATGGTGATTGGTGGTGGTGCATGGTAGTTGTTGATGATTGATGGTGATTGGCGGTGGTTGGTGGTGGTGATGGTTAGTGATGGTGAATGGTGGTGGTGCTTGGTGGTGGTTGGTGCTTATGCATGGTAGTGAATGGTGGTGATTGGTAGTGGTGGTTGATGGTGATTGGTGCTGATTCATGATGGTGGGTTGGTGCTGATTGGTGGCAGTGGTTGGTGGTGGGGGCCAGCCTGGTAACTTCTCCTGTTTCCTGCAGTGTGAAGAGTGCCTTTGTTGGCAGCACAGCGTGTGCATGGGGCTGCTGGAGGACAGCATTCCGGAGCAGTATATTTGCTACGTTTGCAGAGACCCCCCTGGTAAGGCTCCTCCCTCTGCTGACGACGTGCTGCCGTGGGCGTTCTGTAGGAAGCACCACGCCACCTTGTAGGCAAGGCTCTGCTGCCATGTGAATCATTTTTAATGCTGCTTCACTTAGCGAGAGTTTCATTTTCCATATTAATTACACAAGAATACTGGGGTGAACATCTCGACCCATCCCCATCCTACAGGAGGGACGCAGCCCCTGTGCACCCCTCGGGCAGGCCTACTTTGTCATTTGGGATTGTTGTGGGTTGAAAACCACACTACCGCACCTGTGTGTGTTGGGTTCTGATGGCTGTTTGGTGGGTCTGTACTCGGGACCTGAGTGCCCCGTCAGATGTGGACGGTAGTTGTGCATCACGACCCCAAGGGCAGGCAGGGCGAGGTGTAGGGAGGCCCCTCACTCAAGCCCTTTGCATCCGCAAGGAGATAGCTAGCAGTGGACACACAGGGTCTCATGGCTCTCCACGGTGGGGTAGAGTCTTTTGGTCTTTCTCTCGGCTTCTGCACTGTCCACTCACTGTGGTCCTCTGTGACTGAAGGACTTCAAGTAGTGAGTTCCATATGTTTGGGACTTTCAGTGACCAACGCAGGAATAGCTGTTTCTTAAAAAAAAAAAAAAAGAGAGAGAGACAGTAGGGATTTTCAGATGACAGATTGTGAGTCCTTCCCAGCTCCATCCCCTCAAAGGTCACAGTAAGAAGCTGGGGAATTGCTTAGAAGTATCTGAATGTAGGTGCTGGAGATGAGTATTGAATATACCATACACTTCTAGGAAAACAAACAGGTTTATCCCGGAGAGGGTTAAACCAGGCTACTCCTTGGAGGCAAGGATTCTGAGGCTCCATCTGACATACTTTAGACATGTTGTAAGGAGGGACTGGTCCTTGGAGAAGGACGTCATGCTTGGGAGGGTGGAGGGACAGCGCAGGAGAGGAAGGCCCTCTATGAGGTGGATTGATTCAGTGACTGGGGTAATTGGGTGGGTGTGTTGGAGACAGTGCAGTTGGCATAGGACAGAACAGAGTTTAGAGCTGTTGTACATAAGGTTGCTATAAGTCACAAGCGACTCGACGGCACATAACAACAACAACAAGCTGTAAATGTGTTCATTTATCACTATTTTTAACATGGCTATTTGGTGATCACTTTGGTAAAGACGGGCTGTTTAACAGTATAGCAGGGACATAGTCATAGAAGGAATTGATAGCAATAGACTATAATTCATACGAGCATAGAATAACAGTGGATTCTGTGAGATCAGACACCGAGGGAGGTCCCTGGCCACAAATAAACATGTCATTCAATGTAAAACAGAGGACACTCATTCTGGTTTCTCTCCCGTCCTGTCCTTCTCACGAGAGGACGATGACAGACACAGAATACTGTGAGCAGTGCTCTCAGAGTTCTTTTTGCAGGTGTCACCTGCCCCGACCACATCCTTTGTGGTGCATGTTTGTGTCCCTTGCTGCTGGCCACGTCCTCTGTGGTATGTGGTCCTATAGATGTTGGGCGGGACTGGGAAAGTGCAGGAACTGGGAAAGTCTCAGTGTCACTCCCTGGTGCCCTGTCCTTGCCTTCTTTCACATCCAGTCTTAGTTCTTGACCTTGACTTACTTGCTGAGTTCCATTAGGAGGGTACAAGTTAGAGGGAACTGTGAAGAAGTGGGATCCTTAGTAACTTCCTGTCAACTTCATCTGCAGGCCAGAGGTGGAGTGCCAAGTACCGTTGTGATAAAGATTGGCTAAACAATGGCAGAATGTGTGGACTATCCTTTTTAAAAGAAAATTACTCTCATCTCAATGCCAAAAAGATAGTGTCCACCCATCACCTGCTCGCCGACGTTTATGGGGTGACGGAAGTGCTGCATGGCTTGCAGCTGAAGATCGGGATCCTGAAGTAAGTGACGAGCCCTCCCGCGTGGAAATCTTACAAAACCAAGATCAGGTTTCTTTTGAAGATTCACATTAGTAGTTTGGCCAACAGAGAGAAGAGCACTTTGAGTAAGGTTGATCCCCCCCCCCAAAGCAAAGATGCAGTGCGTTTTAGATGACTGATGTGTGCTGGGCCCTGTGTGTGTCCTGGAGCAGGCCGCAGCAGCATCCTCTCAGCCCACCCACTACTGAGTGCTCCTCACAGGCACAGAACAGCACTACTGCTGTGGGAGCCCGGTGTGCCGCGTCCTTCAGGACCGCTGGGTGGTGAGGGTGCCTGTGCTTTTTAATGGCCCTGATTTGTAAAGCATGGTGCCAGCTGACGGGTCAGGCCATCCATCGCTCTGCTTTTGCAGTCTCCCACCCAGTTTTCCCCTGAGCCTCATGAAACCTCAGGATGTCCCCAGAGTGTCCTATTTTCCCCCAGGGCCTCTTTAGACTGCTTTAAAAAGATCACCTGAGCCAGGAATAATGGCAGTAAGGGTCTCTTCACGGTGCTTGCTAAATTTTGACCATTTACCTGAAACAGAAATTTACCCGCCATCTTCCTTCTCATCCCTGCCTATCTCCCTCGCTGACTTGGTGTCCACCCGCCCCTGCCCACTGCGATTGCCCGCCCATTCCTACTCTCCCATCTTGCTGCCACCGTCTTCTCCCAGGCTGTCAGCTTTCACGTGGGAAAAGGCAGTTGTCTTTCTAATTCTTTCACTTCAGTCTTGGGCTCTTGCACTTCATTCTTTATATTGTTTCCAGCATGAACTTCACTAAAGATGAACATGGGCATCTCTCATTTCACTTTATTACAGTGTCTGTCTGTTACCAGTACGTGAAGTCTGAACTCAGCACTCGCTTGGAAGTCTTCCATTTATTTCCCTGACTTATGCCAATTTTCTGATAGTATAGCTAGGCCAGCCCTCCAGTCCCCAGTTGAAGCGCATGTTTTCATAGCTTCAGGCTGCCCACACCCCAGTGACCTTCTGCCGTTGGTCCACAGCAGAATGCCGTAGCCCATGCCTTTTCATGGCTGCCTGCCACCTAGACCTGGGACACCCTTCTTGTTAACTCCACACGTCCTGGTTTCCTGTTCTTAGATGTGCTTGATGTTGGTTGCGTTTGTCTCCCCTTTCCTAGCTGGCAGTTTTCATAGGGACGGGCCTGGGCCTTGGCCATCATTGTATCCCTCTACTTGGTGTGAGAAGTACCGCATCCAAAATGCTCAGTAAATGTTCACTGCATCAAACTCACTTCTGTTCTCTGTCCCAAGTCTGTATATGGATTACATCCTAAAAAGCCCACAAATACTCAGAGTCAAGGGACGGATAACTTAGCCCTTTCTGTTTCAACCCTGGTTTTGCTTTTTGATACCTAATACGCGTTTCTCTGCATTCAGAATTCTGCTTAGAATTTTAACTGTTCCATTATTATTATTATTATTTAATGTTGTTTTATATTGGTTTGCATACAAATTTCAAGTACATTGTGCTTCATGCAGTCGTTCTAACAGTGCCATTATTAGCATCCACTTCCTAAACAGCATGCCTCTGGAAACTCTAGGAACTTTGAGAAACAACGATAGTTAGAGACAGGCTTCAGACTTTTTGTTCATAGGGTCGCCATGAGTTGTGCTCGACTCAGTGACAATCAAAAACAAACAACAACAACATGCTGTACATTATTCATGTTAATATTTCTAAAAGTAATAGTAATTGTTATTGTCATCTACTGTTTTTGGAACTTAACTCAAACTCTGAAACTACTTAATACTTTTATATAGTATTTGCTTCAGGCTTTGTAATAAGCCTGTGAACTAGATCTTCTCTTTTTGGATAGATGACAAGGGGAGGTGTCATGTGGGCAGATAGTGGCATGCACGCAGGAGTCCACACAGAACAGTTGGATAGCATAGTCACCATTCTTTCTACTGTGTCTTTGTTTAAAAAATGTCAGTGTTTTCTAGGTATTACATTATTAAGGGTCCAAAGGACAAAATGCATCATTTCAGGAGCAATACTGTGATACTGAAGAAAAATTTGACCCTGGTATTTATTTTATTTGGGAATTAGTAGTTCACAAGCATCATTGAGTCTTTTGAAAGTTATATATATCCCAAATGTCCTTTTTTCACTTCAGCTCTGAAGAAGGGACTTGTGTTTTATTTTCTGCAGTCTTAATTACTGCTTAGTTAGCTTTGCAACGCCATGCTCATGTGTTTAGTGAAGACTGTAGTGTGCGGTTCAGAAGATACGGAATGAGGAATGTTCACTGCTGCTGCCGGCTGGATCTTGGCCAAAAGCACACATCTCAGAAAAATGTTTACCTGTGTCTCATTGACTAGGCAGGCATTCAGCTGTGTGGAGTACAGTCAATGCTGAATAACATTAAAAAGACTAGGACTTCTAGAACACTTTGCTGTGCTCTTGACCTTGTACATAGTCTAAGAGGGTGACAGGGATGTGATGAGTACAGTTGCTCCTCACTCCCTTGGGTGGAACCTGTCAAAAGAAGATGTAATGTCTTACCCAGCATGTCCTTGTGTCGAGATTTGTGTGACAAAAATATTTCTGCTGTGTGCAAGCACGTGCACACCCCCCCCCCACACACACACCTACGCACACGCGCACACACCTTCATCAGTGGGGCATTGGTGGGGTCCACTGCACTGCGGCTGGCCTATTGTCAACAATAGAGGAAGGAAGAGCTGTATGTCTGGCTTGGCGTGATGCCTGTAACATGTTATATGTGAAAACCACAAATTCTATCTATAGTGCGAGTACCACTTTATAAAAAAAATACATATGCTTTTCTATTTAAAAAATAATTTTATGTGCATAGATAAAAGTCTGGAAGGGCATACTTCAGTCCTTCTGATTACCATTTGAGAAACCATCTTAACCATGTTCACATAAAATCCTTTTCAAATCATTTAAAACTTGAAAGAAAAACTATAATAAAGCATAAAAATTAGCACAAAAATAATACAGATATTTAATAATGATGTGACCTGTCACCAGAAGTGAGTTAATTTTTGCTCTGTCGCTGAAATTGTGAGGATTCAGATTTCAGGTCAAATCCGGGGTCCAGTTCAGTGATGGAATCAGGTTGCTTTTACTTTTTTTGTCCTTGACTTCTTCCTAACCTGGTTCCCTGGTGGGTGTGCAGTCCTCAGTGAGGAGCTGGCGGGTAGTCAGCCCGTACGTACCTGGCACCCTGGGCGTGCACAGTCACCAGCAGCTGAACTGTGTATGGGTTTACAGTCTGCATTTGATTATGGCATGAGCTTGACATTGAGTTTTCACTTGGAACTGCTGTTTCTCCAACACTGTTTCAGGAACAAACACCATCCTGACCTTCACCTCTGGGCTTGTTCTGGGAAGCGAAAAGATCAAGATCAAGTCCTTGCGGGGCTAGAGAGAAAAATGACAGTTCAAGGCGTACTGAATCTAGAAGAGAAGACATATCGTGCTCAGAACCATAATGAGCCTCCTCGCCTGCCTCCCAGGACAGAGGGCACGTACATAACAAGTGAACACAGCTACCAGAAGCCCCCCAGCTTCAGCCAGGACTGCAGGACCCACACAGACCCTGGGAGCTCTGATGACGATGACGTCAGTAGTTTTGAAGGGGAGCAAGAATTTCACAGGGGAGGCAAAACCCGCCTCCAGTTCTCAGTGAAGGAAGACGGGAGGCCAGAAAAGGTAAAATTGGTTCATTTGTCTTTGCTTGGAAAAACACTGTAGCAAAACAAGGGAGAGTAGGCTGAATTCCCAGATTTTGTATGTGTTTCTAAGTACACAAGCTATGCTACAGTAAAGGCTTTTTTAATATCTCTGTAAGAAACATCTATCATTTCATTATCCCCCAACTCAGAACCATAGTAATTCAATAAATTTATGTCCTAAACAAAAATGTCAATTTTATAATATGGTTAAATGTCCTAGAGAAAAGTATGTCACATTTTGTTGCAAATGGTAGCTTTTATGTGTGAGAAGAGCACATTTTTCTTTTTGATATAATTTGTCTGCATTTTTAGTGTAGCTCAGCCTTTGCGCGTCCCCTTCACCTTCGGCCATGGCTGTATTAGTATTTAGAAGATCATTTCCTTCCCATCTGGAGCATCTTAGCGATGCTGGGCCTCCATTTTTTTATTGATTTTCAGCAGTGCCACTTTAAAATGAGTGCTTACTTTGTAGGACTCCTTATCAAGCAGTCATTGTCAATAGAACTTAACTAAATTGAGGAAGCCTATATTTCATTACATTTGCAGTTAATTCTTTTATCAAATTAACAAGCTTAATTAAATTAAATGTGATAAGAACAAGTTCACAGATTTTCTGTGTTAAGCAGTTTATACTTTTGAGGATTTTAAATCTTTTACTTTTCCTTGTTCACCTCATTGGTTCAACTACATTATAGTCACTAGATCATCCTGGGTGCTATTAGTTAATTTAGACTTAATACTGGTCATCCACAGCTTTCCATCATTGAGTTGCCCTGACCACCCTTAATCTAGAGTCCCTCTGTGCCAGCCCCACCATGTGTTCATCCATTAATTCATTTGTCTAGCCAGTTTTATTGGCCACCGCCTGCTCTGTGTTGGTGTCACACAGCGAGGCCATGAACCTGTCTGCTCTCAAGGACCCTCCGATGTCATGGCACTAGGAATCAGTGGCACACGTGTGAAATTATCCTAGACCTCTGATTTTCCAGAGCTTCGTGTTGAAGAAGGGTTACTGTAGCTGTCCCTTTGTAACATTCCATTTTATCTGCCTCTTTGTTTTTTTCACCGGTCCTTTGGTGAAGAACCCGGCTGAAGGGAGTGCGGTGTTTGTTTATAATGATAAAAAGAGCAGTGGAGACTCAGGAGAATCCCATCTTCAGTGGCAGCTGAACCTCCTCACACACATAGAAAATGTGCAGAATGAAGTGACCAGCAGAATGGACCTCATAGAAAAAGAAGTTGATGGTAAGTTAAGAGAGAGAGAACGATTAATGCATCGACACACAGTGTGTTCAGTGTTAGTGTTGGGATGTGGCTTTAAACAATGCGGTGGGCGGTGCCCGTGCTCTCCACCCTGATAGATCAACCTTACTGGTACTTCCTCTGGGCATGACACAGTGGCCTGCGGGCAGTGCAGGGCGTCGGTAGGTTCCTGATGCAGTGACTAGATACCACCTGGACTGAGGTGTTAAGGAAATGCTGTTTGTTCTACTGAATTATGCCATTAGGTATTTTTTAAGTCGGCATAGGGACTTTAAGCATATTCACAGTGTGAGAACTGAATATTGATTTTCACTTCGGTTGGTGCTTGTGTGAAATTAATAGAAAAGCACCTACTGCTTGAAGTGAAAAAAAAGAAACTTCGCTTCTCGTGGATTCAGACTACACATGACCCTCCCTTGTGTTTACAAGGCTGTAAATCTTTACAGAAGCAGGGTGCCTCAGTTTTCCCCTCCGAGAAGCTAGTGGATTTGAACCACTTTCCTTCTGATTGGCAGCACAACACTTAACATTCTCCCCCACTTAAAGGCAGCACTTAAGCTTATGTAAAATTTTAAAAATAATTTTATTTTTTTATTTTATCACACAGGAGTATTATTATTTTATCACAGGAGTGATGGGATAGCTCCATACTTTTTTTTAAGTTGGGGAAATAGAGAAACTTAGATTACCAAACTGCTACTGTCACATCCTTCTGCTTTCTGCCTCCTTGTTTTCTCCTAATTTCACTCTTTCTCACTCCCTTTTTTTGTGGTTTTATTTTTGTTTTTGTTTTTGTTTTTGTTTTTGTGGAGGTAAGTAGAGTGTGTCTCAGTCTCCCTGAGTTAATAAATTAGCATTCTCACTGCCCGCTTCCCAGAAGTGCGAAGAGGGGAAGAGACAGAGACCCACTGAGAGGCACCTCCCTTTCCTCCAAGGGTTTGAATAGACTGTCTTAAAGAAAAGAAACACAACCTGATGATCTCTTGTTAGGAAGCCGTATTTCTGAAGGATACATTGATAAAAGTGCAGCACATAATGAATTGCATTCTGCTTAGAATTTTAACATGCTTATATTTTTATAAGTAATGATAATATAGAACTGAATTGACATTGAGAAACTGCTACCTCCTCTACTTTGTTAAAAAGAACTTGTAGATTAGATAATGAGCATAACAGTAACTAAACACCATTTGCCGAAGAGTAGAGGTGATTGAAGTCTAAATGAATAGAGATCTTGAGCTGGCCCTGGGAACTCCTGTTTCCTGTTCCAAGGTTAAGAGACAGTCCACATAAAGTGAGTTCATCTAGCTAAATGAAAGGACTAGGTCACAGGTCCCTCTTCGTGACAGGGACTCCCGCTCTCGAGGGCAGGATGCTCATTTTCAGGAATGCCTGTGCTTTCTGAAGACAGAAGTGACCCGTCTCTGCCCCCTTCCCAACCTTGTAATCATGTTATTTGGTGACTGTCCTCCAGGTTCTCCTTTGAGTCTGACTACTCTCTTCTCTCTTTTAGTTCTGGAGAGCTGGCTTGATTTCACAGGGGAGCTGGAACCCCCAGATCCTCTCGCAAGACTGCCACAGCTTAAACGCCACATAAAACAGCTGCTAGTTGACATGGGCAAAGTACAACAGATAGCAACTCTGTGCTCCGTATGACAGCACTGAAAACGCGGTGAAGAGAACACAGCTCTAGGGTGGAATCATCTCTTTTATCCATGTGGTGGCTCAGCGGGTCCTTAAAAGTTTAGTCATGCATGGTCACTTAACTGGTTTGTGACGCACGTAGACTGGCCCCTTGGAAAGGAAGAAAGCTAATATTAAACAAATTACTATGAGCAAAGCAGCGGATGATAACATGCTAGAGGCCAAGGATCCGTGACGTAGCAGATGATTGATACTAAGAGGATGAAAGTGGCAAGATTTGCTTACATGGACTTTGAGGCAGCGGTAGAAAGATGGTATACTTAACATAGTTTTTAGTAAGAAGATTTGCCTTTATAAACCAGCACTTGGCCAAAAACAAAACTGTAGAAGACATCTGGACTGGAGAGCACTGCGAGGCTGCTGAGAAGTCTTCTCTGCAGTCGGTCCTGCTGCCCGGTTCAGGGTACTTAAACCCCTGAGGCCATGAGCTTCATCTTGGGTGATGAATGTCTATCATCAGAAACTGACAGTAGATGCCTCGCTTCTGGGGAACACAGTTGTGGAAGTTTTACTTCATTATGAATATAGTAAAAAAACCAAACACCAAATAATTGGAACTTAACTGCAGTCATTAAGCTCATTAAAAAGAAAATGGCTTTTAGAATGCTCACATGTGCCAAATGATAATACTCTTGGAAAGAGAATTTTCAATCTTATGGGAGGTCCGACCTCAAGTCTTACATAATGCCATCAGCAACAGGTACATCCTGCATACAGAACACATACATGCATATGCGTGTGTCGTACACACAGCGCACACACATGGCATGTGTGTATATCGTCCATGCAGTGCACATACACAGTGTATGCGTATTTCATAAATCAGTGCACAGAATGGCATCTGTGTGTGTGCATCATGCATAGCACACGTGTGTGTGTGTAAATAAGTCTGTCTGGGTGAATGGTGGATCTGGCTTCTCGCTGAGTGTGGTTGGTGTATGCTTTCAGGAAAATGTAAACAACCTCAGCTGGGATGAGGAATAACAAGAATATCAAAATAACTTGGACTGTGGCTTTTTTTATAACTGCTAGTCGTAGAGTACTGGAAAAGCTTCATTTATGAAGATAAATTTTATTTTTAAAAAATACACGCACACTCAGAACCTTTAGCTTTGATCACAAATGGACAGATTTCTGAAACCAAAGGCAACCAGGTTGCTGCGTTAGCTCCTGCTGGATCCCGAGCCTCGTCCTGCCGCCTGCAGTGCCCCCAAGGTGTGTGCCCCCGAGGTGTGTGGCCCCGCGCTCGCCCTGCGCACGTCCGCCTAAGTGTGTATGCTTGTTTGAAACAAACACGTACGTATGTACATAGTCCGCACATATTTATATCTACACATATCTAGTTTTATTACGATAGACTATAAGAATTGGTGGTTAACATGAAATGTTACCTTTTAACAGACCGTTTTTAAAAATTAAAAATGTATGTACAGGTTTTGAAATTTTTTTTAAAAGGGGGAAAAAGACTGTTAAGAGGAGGCAATGTGATGAAATGAAACACTTGAATATTTTATGCCTCATTCTGTATCAGTTCTTGCAGTCTGTGTAAATGTGTTTTAGAACTGATCGACAGTACACTTGAATTTATCTTTACTAAGAATATGTGCCACTGTACATTCAGATATTATTTAAATTTGCAAACACACTGTTCAATATGTAAGGTACTGTATGTAAACTCTTTATTAAAACTTATTCCGCATAACCTAAAACTTCAGCTTGCCTTTTTGTGGCCTTATATCTTGATGTAAAGATGATTAAAGAATGTGCAAAACAGTTATTTCAAATGTTTGTTGCCTTTCAAAATTTTTCCCTCCTAACAGATGCGCCAAAGATGAACAAACATACGGTCCAGTCCTGTTAGTTGACTTGTGATTAATTCACTTTGCCGTAAGTGCCGTCCTGATACACAAAAAGCTTTCCTCGGGGTCATGTGGTGGGGCAGGTGCTTACATTTGCATATTAAAGTCAAACAGTGCCTTTATTCTGTGTGTGGTGTGCGTTTGCTAATGAGTGTTTTGTGTTCAGAAGTAGTGATTCCAGTGCTATCTGCTCCGTCACAGACAGATGATCCGCGCTCAGGACCACTCACCTCCTTAGTCTCTGGTGATCACAGTTAAATGAACAAATGCTTGTTCTTGCCTTCTTAAAGTTCGACCTCTATGTTCGCAGATGACAAATGGGAGGGTTTTTGTTGGTTTGGTTTTGTTTTTTAAACTGATGAACATTGTATTGTAATGAGTGAAAGGAAGAACACTGTGAAAGGGCAATTGCAAATTCTGTGCATGACAGTTCATATCCTGGAGGAGGAGGAGGAAGGATGTACATGAATGAATGAAAGCCAGTCTCTTTGTGAACCTTCACAAAAATAATAAAATCATTTCAAAATATATAAACAGTAGGACCCAGAAAACTAAAACAGTCAATCTAGCTAAAGGAATAATGAAAACAAATTCACTGGCACCTGTGTTATCCTTGGGTACTCGAGAAAGTAAGCTGAGACGGACTTGAGTATCCTGGTTTTCTTGGAGAGATGGAGAAATTTGGCTGGAGGGTAAAAGAAGGGTGAGGGGTCCGGAGGGAGAGCTGTCATGCTTAATGCACACACCAGTGTGTCACTGGGAGCCACATTACCAACATCTGTTCTCAGAACATGGGAACAAACGTCTTCAGCATTTGTTAGCTGTGCATCTTTATAGACCCCAGACCCTTATTTGCACTTTCACTTTACTTCGCAAGAGAATGTTGTCTCCTTTTGTACTTACAGGTCTTCACCTACCTCTCTACTTTTTACTGAGAGGCTTCCTGCTCATAGATGCTGCCCAGTGAGCTATGATGCACAGTGACCTTAAGAACACAGATTGAAACCGTGCTTCATCCTGCACCTTCTGTTGCAGTCACGGGGGTCAGTCTGTCTCATTGAGGGTCTCTGCCTCTCTTACACTGATGTTCGTCTTTTCCATGCAGACTTCTTAATAGAAAGTCAAAATGATTGAAGCAGACACTAGCATGACTGAGTGAAAAGAAAAGTCCACAACTGAAGTTGAGGATTCTAATACTGTTGGCACTAAATGATAGATCAAATAGAAGATTAATAGAAATATTGAAAATTACATTCTTCAACGAGATGGAAAAGGCAATTTCCAATTTCGTATGGAATGGAAAAAAGCCCCGAATAAGCAAA
>NW_006399753.1:9016945-9018323 GCF_000299155.1 Elephantulus edwardii | reverse complement strand
GAAGCCCAAAATCTCTGTAAATGTTTATGAAAATTAAGAAAATATAATTATAGAAAAAAAAGAAAGAAATATTGAAAATTAGAAAAACCATTACCTGATGTAATTAACACTGACAGAATTCTGCTGCTGTAAAAATTGGGGACAGCAGTACTTTACATTATCAGCAAGCTAACTAAAGGTGCCATTTCCCTTGTTGTAAGTTACCAATCCTTTTGGAGGGCCACAAGCATCTTAAATGTGCATAGTCCTACCCAGCCATGTGGTAGGAATTACAAAAGAAACAAAACAAAAAAATGGCTAGAGAGACCATATTGAATAATCAGCTGTTGGTAGGAATGTAAAAGAGAAAGCAATTTTGTGGTTCCACAAACGTTAGAAATAAACCAGTCCCAATACTAGGAAGAACATGGACAAGTGTATGCACACATCTATTTTTTACAGTGTTATTTACAAAAAGCAAATGGATGTAAACAACTCAAGTTGGAAATAACCAGCACAGTGTCCACCAGAGTTGTCCATGGTGTGTGGTGCTTCTTAAAGTCTTTTGGGTGCAGCGACTTTGGATGACAGTCTTTAAGCTTCTTACAAAACTAAGCATAGGCTTCCTGATCCTGTAATCATTCTTCTGGGTACTCACCTAAATGAATTGAAAACTACCCTATACCCCAAACCGTGCAAATGTCTTTATCAGCTTATTCTTAAGCAGGCTCTGTTACCATAATAGTCACACTGTTAATCAAAACACAATTCAAATCCTCCAGCCATTCCTCTGGAGAGAGATGAACAGTCTTGATGGAGGGTCACTGTAAGTCTAGATTGGCTCAAGGCAGTAGGTTTTGGGATTAAGTCTTAATTGCGGAAAACTAGAAGCAACCATGATGTTCCTCAATTGTTGCTATGTGTCAATGAGTTGACAATGAATGACTCATAGCAACCCTATGAACAATGGCTCGGAAACTTCCTCTGTCCTGAGCCATTCTCACCGCCTCTCATACACACTTGGCCCTACTGCCACAGACACTATCAATCCATGTCTTCCAAGAGCTTCCTTTCATATGCTGACCCTCTCCCCTTCCAAGCATGATGCCCTTCTCTAAAGACTGGTCCTTACTGACAGTGTGCCCAAAGCATATGACATGGAGCTTCAAAATCCTTGCTTCTAGAAAGCAAACTGGTTTCGCCTTCTCCAGGACATACCTGCTTGTTCCCTTGGCAGTCATTGGTAGTCTTGGCAGTCTCTTCCTCGGCACCAGAACTCAAAGGTTTAGATTCTTCTGCCATCTTTATTCATAGTCCAGTTCTCAGATGCATAGCAAGTGATTGAGAAGAACATGTATAATTAAGTTTTGGGACATCTGTACAATGGAGTAGTACTCAC
>NW_006399753.1:9014620-9015885 GCF_000299155.1 Elephantulus edwardii | reverse complement strand
CAAGAAAAGGAAATAAAGGCATCCAGATTAGCAAAGAGATGGTGAAACTGTCACCCTCTGCAGATGATCAGAGGGTGTACACAGAAAACCCCAAGGACTAAAAAAAAAAAAAAATTAAAAAACAAAACTCCAAACAAAAATTGTTAGATCTAGTGGACCAATTTATGGCAGGATACAAGATTAATATACAAAAGCCAGTGGGATTCTTCCAGAGTAACAAAACACAGGGAAAGAAAATAAGAAAATACCATTTACAATAGCCATCCATAAATTGAGATACTGAGGAATAAATCTAACTAGCGCACAAAAGACCCTTACAAAGAAAATGACAAAACACTATTGTTAAAAACAAAGAGCTAAGTAAATGGAAAATATTCCCTATGCATGTATAGTAAAAATGACATTTCTACCAAAAGCAATCTATGTATTAAATGCACCCTCAATACAGATACCAAATTCATTTTCCAAAAAGATAGAAAAGGCACTTGGAAAGTTTGTTTGGAGAGGAAAGAGACCCCAAATAAGCAAAGCACTTCTGAAAAAAAAATGAAATGGGAGGCATAACACTTTCTGACCTCAAAACTTATTATACACACAGCTGTAATAACCAGAACAGCATGGTATTGGCACAATGACAGGCATATAGACCAATGGAACAGAATTGAGAAGCCAGAAATTAACCCATTTATCTGTGGTCAACTGATTGGACAAGGGAACAAAACCTATCAAATGGGGAAATAACCTCTTCAACAAATAGTGCTGGAAAAACTGGGCTGCTACCTGCAGAAAGCTGAAACAGAATCCACATGTCACATCATATGCAAAAACAATTTAAGGTGGATCAAAGACCTAGGGTTTAAGCCCAAATCTGTGAATATCATGAGACAAAATGAGACCAAGCTTAGAAGGCCTAGCCTATGGTATAAAGTGGTTGACAAAAACAGCCAGAAATGTACAACCAGGAGAGAGGGGAAAAAATAATGAATGGGACCTTCTAAATACTAAATCCCTGTGTGCATCCAAACCTTTTCCAATAGAGTGAAAGGAAAACCTAGTGACTATGGGAGAAAAAACATTTGGCAATACCATCTCAGAGAAGGGTTTCATAACAAAATATCACAGGATACTACAGAGCCTTCACAAGAAAAAGACCCATAATCCAATTATAAAATGGGCAGAAGACATGGAAAGACTGTTCACAGAGCAAGATATTTGGATGGCCAACAGACATATGAAGTAATGCTCAAAATCACTGGCAATAAGAG
>NW_006399753.1:9012194-9013415 GCF_000299155.1 Elephantulus edwardii | reverse complement strand
GAAATGGGAAGGATCCGGTGGGGATCTGAAAAGATGAGGTAATGGTGGGCATAGTTCAATGATGATTAATTTTATAAAACACAATGAAGGCAAAAGATTGTATGAAACAATGTATACAAATTTTGTATGCAAACCAATATAAAATAGGGTTGTTTTCTTTTTTAAAAAAATGCAAGCTTATAAAATTCATCTTTAAGAAATAAGAACAAAGTTGGGGCACAAATACGATGAAGAGTATGGAATCCATGGACTGCCAGGAGAATCTATGTTTTGGAGGAAATGCAAGGAGCAAACGTGCGAAACTTCATGTCACATACTTTGGGCATGTTGCCAAGAGAGACTGACCTGCGGAAAAAGCCATCGACCCTCAAGGAGATCATGGGATTGAATCAACACAGGAACTGGATAATGCGTTTGAACATAACTGGGATTGTGAGAATGACATAGAATTGGGCATGGTTTCAGCCTGTTTTCATTGGGTTGCTGCGGATTGTAGTTAACACAATGGCACATAACAACAGTGGTATAATACAAACCCCAAATGTAGATAAGTAATGCAAACAGGGAATCAAAACATAGACTCAAATCCTATGGTCAATTTATTTTTTTTATTAATGTAATTTTTGTGTTAATATATAACAAGATGTTTCCCAATTCAACAATTGTTACATGTGTCATTTACACTGAAAGGATTGGCAAAAAACAAGGCCCTAGGAACTTAAAGCATACCAATTGACATATTTCACCAAACAGACACTGCCCTGGATGCTCTCACTAAGTTATGCCAAGAAATCTGGAGGACAGCCACCTGGCCATCTGACTGGAAGCTGTCAATGTTTGTTGCCATTCTAAAGAAAGGTGGCCTGACAGAGTGTGGAAATTATTGAGCAATATCATTAATATGACATGCAAGCAAGACTGCTGAAAATGATCCAGAAAACTGCCAGATGTGCAGGCTGGGTTTAGAAGAGGCCATGGTACTAAGGTTATTATGGTTAATGTGAGATGAATCTTGGCTAAAAGCAGAGAGTACCAGAGGTATATCTACCTGTGTTTCATTGACTATGCAAAGGTATTTGTGGGTCACAGCAAATTGTGGCTGACTCTGAGAAGAATGGGAATTCCAGAACATTTGATTGTGCTTATGTGAAACCTATGCGTGGATCAGGAGGCAGTGGTCAGAATAGAGCAAGGAGACACTGCATGGTTCAAAATCGGGAC
>NW_006399753.1:8920961-9011484 GCF_000299155.1 Elephantulus edwardii | reverse complement strand
CTCTGTTTGACATACTTTGGGCATGTTACAAGGAGGGACTAGTCCTTGGAAAGGGACATCATGCTTGGGAGGGTGGAGGGACGGCGCAGGAGAGGAAGACCCTCAATGAGATGGATGGATTTGGTGATTGGGGTAATGAAGGTAAGTGTGTCAGAGACGGTAAAGTTGACACAGGATAGAGTAGGTTTCAGAGCTGTTGGATGTAGAGTTGCTATGAGTTGCAAGTGACTCAATGGCCCAAAGCAACAACGACGACAGCAACAACAACAACGTAATGTACAACTGATTTTTAGTAAAGCAACCAATACATTTCAATGGAGGAAGGATAAGCTTTTCAGCAAATAGCATGGGAAGGTTTCATTAGAAACAAAAGCCATGCAAACTTTATTCTGTACTTCATATAAAAATTAACACAAAATGGATCATAGATCAAACGTAAAACCTAACCCCATGCAATACATACGAGAACAAGAGAAAAATGTTTGTGATTATCAGGCAAAAATTTGTAAGCAATGACTCCTTTATGATCTTTAGCAGAATGATAAAACATGTTAACAAAATTAAAATATCAGCACTTCAGACCCCACTATTATAAGGCTATAAAGACAAAGACATAAAGATATAAAAGCTCTAATGTAGAAAATACAAACCGTATGTGCCAGGAGAGGCTATTCCTCGGAGAGGGACGTTATGTTTGGAAAGGTGGAAGGCCAGTGAAAGAGGAAGACTCTTAGTGAGATAGATGTATACAGTGACTGTTGCAATTTTTGGGCTCAAATGTGTCAGAGATTATGAAGATGGCACAGGCTAGAACAGGATTCAGATCTGTTGTTCATAGGGTCACTAAGAGTAGTACTCTGTTTGATAGCATCTAAGAACAACAGCACCATATCTAATAAAAGGTCAGTATTCTGAATGTATAAAGAACTTGGAAAATTCCATAAGAAAGCAACGTTTAGACAGAATATTTGAACATATCTTTTTTTTTTCAATTCCTAAAGAGCCTCCATCAGGTTTCTGAGGCTGCAAATATTTTT
This sequence comes from Elephantulus edwardii, assembly GCF_000299155.1. Taxonomy (NCBI): domain Eukaryota; kingdom Metazoa; phylum Chordata; class Mammalia; order Macroscelidea; family Macroscelididae; genus Elephantulus; species Elephantulus edwardii. The sequence goes on along the minus strand of NW_006399753.1, from coordinate 9,010,447 downwards.
TTGTAATTTTAATAATTTTAGTGAACATTTACAGAGATTTTGGGTTTCCATTCATTCATTGTTGCACTTTTCTCCCTGTCCAGCCCTCCCCCCCCCCCCCCAGTTTGCTCCTCTTTTTGAAAAAGTAAAGGAAAAATTCTTTGGTATACAATCCCTCCGCACCCTCCCACTGCCATAGGTACACTCTACTATGCAACCTTAATTCTATACTCTTCTATAATACAAATACTGCATGGTGCCACTGTTGTAGAATGGGACTAACATCAGGGTTGGGGTAAGACTGAAAAACTGGATAAATTATGTATACTGCATTGAAACATATGAGGGAGAGAATAATTTAAAAGTGATATACGAACATATCCTTTTACCAAAGAAGACCTATAAATAGCAAATCAGCACATATGGGAACGCTCATCAGCAATTACGGGAATAGGAATAAAAATCACAATATGACTTTAACATGTATTTGAATAGCAAAGTACAAGTAACAACAAAACTCACCATGCCAAATGTGTCCGCGTTGGGGGGGAATTGAAACACACGTACTGCTATTGGTGTGACTATAACACTATGATTTTTATATTTTTTAAAATTAAAAAAGCACCCTGTCATAATGTCCATCCATCATACTTCTAGGTCAGAAATTAATATGTCCATATAAAGGCTTGTAAATAATGTTCATAAAATGATAATTTGGAGTTATTTTTTATATGTCTGAGAAATAACATGAAACCCATTGGCATCTCGCCACCTTCCACTGGGTTTCCAAAGCTGTAAGTCTTTAGAAAAGGAGCCCACCTAGTCTTTCTTCCATGGAGTAACTGGTGGGTCTGAACCACCAACATTTCCTTAAGCAGTTCAACATGTTAAGTACCACACCTTCAGGGCTCCTTAAGGCTCAAAACAAGGATATTTTTTTTTTTCAATTCTTTTCTTTGGCATGTGGATACCTAAAGGCTTGAGCGAGAATAAAGCTGTCGCCTTGCCTTCTGGGATGGATGTGGTGTCCTCACCATGCTCTGGCTCAGGGAGCAGTGGAGGTGAGAGGAGACCAGTCAGGAGAGCCTGAGTCACTGGGAGAGGCAATGGGGGACCGCTGTGGTGGGCGGGCCTCGGCTCACCTCACCGCTCTGCTGCCTGGGTGAAGAGAAGCACTCTCCTGGGGACAGGTGGGCGAGCTCAGCCCAGGCCCACTCCAGCGCAACTCTGGAGGGAGTTCCGGCCCACTGAGTGTCCTCCTGAATGCTGACCCGCCTATGTAAGTGCCAGGCCTGGTCTCAAGTGGACTGGGTTCCTGCTGCCTTTCCTTTCCCCAGCACCCTACCTCCCAGGGTGGGTCCTGGCCTGCTCACAGCTGAGTCCCTGAAATACCAAACTCAGTGGAGCAGAGACAGCCCTGACATGGGCCCACATGATCCCCAAGCCCAGCTTCCTAGGACCTCTGCCAGCGAGCGTGACTCAGCGTAGGACCAGCCTTGGAAGATGTGTGCAAGGGCTTCAGGAAAAATTAGGGTCTGGGCTTCCAGGCCCACCTCTCTCCTCACTTGTGATAAGACTCACCTGCTTGACAACACGTGTGGAGAGGGAAATGGCCCCGGTGGTCAAGCCTGCGTGCAGAGCCAGCAGCGGCCCTCCTGCTCCTCTGCTGGGTTGCAACATGGCTTGGGTGCCGGGGTAGCTGGGGCTGAAGTCAGTGGTGACACTGTTGCCCCAGTCTGTCCTCGACATCCAGCTCTCCATTCCCCTCCCCACCCCTGGTTCCTTCCCTGAGACTCTCCAAGGTGCCTCTTCCTGGACTTGAGAGGAAGAAGTCCTTGGGGGGGGGCATTTCATCTCCATCCTTGCATCTGGGAAGCATTTCTTGGGGCTGCCCCAGCACCTGCAGAAGGAGCCTCAGGGAGGGTCAGAGAGAGAGTGAGCCTCAGCGAGGGCCAGGGGTGGAGGTGGAGAGACCAGTGAGTTAGGAGGTGGTTTCAGTGGAGAACTCAGAGGGCGGTGGTTTGAGCCCACCCAGCTGTTCCATGTAAGAACAAGGTGGCAATCATCTTCTGGAAAGATCCCAGCCTCGAAAACCCTATGGGGCAGTCCTGCTTGGCCCCACAGGGCCGCTGTGAGTTGAGATTGACCAGCTAGTCCAGGGGCAGTGAGGACCTGAGCAAGGTCACTTACTCACTTGTTGCTGTGGCGTCAGAATTGACCCACAGCCGGCCATGTAGCAGGCTTTTGCAGGCTCTACTTCATGTAGGAGGAGGTTGTCCCTGGATTTGAACCATATTCCTTTGGGTTGGCAGCATAATTCCTTACCACTAAGCCTGATATAGGCCATGGCCTTTGCAATCAATTGTTATGCATCAGAGAGTTGGACAATGACTAGGGAGGATAGAAGGAGAATTGATGTCTTTGAGCTGTGGTGCTGGAGAAGAGTATTGAATGTACCATGGACTGCTAGGAAAACAAACAGATTCATCCTGGAGAGTGTTAAACCAAGCTACTCCTTGGAGGCAAGGACTTTGGGGCTTTGTCTGACATACTTTGGGCATGTTGCAAGGAGGGACAGGTCCTTGGAGAGGGACGTCATACTTGGGAGGGTGGAGGGACGGCGCAAGAGGGGAAGACCCTCTATGAGGTGGATTGATTCAGTGACTGGGGTAATCGGGATGGGTGTGTCAGAGGCAGTGCAATTGGCACAGGATAGAGCAGGGTTTAGGGCTGTTGTACATAGGTTTGCTATGAGTCGCAAACGACTCGACGGCACATAACAACAACAATAAGAAGCCACCAGAAGCCCAGGGCTTCCTTTCTCGTGATTAGCAAGTGTTTTCCCAGGGCTCGACTGGATGGAACTCGTGCTTTGAGCACTGTGCTTTCTGTTCACTCATTTGCTCACCCAGCAACGTTTAGGAAAGGCTTCCTGGGTCCCAGGGTCTGTTCTAGGACCCAGGCACTTGTAGGTGACTGAGATAGACAAACATCTGCACCCTCAGAGCCCATGTTCTAGTGGGCAGACAGATGGTGAAGTCTGACAAAGCGTCTCAGTTGTCTAGACACAAGTGGATGACTCTAACAAAGAGAAATGTGTTCCATCCTAGTTCAGGAGGCTGGAAGTCCAATTCCAGATGTCAGCCCCGAGGGAAGGGCCCCCTCCATGTCTTCCCTAAGGGAAGGCCCCCCTTTGTGTCTCCCCTAAGGGAAGGTCCCCCTGTGTGTCCTGGTTCGCAGCCCTAAGGGACGGTCCCCCTTTGTGTCCTGGTTCGCAGCCCTAAGGGAAGGTCCTCCTGTGTGTCCTGGTTCGCAGCCCTAAGGGAGGGTCCCCCTCTGTGTCTCCCTGAGGGAAGGCCCCCTCTGTGTCTCCTGGTTCGGAGAGTTCCCAGCAAAGGATGCACTGCTCTCCTGGCTCATCTTTGTCCACAGTGCTGAGCCTTCTCTTCTCTGGCTCTCTCTCCTTTTATCTCTTATGAGACAAAGCTGATGCAGGCCACGCCCCAGAGAAAAGCTTCTGTTGCCCGGGATCATGGCTGTGACTTGACTAAGGCTACTGCATGCTGCCCTGATCTCCTTGTAAATGATTGCATCATTGTATTAGATGACATCTTGGGAGCGGTTATATCATTTCCTGCTGCCTCTAATCCTAACATCACAGAAGTAAAGATTTACAACCCGTGATTACATAATAGAGAGCGCTGGTAGCCTAGTCCATTAAGAGCTGTGCTGCCAATTCCAAAGGCCACACCTTTGCGGTTCGAATCCACCGGTGGCTCCAAGGGAAAAAGATGAACATGATCCTTCTGTGTGATTAACAGCCTCAGAAACCTCATGGAGAATCAGTTATGATTCGAGGGTAGTGAGTTTGAGTGTTGTGTTTAAGTGCGTAATACTGGCAGTCACGGACTAGACAGGTTGGCACACATTTTGCGGGGACGTAATTCAATCCGTGCCACTGAGATAACATCAGGCTCTGATGATCAGCGTGCACATCATTCCCCGGGTGGCTGGCAAGGGGCAGCTTACTTCAGAACGAGCAGAGGCAGCGCTGGATTCTGGATGCTGCGGACAGGCACTGAGTAGCTTCTGAGGCATCCTGAAAAGACTCTATTCTATGGTGTCCTGTGCTGCCTGCCCAGACCTTCCTGAGAGAGGGTCTTGAGGAATGAGAAAGCAGGGAGGGAGGGACGGAGAAAGGAAAAAAAGAGAGGGAAGGAGGGAGGGAGGCAGGAGAACAGAGGAAAGAAGAGAGGAGGCTGAGACAGAGGAAGAGAGAGGGAGAGAGTGGAGGGAAGTCAGGGAGAGAGGGCGGAAGAGAGGGGAGGGAGGAGGGAGCCCAGGGAGGAAAGGCCATGGTGCACCTGCCACAGTGGTGCGTGGAGCTCGGGGCCCACAGGCCAGAAAGCCTGGCCCAGGGCTGCTCCCCATGTGGGTGAGCTCAGGCCTCACTGGTCTCATAAGTGTCCTCGAAGAGGTGGGTGCCGATGGAGAGTACTTCTCAACGCCCACAATTCAGGGATCACCGCGTTCCTAAGGATCCTCCAGGGAGGCCCTTCACCAGCACCAGGCTCATAAAAGCTTCCTGACCAGAGGATCCCAGTGGGCAGTGGCTTCTACCCCTTCATCCCTGGAAGGGGCCAGGACAATGGCCCTAGTTCTGTGGGTCTTGGCTCTGCTGAGCTCGGTCTGCTCCACGGGGGCCAACATCTTTGGTGAGTTCTGATGTGGAGGCCAGAGACAGAGGACTCAGATCTGGGGCTTCTGTGTCCTGCTGTGCTCTGCCCCCAGGTCTCTGAAATGTGTCATTTTATCCTCAAGACACTTTGAGGTCAGTTATTTGCTTTTTCTTTCATAGAAGAGACAGAGGTTCAGAGAGGTAAACTGAATTACTTGAGGGCGAAGAGCTAGTGATTGGTGGATCCGAGATGGGAAGCTGTTCTTTTTGTTGTTGATGATGTTAGGTGCCTTCAAGTCGAGTACAACTCACAGCGAACCTATCTATGAACAGCAGACCTGAATCCTGTCCTGCCTCATCCTTGCTGTGTCTGACACACGTGAGCCCACGGCTGGAGTCATTGCGTCAACCCATTTCACTGAGCGTCTTTCTCTCCTTCACTGTCCTCCAGATACGATGTCTCTCTCCAAAGTCTAGACCAGACACCTGAGGTAGATAAGAGGTTGCTGGCAGGTAGTCAGAAAATGAAATCTCCTTGTGGAGTGAAAGCACCTAAGTTCTCGCCCTGCCTCAACAGCTTCGAAGCTTTGTGATCTTGGGAAAGGTTCTAAGCCTTGATTTCCTCACTGGGAAAACAAGCAAATGCTTGTGATGTCTGAGGATGATAGCACATAGGCCAGCGTTCTCAATGGGAAATACAAGTTGCACAGGAGTTAGTGAGGAATCGGTATACCAGCTCCAGGCCAGAGAGAAGATCTCTCTGCTGGGAGAGACTGGAGAAATGCAAAGCCAGCTGCTGAACTGAGTCACTGCCCCCCACTGCAGCTTGGGGTGCATGGGGTGTGCGGGTGTTCCAAACCCTTCCCTTCCCATAAATATGCCGGGAAGCGGGCTGTCACTGCCAGGCCGAAAGCCACCAAGTTCCCGAGGATCCTGTGGGCGTGAGGAGCATCTGCACTGCTCATGCCCACATTTAAGAAGGGGTGAAGCTTGCCCTCTGATGCCCACTTTCCTTCCTGCAGAATACCAGGTGGACACACAGCCCCTGCGCCCATGTGAGCTGCAGAGGGAGGAGGCCTTTCTGAAGAGGGCAGACTATGTGCCCCAGTGCGCTGAGGACGGCAGCTTCCGGTAAGGCTTAATCCAGAGCTGTTGAGGCTGGGGATTCAGAGGGTGGAGACTTTAGCGGGGGCTCCAACCATAATGAGCATCTCAGTACTCTGGACATCCTTTCCCCACCCAGTGTGTCCATCTCCTTTGTCTTCATGTGCAGGTTGAAGGTGCTGGGCTCTGGTGCCGTATTTTATGTTATGTTGTTAAGCATGTTATGTTGTCATGCTGCTGCTGGAAGAGCTGGGGTTCAAGTCCTCAAGGCGTCCTGAGGGAGCGAGATGGAAAATCTCCCCTAACAAAGATTTACAGCCTCAAAAAGTGATCAACAGTTCCTACGAGTCAGAATAGAAATGAGCAGTGGGTTGGGACAGCTATTTGGGGAACTCCACTGGCTCCAGGGGTTAAAGCCTGTGGCTGCTAACTGAGACGTCAGTAGTTCAAAGCCACTTGCTTCCATAAAGATTCCATTTTTGTAAACCTTAAGAAATGGGTTTTCTCTGCTCTGTGGAGTTGCTTGAGTAGATGCAACTGGTTTGGGATGCTGCCTCTTGGCCCTAGAGGCTGCTAAACTTCAGGGTGAAGTGGCTAGGTGTGCCGGGGAGAGACCCCCTGACTCCGACTTCTTCCTGTTGCTGCTAGGGGCTCCGTGTCCCAGCAGCCCTCTGCACACAGACCACACAGTGGCTACCTAGTGTCCCGTCCTCACGGCTCTGCTGTGCTTCAGCCCTCACTGCTGCCACGGTGCCAGGCCACTCGCTGAGGGTCTTCCTCTTTCCCGTCGACTTTTTCAAGCATGATGTCCTTCCTCTGGGACTGGTCCCTTCTGACAGCTTGTCCAAAGCGTGCAGGACCAAATCTCTCCATCCCTGCTTCTAATGAGCACCCACGCTATACGTCCTCAAGACTGATTCGCTTGTCCTTTTTGTCCATGATACATTAACTTTTTTTGCCAACATCACAATTCAAAGGCATCTACTCTTCCTTGGCCTTCCTTTCTGAGCCAAAATCTTTCACCGTAATTCCTTCTTAAAAGGGGTGAGGTGAGGGGGTGAGAGCTGCTGGCAGTGTCCTCCGGTGCCCTCTAAGTCATAGAGGGAGGGAGGAGGTCTCTTGGGCTGGCGGCTGCCTCTCTGGCCCAGCTCTGCTCTCTGGCCTGTTACCCCCTCCAGGATGGACGAAGGCCCTCTGAAAGCTGATTTACAGCCACTGTGACACAAACATGGGTCCTGGAGTGCCCTCTGTGTGGAGTGCAGTAATGATCTAAGTGGTTCCTATGAGGAATCCATAGGGATCTGTGTAATGTGTGTGCAACCCACATGTCCCAGGAGGCACCAGGGGACTCCACGCACTCGTAAGAGGGGGCTCTGCGTGAGGCCTGTGCTCAGAACACAGCCAAGCCGCTCTCTGGACTCACACGCTCTCTTGTGCACACCTTGTGTCTCTCATAAGCCTCACACACAGAGATACAGAGACCTAGGCCCAGCCCAGCCCTGGAAATTGTGGGGTGTCCAGGAAGGGGCTGGGGGAATCTCTCCTCTTGAGCAGCCCACATGTTGGAGCTTTCTGTACCCCCTGCTCCAGCCGATTGCAGGTTCAAGCACCTATTCCTTGCCAGATCCGCTCTCTTGACCTGAAACAACTTTTGCTTTCTTTCCACCCTGTCCCCTTCCTCTTCTTCTTCCCCACTTCCCACCCCCAGAATAAACCCTGACCTTTCTGGAGGGACCTTTTACTGCCCTTGTCTGCCTGACACCCTATCCCTCCCTGTCCCCACCACGTGCTCCTGGGGCAACTAACTCAGCTCTTTCCTGGCCTTGTGCTCAGGAGACCTCACCACCCTCTGTGCGTGGACTCTGTTGCTGTCCAGCCCCCGCTGTGAGTGGCTCAGGGCTTGATCTGTCCCCTCAGGACCTCTGAGCATGGACTAGGGTGCTGCCTGTCCCTTCCCCACGGTGTTCTCTTAAGAAGTCATGGACAAGGGTGGGACCGGTCACCATTCTGTGTGGACTGGACCCTGCCCAGGCCTCTGTAGCCTCCTAGCACAAAGAGCCCCCCACACCCCCAACTGGAAATGCAGGTCGGCCCTGGGCACCCAGACAGGAGGGGGTCTTCCCCACCCACCTCTCAGTCTAATGGTAATGAATCAGAGCACGAGGGAATGGAAGAGGGAAGACGAGCCAGACTGTGGGCTGAGGAGCCGAGAACCGTGTCCCACTGCTGTGTCTGCCCTCAGGACCGTCCAGTGTCAGAACGGTGGCGGGGCCTGCTGGTGTGTGGGGGCCGACGGCGGCGAGATCCCGGGCAGCAGGCGGCCCGGGCGGCCGGTGTCTTGTAAGTGTGGATGGAATGGGAGACCAGGGGAGCCGTGGGGTTGTGAGATGGGGCAGGGGGCCCGACAAGGGAGAGTTGTGTCCTAGAACGAGCCTTGGACTGGCCTGCCCTTCCTCTTTGAAGGAGAACCTTCCTAGAACAGAGGGCCCTGTTATCCACAGGACCACCCTGAAAATCAAATGTGGCCTGTGGAGGGGGCTGGCATATAGCCAGTGAGTGGTTGGTGCGAGGTCCAGGCCAGGTGCTGACAGCCCCCCGTGCCAGAGGCCAGCGAGTGGCCCCATTACCAAGTTCAACTGCTCAGAGGTGTTGCTAACATTATGTAAATCTCTAGAGATACTGAAAGTATTATAACTTTCAGTTAAGATGTGATTCTGGTGAGTAGTCAAAAAGGTCAGTTCAAGCTGGTCACCTTGACATGGCATGTATGGGTGGACCTAAAACAAAGCTCTCGTTCTATGGAATAGTGCGCTGGCTGGAGCCCAGATGGTCCCACTGCCATCCACATGCATGGACTGGTCCACATCACCCACCCCACCCCCGCTACAGAGCCTTGTCTGTCAGGTGCTTGGACCTGCCTCCCACGTCACTGTGAGGTTTACGCATGGCTAGAAGACCATAGGGAGCTCTGGTGGCACAGTGGTTAAGTGCTTGACTGTTCATGAAAGAGTCACCGGTTCAAACCCACCAGCTGCTCTGCTGGAGAAATAGGAGTCAATTTGCTTCCAAAAATATTTACAGTCCTAGAAAAACCCTCTGGGGAAGGGCTGCTATATATTCACATCAATCCACCAACAGTGTTTAGAGAAGCTGTGAAGGATCTCTGGTGGGGCAATGGTGAAAGTCCTCAGATGCTCACTGAAAGGTCGACGGTTCAAAACCACCAGTCACACTCCCTGAGAACAAGATGCGGCAGTGAGCTTCCAAAGAGATCTACATCCTTGGAAGCAGGAAGGAGCAGTTCGGCTCTCTCCCACAGGGTCATCACGGTTCCAAGTTATTTGTATAATTAGGTTAATCCCCAAATACAGTCACTGGGAGTCAGAAACAACTCTATGGCACTGGGCCCTTGGGCGACCCAAATGGTTTGTGACAGCTGAAAAGTTGGCATTTCCAACCCATTCAACAGTCCTGCAGCAGAAAGGGTCCCCAAAGAGTACAGCCAAGAAACCTCTGGAACTCAAGCTGATCCAAGTAACACGTGGGCTCGCCAGGACTTAGAACTAACTGACTGGAGGGCAATGGGCCTGTTGTTTAGGGGAAGGGCTCAGAACAAGAGGTACATAGAGGGATTTGATACACAGTGGTAACTGTTACTATCACAGCCTAGGCACACAGGAGGGACTCAGTTCACAGCAGTAACTGTTAATGTCACAGCCTAGACACACAGGAGGGAGTCAGTCCACAAAAGTAACTGTTAATGTCACAGCCTAGATACACAGGAGGGAGTCAATCCACAGCAGTAACTGTTAATATCATGGAGACCTCAGCCGGCTATATAAGTAAGGTGCAGTCCAGGTCCACACAGGGTCAAGCCCTCTGCGCACACACGCAGCTCAGGCTCAGATGAACCCGTGTACTCCCTCGCCTGCCTCCATCCACACTCCTCCCAGCGACCATGGACAAGGTTATCCAGCCGACGGAGTGACACTTCTGAGATGTGCCCTGGTGTGACGGTCTGATACCATCCACATTGGAGCTGGCAGGGCTTTATGACAAGCTGGAACCTCAGACGTTGCTTGGTGGGATTTTAGATGGGACTTTGTGTCCCTCAAGGGAGGGACTGTGTGTCTGAGGCCAGGATGCCTGTGTGTCTCGTCAACACCCCCTCTGCCTGTCCTCTTCACGCCCCAGGCCTGTCCTTCTGTCAGCTGCAGAAGCAGCAGATTCTGCTGAACAGCTACCTCAACAGCACGGCCATGTCCTACCTGCCCCAGTGTGAAGACTCAGGAGACTACGCACCCATCCAGTGTGACGTGTGGCAGCTGCAGTGCTGGTGTGTGGACACGGAGGGCATGGAGGTGTATGGGACCCGCCAGCAGGGCCAGCCAGCGCGCTGTAAGTGTCACTGTGTCCCAGAGTCGGGGGTGGTGGGGTAGCGGGTGGCTGTGTGTGTGTGTGTGTGTGTGTGTGTGTGCAGATTCAACACAGGCGCTGCAGCTTCTAGGCCTCACTGACAGACAGTGGTTGAATGCTCAGCTACTAACTGAAAGGTTAGCAGTTCAAGCCCACTGCCCGCTCCTTGGGAGAAAGCGGTGGCAATCTATTTCTGTGCGTATTCATAGTGTTGAGAAACTCTCTGGGGGCGGTTCTGCCCTGCTTTATAAGGCCACTGCTTCCACCTCCCCCTTTTCTTTTATCGTGATTTTAACAAAAATTTATAGAAAAGTTAGATTTTCATTTATTTATTGTTCACATTTTCCTTTTAAACAATTCTTTCCTTCATCTGTTTCAATGCGGTGTTCATGATTTATCCCTTCTTATCTTAGTTTGTCCCCAATGGCTATGTCAGTCCTATTTTATAAGAGAGGCCACAGCTTTTTTTTCCCCCTATAATTATATTTTATTAATTTTCATAAACATTTACAGAGATTTTGGGTTTCCATTCATTCATTGTTGCACTATTCTCTCTACCCTCCTCCCAGTTTGTTCTTGTCCAAATGCCACAGTGCTTGTCAAAGCCAGTTCTGATTAATCTTCTTTGTCAGTGTGTCCTTTGCCATTCCCTATCACTCCTCCCTGAGAGAGACTTCACCCTGAGTCATAAGGAAAAGGGGATGGCGTATTCTCTTAGCTACTTTCTGCTGAAAAGGGACGCTGTGGGTTTCAGGGTGAAGATCTTCTCTCACTACTCTAAAGGGCCCCTTTGGCAGTAGGAAACACATAGACTATTATGGAGATTGATTTTGGAATTTAGATGCACTCTTATTGATTGTGCTTGGCCGTACATGTTCATATCCTTGAAGATGTATCATGGGGGTGTTGCAACCTAGAAGACACAAATTTGACTAACAAGTTATAAGTACATGAGTCCAAAAATTATGGAAAAGTAAAAGAAAAGATTCTTTCATTGTTTTACAAACCCTCCCCCAGGTCCCCTCCATCATGTAGCCCTCGCTCTAGTCTCCTGTGATGACAGAAATACCTCCCTCCTCTGTTTCAGTGCAGTATACATTAAAAAGCCACAGCTTTTTAAGAAATAACCTTATTATGAGAAAATATATTTAAGAAAAACTGTCATTCTAACCATTTAAAAAGATTCGGTTCAGGGGCACTCATTCTCTTCACCATGCTGTGTGACCCTCATTTCTGCCCATTTCCAGCATTTTTTATCTGTCCTCAAACAGAATCCCAGGGCCATGCAAGCAGTAACTCCTTTCCTTATCCTCCTGGCCAGCTCTGAGAAATGTTAGTTTCTATGTATTTAACGATCCTAGATACCTCTTAAGGGAGCTCTGGTGGCTTAGTGGTAAGGAGTTGTGCTATTAACCCAAAGACACAGGGTTCAAACCCACTCGCTACTCATCGAGAAAAAAAAGTTGGGAAATCTCCTGTGCAATTTACCAACTCTAAAAACTCATTGGAGGGTCAGGTGTGAATCAGGTTTGATGTGAGGGTACATAACAACAGATATTGCATGTAAGTGGGATTGTATAATATTTCTTTTGTGTCTGAATTATTTCACCCAGTGTGAAGTTTTCAAGGTTCCCCTTTAAAATGAATTTCTGAATCGTGTCCATTGACTGGATGGACAGTAGTTTCTTCATCTAACCACTCATAGATGCGAGGTTGTTCCCACCTCTTGTCTATTGTGAATAATGCCTCAGTGAATCAACCCTTAGCCCATCCACCTGGGTCAAAACCTAGGAGGAGAATTTCTCAATTACATGATAGTTTTCTATTTAAATTTTTGAGGAACCACCAAACTGTTTGGGAAATGGAAGTATTTTTTTATAAAGCTTTATTACTTTATATTTATTTATTTAATTTCCATTCATTCATTGTTGACTTTTTACCCTGCCCACCCCTCCCCCATAGTTCACTCTTGTCTTTGAAGAGGAAAAGAAAAACTCTTTCATTGTTATGCAGTCTCTCTTCCCCTAAGTCCACTCCACTAGGCAGCCTTCGTTCTGGACTCCCATCATGACAATAGTACCTAATCACATATCCCTTTTAAACAGTTCTCTCCCTCATCTACATATTTATTTATTTTATCATGATTTGGGTGAAAGTTTATGGAGTAGTTTGGTTTTCCACTCAACAATGCAGTGTTTTGTGACATTGACCAGAGTCCTCACAGTGTAACAGCACTCTTCCTTCTCCATCCTTGTGTTTACCCACTCCACTCTTCCTGCCTGCCTTCTGAGCTATATCCCGAGGTGAATGTTGCCCTTGACACCTGCTGCGGCTGATTGTTCTCAGGTGTGTGCGCCTCCCTGGCGTTGCTAACCTTACAGACTTGTCATTTGGCTGAAAGCTGAGCCGTGAGAGTGAGCTCATTTCCAGGCCTGAAGGTGGTCCACGTACCAGTGTGTTTGTGTCTGATAGCAGTCTCCATGAGTCTAATTACGTCATACATGTCCCCGTAGTAGATAGTGCTCAGTGATCGGAAAGCAAGGGAAGATGTTGGGGCGCTCTGGTGGCCCGACCTTAGGCAGCTGAATTCTAACCCAAACCCAGTGCTTCCTGGCACTTCTAACCCATGGCTGCCCCTTCTCAGAAACCCGGGAACTCCCCTCCTGTGTTCTCAGAGTCTGAGAACCTGCTGGAGAGTCAGCTCTGAGTCGGTTCCCACACAACGACAGTAGCTTGGACTTGACTTTGACTGACTGGTGACATAGTCTGTTGCGAGTGGCACTGCTAACCCAAATGCCACCCATTTATGGTTCAAATCCACCGAGAAGAGATGGACAGTCTCCTCCCATCTCGATTTACAGCCTCAGGACCCCTGGTGGAGGGTCGCTAGGATACAAAACTGACCGGATAGCAGCGCGTTTTCAGGCTCCCACTGCAGACCTGAGTCACCAGCTGGGTGCCTAACTGTCATAGTGTGTGTGGTGTGCACCCACGTATGTGCACAGAAGACACCCCCACTCACGCCTTGATCGTCCCCCAATATGTCTAGGCCCCAGGAGCTGTGAGATCAGAAACCGCCGCATCCTCCACGGAGTTGGGGACAGGTCACCCCCGCAGTGTTCCTCAGAGGGGGACTTCATGCCCGTCCAGTGCAAGTTCGTCAACACCACAGACATGATGATTTTCGATCTGGTCCAGAGCTACAACAGGTAAGGGGTGCCGTCGCTGGGCCCTGCTTACTTCACATCCCTCACGGACGCCCTGGCTGCTGGGGGGCTGGGGCTCCAAGGAGTGGCGTGAGTGGCCTCTGAGGGAGGGGAAAAGGCCTGACTCAACAGATACGTTAAATAATAGACCTGGTACAAACAGCCTCAAAAGTTGGGCAAGACTGATATTATCCAGCTGTCAACAAAGGAAGGAATGTGCAGAAATGTGAAGGTCTCATTAAGGAAAATAATATTTATCTATTTTGTAAATTATGTACACAAACAAATTAATCATCTAGACGATTGGATTAATAAATATAAAAATGGAAGAGTCATCAGTTATTTAAATGATGACTTGGCTCTTTTAAGGAATGCTCCCAGACTTGAGTTCTAACGGAAGGTTCTGAGTTAAAAGTCTGTAAGAATTTCCATCTATGAATTACCTTTTTCTGGGTACCCTGGCCATGCCATGTCTGACTTCCAAAGCAGTCAGTGTTTTCCCCTCTGTAGCCTGGTGGCCTAGCAGGTTAAGCATTGCCTGATAACTGGAAGGTGAGCAGTACGAGTCCACAGGCTGTTGAGTGGGAGAAGGTGGAACAATCTGCCCCCAGAAAGATTTATAGCCTCTGACACCATGTGGAGGGCCGCCTGGAGCAGAATCAACACAACACCTGGGGGTTTGCTTTCCTATGTAGGTGTCCGTGGTCTAGCACATAATGTGTTGGCATGCTAAGCAGTAGGTCAGTGGTTCGAACCCACCAGATGCTACCTGAGAGAAAGATGGGCAGTCTCCTCCCACAGAGATTTATAGCCTCAGGTGGAAACCAGCTGGCGGGTTGTCATAATTCAGAACTGACTGGCTGACAGTGGCGTAGGTTTGGCTCTGGTTTGGTGAAGAGGAGATTCTGAGGCCGTGCTGGGTGAGGGTCGCACATCAGCCGACATGAGTGGGTCCCGCCCCACAGACCTGCCTGTTTCAAATGCATCATATTTCATTTTTGTTATTGTGATTTGGGTAAAAATTTATGAAGCAAAATGATTTTTTTATTCAAACATCCATACATTATGATTTGTGACATTGATTGTAACATCCTGTATTAAATGCTAGAATATTTGATTAAGTTGAATACTGTAGAATTTTAATATTTTTTTAGATCTAAATTATTGTACATCAGTGATTTTGTGAATTCAACCCCAAACATAAACTTCTGAACCCCTAACTTTAAAGAACAAGAATAGGGGGGCTGTAGACCTTGTCTATGGCATCAGGAAGCTGGGCTGGGGAAGCCGTTGAACTTTTTGAACCAAGCACACTCCCTACTGTCCAGGCTTCGGTTCCCAGCTTGTCAGCTGCCATCTGCCTGTCTGCTCCACCCTTTTGTTAGAGCTGCCTGGTTCTGTGGGGTTTGTCCCTTCGACCTTCATAGTGACTGCCTTGCTGAACACAGGGACCTGGGTGACTGACTTACACCCTCCCTGAGCCTCAGTCTCCCCATCTGTGAAATGGAGGACTGTTCCCTGCTGGTCAGCCCCTGGTGAAGCTCTGAGATCTCATCTCTGCCACCATTGGGAAAAAGAAAATTTCCTTACAGCCATGGAGGGAGTTTTCCCAGCTCTCCCAATTTAAACACATGTACATTTGCGTTTCCTCCAGGTCTAGAGACCCACTGGTGAGCATAAGTGAATTTCCAAAAAGCACGATATTCTTGGGTGGGGGTGCGTGTACACGTGCGTGGGCGTGTGTGTGCTGATGTCTTAGTTCAAGGTCAATGGAGCACCCACTCATCAGCTACAGGGAAGTTTGCATCCTCCAGGTCTGATCCTGTAGGCCAGAGTGGAGCTTCCCAGAGTGTTTTCAAGGCTTTCTAGAATCTTCTTAGACTCAGAGAGGTGCAGATTTATCTTGTAGCATGGCTGGTGGATTCAAACTATCGACCCTTTGGTTAGCAGCTGAATGTTTTAAGCATCACGCCACAGGAGCTCCTAGTATACAAATGAGTAAGAAACCAGAGGGTTAAGGAGCTCACCTGAGGAGGACTAGCTGGGTGTTTTGGTAAAGTTCTTGTTTTGTGTGGTGTGTTATGTGCCATCGAGTCACAGCTGACTCATAGCTGAATCTCCAGAGGATTCTCAGAGGCCGTGAGTTGCAGGGAAGATCATTCATCTTTCTCCCAAAGAGCACCTGGTGAATCTGAGTTAGCAGTCCAAATCTTTTTTCCCCTTTCTTGAAAGATTTTGAGTTTGTTAAAAATGTCATTTTCTTAAAAAAACAAACAAACAAACAAACCATAGTCCATTATGGACTAACAATTTCTCTTTTCAGTGTCTTGAGCCATTTATTTGCCTAGATTAGTTTTTTAATTGCTATTGTTTATT
The DNA here is from genome assembly GCF_000299155.1 of Elephantulus edwardii. Classification (NCBI taxonomy): domain Eukaryota; kingdom Metazoa; phylum Chordata; class Mammalia; order Macroscelidea; family Macroscelididae; genus Elephantulus; species Elephantulus edwardii. The sequence goes on along the minus strand of NW_006399753.1, from coordinate 8,994,688 downwards.
ATTAATTTTAATGACAATTTACAGAGACTTTGGATTTCTATTCATTCATTGTTGCACTTTTCTCCCTGGGTGGCCCTGGAGGACATTATGCTGAATGAAATATCTCAGTCACAAAAGGACAAATACCACATAGTATCACTGTTACAAAACAGGACTAACATCGTGGTTAGGGGGAGACTGAGAAAGATTGGATAAATAATGTATACTGCATTGAAGCAGATGAGGGAGAGAACTGCTCCAAAGGGATATGTGATTAGGTATTATTGTCATGACAGGAGTCCAGAACGAAGGCAGCCCAACTCTTTTCAGCAAAATTGAACTCCCTTAATGAAGATTGTGTGAAAGTGGGTGTTCAGCTGTTTTTTTTTTTTTTTTGTTTCACGCTGCTTCAGTTAATCTCAGGTCCTCCTGCACAGCCCGGAGCATGCAGCCAGTAGGACCGCAATGAATGCTTACTGGATGAGCCCATGAACTTGGGCCCATGAACTTGGTGGTTGCCATGCCAGGGAACAATTACAACTACATCCACAAGGGGGCAATCGCGTTAAATGCAAAGGTTCTAGACTGAGCCTCCACTGTTTAAAACAAACAAACAGAAAAATTTCCCTCTGAAACAGAATCCTTTCTGGTTTTTGTGAGCAAGAATGTCTTAGAGCACATTCTGGTGTAGGAAGGTCCTGGGAAGGGTCAGGTGGTTGATCGCTGGCTGAAATCAGGCATTTTCTGATATGCAGACCTGGAGCCGCCCGGGCCTGGAACCCCATGGGGACCCACGGTGATGGAGAAGGTTCTGGGAGATGCCCAGTTTTGCTGTTACACCCACAGCACATGGGACGGAAAGATAAACCCGTCACCGTGGAATGCAATGACAGTGGATGCATGTCAGTAACAGCGTTCCCAAGGTTGCATTGAAAATTGTAAAGCCGGGTGTGCAAACGTTCCTTCAGACTGAATTTTCAAAGGGGGGACTCGCTAGTCGCTGCCACGTTGACTCCAACCTATGGCTTCTTGGTGCACAACAGTATCCAGGTCGCCTGAACCCTGTGGCATCTTCACGATGAACCCATTACTGGGCCTGCTGGGTCGGTCCTTCTCGCTGGCCTTCCACCCATCATGACGGCCTTTTCTAACGATTGGTCTTTCCTGATGACTTGTCCAAAGTTAGCGAGGTGAAGTCTCACCATCCTTCCTTCTAGGGAGCATTCTGGTTGTATCTCCTCTGAGACTCGGCTCTTCTGGCGGTCTGTAATACCCTGAAGTTCTGGACCTGAAGGTGCTGAGCTCTTGTGCTCTGTGAGCTGGCTGGTCTAGCTCTGCCATGTGCCCAGAGGACGCACACTCTGCCCACAGGCCTCTTGCCCAAAGGCGCTTCCTCTGACTCTGCAGGTGGGCGGCACCCCCCTCCTCTGTCCCTTGTCTTGCTCTGTGATGGGAAGCCCACCATGCTGCTCTCAGCAGCCTCCTGCCTCTGCTGCTATTCCTTTACCGTCCTCTCTTGTCCTATAATGTCCCTGGTGGTGTAGCGAGCACTCTCTCTGTCTTTGGCCTACAAAGTTCTGAGCACAGAGACCCTGGGTCCAAAGGACTCTCTGTACTCTGCACGCTTCTTTCTTGATGATAGTGAGGTCTGCTTCTTGTGTCCAGGACGGCTCAGTTGAAGCCTAGAGGGCTGGCAAAACCGACCAGGCTTGTCTCTGGGGTTCCATCGTGTGCTGCTCTGATAGCTGCCTCTTTGGCAGTTCGATTCCACCAGCAGCTCCATAAGAGATTGATGGGCAACTTCGTCCCATTAATATTAGAGCCTCAACATTCCAGTGGAGGGTGGGTATGATCTGTAATCACCTGCCCACTTGAGTTTGAATCCCCTCAAAGGCCCCATGTATCTTGTCTGCGTTATTACCGGTCTGTTGTTGTAGGCCGCAGAACTTCCTATTCCTTTTCCTGCCTAGTCATGTAGGAGTCTGCTGGCAGAGTTGGTAGAGAGCTGGGCTGTCAGCTGAAAAGACGTATCTGGTGGCTCGTGGAGAGTCTCCTCCTACACAATTCACAGAAGTCCTGCTCGAGGGTCAGCTATGATTGGTTCCAACTCAACTGCAATGACTCGGGGACCGACTGGCCCAGTCATTTGTTGGGGGTACAAAGACCACGGCGGAGAAGGTCCCCACATGCTGGCAGAAGCATTGAGAGAAAGTGAATATTTAGTTTCTATTGTGCAACTCAAGGATCCCTGACAGTGCAGTGGGCTAAGTGTTGGGATGCTAACGGAAAGTTTGGTGGTTCAAACTCAACAGCTGCTTTTGGGAAGCAAGATGAGTCTCCTTGACGGCGATGATAATGAAGCTTCGTCTCACCTACTTTGAGCATGCCGCTGGGCAAGGCTGCTCCGTGGAGTGCAGCGTCACGCCTGGAGAGGTGGAAGGTCAGCGGTCTCAATGGGGTAGACTGACGCAGTGACTGCAGCAATGGGCTCAAGTGTGTCAGTGAAGGTGACGGTGACACGCGATGGGGCACAGCTCAGATCTGTGATTCATAGGGTCACGGTGAGTTTAACTTGACTCGACAGCACCTAACAACAACAGCAGTATTTCTTGTAAAACTTTACATTCTTGAACCCCTACGAGGCAGTGCTCCTCTGCCCTTCTGGGTCTCTGAGTCAGAATTACCTTGACGACAGTGGATTTTCAGTGTGTTTATGATACAACTCACTTGCATAACATTTTAAAATTTCACACGTACACAATCATAGATTAAGAACATGTAAGACAAAACAATTTAAAAAATGTGTATCCCTGAGGACATTATGCGAGTAAATATATGTCAGTCACAAAAGGACAAATACTGCATGGTGCCACTGTTTTAAAACAGGACTGACATCAGGGTTGGGGGGGAGACTGAGAAAGAGGGGATAAATAATGTATACTGCATTGAAACAGATGAGGGAGAGAACTGTTTAAAAGGGATACATGATTAGGTATTACTATCATGAGAGGAATCCAGAATGAAGGCTTCATAGTGGAGTGGATTTGGAGAGAGGGACTATATAATAATGAAAGAATTTTTCTTTTACATTTCAAAGAGAAGAGTGAATTATGGGGGAGGAGTGGGCAGGGAGAAAAGTGCAACAATGAATGAATGGAAATCCATAGTCTCTGTAAACTTTCATTAAAATTAATAACAATAAAAAGTAAAAGAAACTTAACACACTGTTTTTTAAAACAAACACATAAAAACCAACTAACCAAACAAAACCCATTGATGCCATAATGCTGAAGTGCTTTTATAGTTTTTGTGTTGCAGATTTATTCCATTCAAATTAGCTTATTTTGAGATATTAAATAAAAAAGCCACACTTGCTACCCTCCCACTCTCAGGTCCTGAGTTGTTACTGGGGATATTGCTTTTTAAGACAGATGCATTGACATGGTAGTAATCACAGTATGTGTTCCCGCTGTTTGGTATTTGGAAAGCTCCCTTTACCTAGAAATTTGTATCATCCTCTATTTTAGTATTTCACTTCATTTAAGAGGCTTTACTACAGCTTGCCTTTTAATATTCCTGCATTATATATTAAAGTTGGTTTCAATATTTTGCTAGAAGAGACTGAACAGCATCAGGCCTATTGGTGCAGCCAGTTGCTGCTGCTGCTGCTAATTTACGAATCTATTTCTCAGCGGAGTTAGATCCGCATTGTGTTTGGGTCTCCTGTGGTAGCTAGACAGAGGGGGAAGTAACCTGCCGATATGCAAAGACTGAAACTCCTCTCTGGTTACTACAACATGGCAACAACCAACGGCCTCCTCTTGGGAAGCTCTGTTGACCTAGTGATAAAGAGTTGGGCTGCCAACCCAAAGGCACATGGTTCAAATCCACTAGCTGCTCTGAGGGAGGAAGATCTGCAATCTCCTCTTGTGCAAGTCAGAGCCTCCAACAACCTGCTAGATGCTTAACTATGAGTTGGTTCTGACTCGACAGCACATACCAACGACAACCTGCTTCCTCTTGCTTCTGAGAGGGGAACCCAGCCCATCAGCTCCTATAGAAATGTCCAGGCCGGCCAGGACTTAGCCATGTTGTTGTCAGGGGCTATTGGGTGGGTTTTGACTCGCAGTGACCCCTGCCCAACGGAAGGAAGCACAGCTGAGCCCTGTACTTCCTCCGCCCCCCCCCCCCCCCCCTAGGCCCCCCCCCCCCCCCCCCTCTGCCTCCCCCCCTCCCCCCCCCCCCCGCCCCAACACTGTCCCGGTACCCATCATTGCTGCAGCCCCTGTGTCCACCCCTCTCATCGAGGGTCTTCCTCTTCCTCATGACTTTGGGCATTACTAAGCACGGCGTCCTTCTCTAGAGACTGACCCCCTGACTCCACTCCCTCCCCCCCCCATAGCATGTCCATCTACCTGACACAAAGGTCTCACTACCTCACTCTTAAAGACTTTTCTGGTTGCACTTTTTCAAAGACAGCTTTGTGTTTCTGGAAGCCTGTGGTGTATGCAACATTCCTCACCAACACCTAATACAAAAATGTCGTTTCCTCTGTCTTTCTTCGTCATGGTCTGTCTTCAGTGTGCACGTGAGGGGACTGAAAGTGCCATGGGCCTCTCAAGAGCGTGGACTTCCCTCCCTTCAACATCTGGAAGGACCGTGTAACCCCCATCCATGGTGTTGCGCTCAGTGTGTGCTTTTCCAACCACGGAGCTGAGAAAGGGCCTTCTGCAGGGTTTTTCAGGGTGGAATCTGGCTTCCTGTCAAGCTCTGCAGAAGTTTTCCAGGGCTCTGAGCTCCTTTGATTTCCCCAAATGAGATCATATATGATGGACCATATGCTTGGAAAGCAGACTTGACTTTTAGTCTCTCACGTTATATTCTGGTAACAGAACTCATGAGCATGAAGTTCATTGCCTGTCTCTGCCTAGTCTTGTGACACTGTCACGGCCATAAATTGTTCTCAAGCCATGAAGAGTGAGTACAGCTAATTAGAAGGTGACAGCTAAGGGTAGCCTTCTTTTTACAAGGACCAGCCTAACTCTGGCCAGGGGAAAGCAATTTAGGAAAGAAATTCATTTACTGCAGGGAGCGCGGAGCAAATGGGACGAGGCATGCAAACAGACATGACTTTTCCCAGATGGGGACTTGGCATGTGGCTGTTTGTCTGCAGGAGGAGACTGGCCGGGGGGGCTGGGACCCTAAATTGAATTCTCTCGTAGGTTTCCAGATGCATTTGTGACGTTCCGGTCCTTCCAGAACAGATTCCCTGAGGTGTCTGGCTATTGTCACTGTGCTGATAGTCAAGGGCGGGAGCTGGCCGAGACAGGTGAGCACACCTGAGTTAACCAGGAGGTTAAGTGTGTGATACACGGGAGAGATCCTGAGGCAGAATTCACAGCCTGCTCCCCTCAGCTGCTGGGGGTGTCGATGAAGACATAGCCCCATAAGCTCTCATCCGTGGTTCTTTAAGGACAAAGCTACCAGCCAGTGCGGTACCTGTGTGCACATTGGAGAAGAGCGTCCCCTTCTGGGCAGTGCAGCTCTGAGACAGGTTGCATTGCTTGGCGAGGGGAGTGAGCACAGGATGGATTTCAATCTCCACTGTCTCTCTCCAGGAACTCTGGTAGTACAATGTGCTGCATGTTGAACTGCTAATCCAAAGGTTGGTGGTTCAAGTCTGCCAGTCACTCCATGGGAGAAAGATGTTCAATCTCCTTTGCAAAATATTTATTGTTTCAGAAACCCAGTGGAAGGTCACTGTGGGTCGTACTTGACTCCATGGTCAGGGGTTACCTCCCTCTCAATGAAGCAATGCTGCTTTGAGCTGTGCACAGTGGTCCCAGGCAGCGTTACTTTGGAAACTGTAGGCAGACAGGGTGCACAGCAATGCTGCTGGGGCTCTGTTCCTTTCACTAGCTGTTTGCAGAGGGAAGCCAGCCTTTCCAAGTGAACCCAGCCCTTCCAATACTTGCTGTCTCTGCTCAGGTCTGGAGCTGTTACTGGATGAGATTTACGACACCATTTTTGCTGGGCTGGACCTCGCCTCCACCTTCACGGACAGCACCCTCTACCGGATACTGCAGAGGCGGTTCCTGGCCATCCAGTTAGTCGTCTCTGGGAGGTTCCGATGTGAGTAGTGAGTGGATGTGTCCTGCTCTGCACAGGGGGTGGGGGATCACAAGGCCTAGAAAGTCACCAAAATCTCTATGAAGGAGTGTGGTGGCTTAACGGGCATAATGTGTTATGTGGTGCATAATGTGTTGGTCTGTGAACTGAAAGGTCAGCATTTTGACTCCACCAGCGACTCTGCAGGAGAAACACGGGCCGTCTCCTCCTCCAAAGACCGGCCACCCATGGAGGGTCGCCATGAATTGGAGTCTACTCAACTTTAACTCGTTTTTCTTTTGTTTTGCTTTGAGGCTGTTCCAGTGGGAGTGAGAGGCTTTTCCTGGATTTTGACAGCCAGCAGCAAGGCCAGGGGGCCATGCGTCAGGTGTCCTGCCTTTCCCTGCTCTGGTCCTCACTGTCCTGTTTCTCATAGGTCCCACCAAATGTGAAGTGGAGCGCTTCGCAGCGACCAGCTACGGTCACCCGTACGTTCCAGCCTGCAGCCGGAGCGGGGACTACCGGCCTGTGCAGTGCCAGCGGGACGGGCCATGCTGGTGTGTGGACACGCGAGGAAATGAGGTCCTTGGGACGTCACAGACAGGAGGGCTGCCATCGTGTGGTGGGTTCCTGCTGAGGGCTTCTTCTCGGGCTCTGTCTGGTTGTGTGATTATGACTGTTTATCCACACAAACATCGTTAGACTCTCCAACCTGTCAAGTCAGCCTCTCCCTAAGGGCATCCCACCTGACTTCATCATTCATGTCCTGTGTGTTCTCCTTCCTGTACTAGATGGAGTTAAGAGTCTAGAGGGAGGTGAAGTGAAACGAAAAAAAGAATGAAAGTTTACAGGGACGATAGGAAAAGTGGAGACAGGCAGTGACATGGAGAGGGGGGGATTCTGTCTTAGAGCCAAGGCAAGAGAGGCATCTTGGAAGGCTTCCTGGAAGAGGTGATACTAGATCAGAGTTTCTAAAAGAAGGGTTTTACTGAAGGAGGAAAATAAGACAGTGTTTTCTCTAGAGAAGGACAAATGAAATTGTAAAGGCACAAATGAGAGGTGCTGGTATGCCACGGGCCACTCGGAATCTACAAGAAGGGTAGAGCAAGAAAAACCACCACTGGAGCATGATCAGAGAGGTGCCCTGAGCATCACCACCGGGGGGGGGGAGGGGGACGGAGAGGCAGGGCCGAGACAGTGAGCTCTTGAACATTACAACCAAGGCTTTGGGTTCATCCTGGAGTCAACTAAGCAGTGCCAGGTTTTAAGCTGGAGAGTACCACCCATGGTGGGTTTTATATGTAAGTAAGATCATCTCGGAATGCCGGAGGGGAGGACGCATGGTTAGCTGTTCTGAGGGCAATGGGACCGATTGAAAGGGCACTGTAGCTGGTGCAGTGGATACGCATTGGGCTGTTAGCTGTACAGCTGAAAGTTGGAATCCGCCTGCCCCTCTGAGCAGTCTGCTCCCATTAAGATTTGCAGCCTTGGAAACCCAGCCACCGGCTGTCACCTGGAGGGTATCAGGTGTAAGGAGCCGTGACTGACAGCGAGCTCCATGCTGGGTTGCCACCTGGAAGGTGGGAAGCTGGAATCGGCTAGTTCTCCAGCAGACATGGATGGGGAAGCCGCCTCCTGTAAAGGATTTATGGGCTTGGAAACCCGATGGAGGCTGGCGATGAATTGGATTGCCAGAACTGGGATTCCTTTGTTGGGCTCAAGTGTCTCTTGACAGATTGGTAGCCTTAGAAACCCAATCACCTGGTATCACCTGGTTGGCATCGGGTTTAAGGATGCAGGTGGTGCTCTGAACGTTAGCTGGAGGAGGAGGAGGAGGAGGAGGCTGGACAGTGTGGGGAGAAGGGTGAGGGCGGAGGCCTTCTGGTGAGACTCCCGTCCCCCTGCCAGGAAGATTCTGAAGCCTGTTAGGATGAAGGGAGGCAGAGGTCTCGCGCACACACAGCTGCCTGCTTGGCTGACCTGGGTGGAGTCAGCAGGTCCGTTTATAGCCCTGTGCACAGACAGAGAGGGCTGAGCAGTCCCTCAATAATTCTAGTTGAAGCATTCGACTTTTCCAGCTGAACGTTTTCAATTTTCTACGAGGCGTGTGGAAGTTGTCTGCTGGGTGACAGGATGTCAACAAAGACAGTGCGGCGCTCCTGACTTCAGGGAGCATGCAGTTAGCTCGGCCATGCCGTGGACTAGCCCCACTTCTATTAAAGCCTACAGAGTAGTGGACCTTCCGCTTTCTCGATGGACATGAAGTACTATGGCTTTCCAAATGAAAAACAGGCGTTCTACTCAATGCAGAAATCATATGTTCTCATCCCCAGCAGTGTCGGTCCCATTTCCTCGGTTACAAGCTTCACATGGAAGCACTATCTAAATTTCTTAGTCTTAGTAACACAACATAACAAATCAACCAGGGCATATGTACTGATTTGGAATGGGCCAATCAGGGACTTTATGTCTTCCATACCTTCCTGTACTAGTCATTAAAGCAAGTCAGGGCCTTGCTGAAGGCTGGGTATGTGCTCTGATGTTGCCAGCCTTCCTTCCTCCACCCTGACCACATGTTCCATTTCTTTCTCTGTTGCCTGGTTACAGAGGGAACTTGGCTGACTTCCTTTTCAGCATCCACATAGACCAGGAGGAAAGAATTATTTTAAAAGTGTAGGGGGAGCTTGGTCGAAAATATTCTCTAAGTGTTACCATTTTATAGAGAGAAGGTGGAGCCAGCTCATTCCATACAAGTGACTAAGGAAGCGACTTGGTATTTGAATTTAATTTGCAATTTTTCCTGGCAATTATCTAGACATTTCAGCTAACACGGCATAGCTGCATGGAGTTGTTTGAAATGATTAGTTATGAATTTCACAGACAGGCTAAGAAGCCTAGAAGAAAGATGTTTATTGGTGGGCATGACTGATTTTAATGGGAAATGCTAATTGTATTTATAATACAGTCCTTATCCTCAAGAATCCTGATTCTCTACTTCTAAATGAATGTTGGGAGGTCGTACGTGTGTGTACCTCATCAAGACTACCCCTCAATAAGCTCAACACGGGTATGCAGGACTTTTAAAAAGTCTCTTAAAGAATTAGAATTAGTTAATCTACAAAGAGTCATGGTGGCACAATGTTTAAGTACTTAGCTGTTAATCCAGAGTTTGGTGATTTGACCCCACCAGCTAAGATGGTCCTATGGAGCCATTCTACCTAGTTCTTAAGAGCAAGTATGAATCAGAATAGACTCAACTAACACAACAAGGCAAACCACACAGGAAAAGCCAGGAGGAGGAATGAAGGACCTTCACCTGCTTAGATGTAGGGAGTTAGGGATTTGATGCCTAATTAGGTATAGAAGAGTACGCAGTCAGGGATTAAAGCCCACTAAAGTTTCCATGGACAGAAGGCTAGAAAACATTTCATAATGACATATATTTTCTGGTTGTCAGAAGTTAAAATAGATTTGTTGACAACTATTTGCTTTCTTTCTTTTTTTAAATATATATTTATCTTTAGTGGTTATATTTTCAGAAAGTGAGGAAGTTTTTAGGTCTATAATACTTGCTTTAGAAGGAGGCCAACCTCCCGTGAAAAAGAGGTAGTCATGCCAACACAAGACTTTCTACTCAAAACAGCTGTACAGATGCAGCTCAGAGAGAGAGAGAGAGAGGAAACAGGAAAACAGAATAGTTTTCTTAGTGGGCTCAGGATGCAGAGGGAAGAAAGCTCTGAGGGGTTATTTCATGGTGGCTTATGTTATTGCTAATTTTGTCTCCCCACAGGTGAAGACCGGTCTTGTGCATCAGAGAGGCAGCAGGCCTTGTCTAGACTCTACTTTGGGCCCTCTGGCCACTTCAGCCAGCACAGTTTGTTCTTTTCTCCTGAGGAGAGAGAGAACTCTCAGAGAGTGGCCAGATTCTCTACATCCTGCCCACCCCTGTTCAGGGAGCTCTTTGTTGATTCTGGCCTTCTCCGTCCCATGGTGGAAGGGCAGGATAAACAGCTTCCTGCCTCACAAAGTCTACTCAAGGAGGCCATCAGAGCAGTTTTCCCCTCCAGACAGCTGGCACGTCTGGCCCTACAGTTTACCACCAACCCCAAGCGACTCCAGCAGAACCTCTTTGGAGGAAACTTTTTGGTGAATGTTGGCCAGTTTAACTTGTCAGGAGCTCTTGGCACAAGAGGCACATTTAATTTTAGTCAATTTTTCCAGAAACTTGGTCTTTCAGGCTTCAAGGATGAAGAGGGATTTGTGGGTGTAATGAAACAGCTGTCTGTGGGACCTGAATCAAACCTTGGCAAGGAAACCACTGATGGCTCTGATAAGGCTATGAATTTGCCAATTATAGGCAGCTTTGGCTTTGAAGTTAACTTACAGGAGAACCAAAATACTCTGAAATTCCTAGCTTCTCTCTTGGATCTTCCAGAATTCCTTCTTTTCCTGCAGCATGCTGTTTCTGTGCCTGAGAATGTGGCTGAGGACTTAGGGGATGTGATGGAAATGGCACTTAGTGCCCAGGCCTGTGAGCAGCCACCCCAAAAGCTGTTTGTCCCAGCATGCACAGCAGAAGGGAGCTATGAGGATGTCCAGTGCTCTGCTGGAGAGTGCTGGTGTGTGGATCCCCGGGGCAAAGAACTTCCTGGCTTCAGAGTTACAGGCACACGACCCAGGTGCCCCACTCAATGTGAAAAGCAAAGAGCACAAATGCAAAGTCTCCTGAAAAGCCAATCTGCTGGGTCCAGCCTACCTGTCCCTGCTTGTTCCAGTGAGGGGCATTTCCTACCTGTTCAGTGCTTCAACTCTGAGTGCTACTGTGTGGACACTGAGGGACAAGCTATCCCTGGAACTCAAAGTGTAACCGGAGAGCCCAAGCAGTGTAAGTCTATTGGACATTCAATCTTTGTTGCTATGGGTTGCTGTGGAGTCTATTCCAACTCATGGTGATCCCATTTGTGCAGATTAGAATGGCTCTATAGACAGAAAAAGGGAGCTCTGGTGGCCTAGTGGCAAGAAGCTGTGCTGTGATCCCATAGGCACATAGTTCAAGCCCACCAGCTGCTCAGAGGGAGAAGGATGGGCAATATCCTCTCATGCCTCTGAAAACTCTCTGGAGGGTCAGCTATGGGTCGGTTACAACTTGACACTACACAACAGCATAGAGAGTCAGAGAAGTATCTAGAACACTAAAATCACTCTCCTGTCCACACATCTGCCACCTATCTTTGAGATAATTGCACCATGTCAGTTCAGTAGATACAAGTCCAATGCAACCTTCTTTTTTTTTTAAATCACGTTGTGGTATTGTGGGATCACTATCACCCCACTGTCCTTGCTCTCATGTATGAAAGTGGATCTACAATGTACTCAAAGATACTTAGTTCACTCGCCTCTCTTCTACACTCAGCAGAGCAAGATCACACAGCCTTTCTTGACCCATGAAGGCTCTCAAATACAAAAGTATTTGTGTTGACTTGCAGACCGATCTCTTATAGTGGGTGATGGAAATTGTGATAGTCAATACTGGACCCACTATGCACCTCTGTCTGTGGCTGTTCAGACAGATCTTAAGGCCCATCTTCCAGGTGCTTGTAAGTGAGTGAGAACCACCAACCTCTATTCTAGTAGTCTCTGTTACACCATTTATGGGAACTGAGGACTCCATCCAGCCCATGCCCTCTTCATTCCCTCTTCAGACCCTGGTGGTACAAAGCATTCCAGAGGAAAAATATCCACTCATGGCTGAAGCCTACACTTCAGTTGGTGACAAAGTCAGTTGTTGTTGTTAAGTGCCATCGAGTTGTTTGCGACTCATAGCGATCCTATGTACAAGAGCCTTAAATGCCATTCTATCCTGTACCAACCTCGCTGTCTCAAACACACTCATTCCCACCACTCCACTCACAGAATCGATCCATCTCATTGAAGGTCTTCCTCTCCTGCGTCATCCCTCCACTCTCCCAAACATGATGTCCCTCTCCAAGGACCCTCCTTGCAACATGCCCAAAATATGTCAGATGAAGCTTCAGAATCCTTGACTCCAAGGAGCGTTCTGGCTTCACCCTCTCCAGGACAAACCTCTTTGTTCTCCTAGCAGTTCATAGTATATTCAACACTCTTCTCCAGCACCACAGCTCAAAGGCATCAATTCTCTTTCTGTCACCCCTAGTCACTGTCTAACTCTCTGAAGCATAGCACGTAATTGCAAAGACTATAGCCTGGATCAGGCGCACCTTAGTCTCCAGCCTAACATTGTTGCTCTTCAGTATTCTTAAGAGGTCTCTCACAGCTGACTTTCCCAATGCAATTCATCTCGTGATTTTCTGGCTGCTATTACCAAGAGTGTTGACTGTGGAACCAAGTAAACTAAAACTGTTAACTATCTCAATCTCTTCACCATCTATCATGATGCTGCCAATTGGCCCAGTGGTGAGAATCTTTGTTTTCTTGATGTTGAGCTTCAATCTGTATTGAAGACTGCAGTCCTTCACCTTCTGCAGCAAGTACTTCAGGTCCTCCTCAGTTTCAGCAAGCAGGGTTAAAGTCAGTAGATTGATTTTTAAAAGAGTCCCCAAAGTCTAGCTACTGCTGACCATTCTACCACATGAGTAAGGAGAGGATTTTGGCCTTCGGTCTGTGACATTCACGTTTCTGGGGAGCTGGCCTGGCTGCTGAGTTGCTCACTGGGTGCCCTGGTCTATGTGTTACTTGAACCTTTAAGGTTTAGGGAATATCTGTGGGGACCTTAGTGGCACAGTGGTTATAGTGTTTGGCTGCTAACTGAAAGACCAATTGAGGCAACAAGCTTCTCTAAGGGAGACATATGAAGCAGTCTGCTTCTATAAAGGTTCTTGTTGTTGTTACGTACTGTCGAGTCACAGTTGACTCATAGCTGGCCTGCCGGTGGGTTCTCCGAGGCAATGAACCACTAGACGGGATTATTAATAATTGCTAGAGGGACTTATTTGTCTTTCTCCTGTGAAGCAGCTAGTGGATGCGAACTGCATGCCTTTGGGTTGGTAAACACACACAACTCCTTACTGCTAAGCAGTCAGTTGCCCTAGCAGTTCCACTCAGCCATGCGCACTCACAGGTGTGCTACGAGTTGGAAACAATGCGGTGGAAATGGGTTTGGTTTGCAATGTCCGTGCATAGGTCAGGGAGTCTTGGTGGAGCAGTCAGTAATGTATTAGGCCACCAATGGAAAGTTCTATAGGAGAAAGATGGGCAATCTCCTCCCAGAAAGTTTACTGTCTTGGAAACCCAGTGCAAGGTCACTGCCAATCAAAACCAATTCAGTGGCAGTGGCTACAACTTTTTATAATGACTGAGTCAAGTTTCAGAGGGAGCCTGGGTAGCTAGCTGTATGCTTCCATCTTGGTCTTTTGAGGGGAGCTCTGGTGGCCTAGTGGTAAGAAGTTACACTTCAATCCCAAAGTACAAAGTTCAAATCCACCAGCTTCCCCATAGGAGAAGGATGGGCAGTCTTCTCCTGTCCAATTTATTGCCTCTGAAAACTCTCTTAAGGATCAGCTATGGGTCGGTTCTGACTTGAAGGCATACAACAACAACAAGAAGAAGTGGCTTAAAGAGGAGGGGTGGCCAGTAATTAAGCATAGGATTGCCAACGGAAAGGTTGGCAATTCAAAACTATCATCTGCTTCCTGGGAGAAGGGTGTAGCAGTCGACATCACACACTGGGAGCAGTTCTGCTGTGTCCCAGCAGGTCACTGTGGGTCAGAACTGGCTTGATGGCAGTGGGTATCGAAACGGCTCACCCTGTATCTACTTGTCATTCCCTCAGGTCCTACACCGTGCCAGCTGCAGGCAGAACAAGCTTTCCTGAGGACAGTGAGGACCCTACTCTCTGATTCCAGCCCACCACCCGCTCTGACCAGCATCTACATCCCACAGTGCAGGGCTGATGGGCAGTGGAGACGCGTGCAATGTGATGGGCCCCCAGAGCAGGCCTTCGAGTGGTACCAACGATGGGCAGCTCAGAGCAGCAGTGGCCAGGAGCTGACCCCTGCCCGGCTGCTGAAGGAGATCATGAGCTATAGAGAAGTGGCTTCCAGAAGCTTCCCCCTCTTTGTCCAAAGCTTGTATGAGGCTGGTCAACAAGACATCTTCCCAGTGCTGGCGAGATACTCTGCCTTCCGGGACGTCCCCCCGGCCGTGCTGGCAGGCGAGCTGACCCAGCCTGCGGGGAGCACCCTCCTGGAGCCCTACCTCTTTTGGCAGATCCTCAGAGGCCAGCTGCGCCGCTACCCGGGGCCGTACTCGGACTTCAGTGCCCCCTTAGTCCACTTGGACCTTCGGAGGTGCTGGTGTGTGGACGAGGCTGGTCAAGAAGTGGACGGCACTCGGGCCGAGCCAAGTGCGGTTCCAGCATGTGAGTAAACTACACGCGGAACAGAATCACTTTTTTTCAAAAGGGGTCTGGGGGGAAAGGCAGGTGTTGAATCAGTTCTGACCCATAGCAGCTTCACGTTAGAGAACAAAATCCTGCCCGGAGCTGCACAATCCTCCTCACTGTTGCCGGGTCTGAGCTCCCGCGTGCAGCCAGAGTCAGATCATCTCGTTCAGGGTCTTCCTCTGTTTTTGATCTTCTGCTTTGCCAAGCGTGATGTCTTTCTCCAAGGGCTGATCTGTAAGTAAGATGAAGTCTCACCATTCTTGCTTCTGAGGAGCTTTCTGGTATCTTTATCTCATCTAAGACGGAGGTGTCTGCTTTTATGGGAGCCCGTGGGATAGTCAGTATTCTTCATCAAGACGGCAATTCAGTAACGTCAGCTCTTCCGAGGGTGTGGAGGGTCACGGCAGGAAGTGTTTGGGGATTACGAAGAGCTCCTTGCATTGTCTGAGTGAGTAAACTGAGGATCTGAGAGGGGAAGGACTTCCCATGTTTACAAAGTGTTGACAGGCTTAATATGGTTCATTCTAAATACTCATAAAATGACTTGAATTAATGCCCAAGATTTTCACAAGCCACCTGTTGTCTGCACAGCATTATCTTAGCCCGATCAAGGCTGTAAAGGTGAATGTGACCTTGCCCTTGACTCTTATGGTGAATATGTTGCAGCCCTTTCATGAGTTATGTTCACCTTTCCTTCATCACCACCAAGTCTTGTGAGGTTCCCCCACTTGCATGGAACACTGCTTTGCACTTGGGGCCTCAGAAGAGCTTCTGTCTTCAGTGTGTCTTTGATTTGCTTGAGGGGACACTTTAAGGAACACACTGGAGAGGAAGTCTGTAAGGTCAGGTGTGGGGCAAAATCACTGCCATTGAGTCTACCGGGACGGATAGGGACCTTCTCCCAGGGTTCTGAGACTCTAAGTCTTCATGGGAGGAGGCTGCCTGTCTTTCTTTTGTAGAGTAGCTCATGGATTAGAACCTCTGACCCTTCAGTTAACAGCCTGATATGTTGTGCAATGCAAGAACAGAGATTGCTAATAGACCTAGAGAAAACGCAAACTCCCTGCTCTGACTCACGGTGATCCTCTGTTAAGTTTCTGAGGCTGTGAATCTTAAAGGGACGAACCTGCCTATCTTTCTACCTTGGGGTACCTGGAGGCCTCGAACCACTGAAGATGTCTGACCTTTTGGTTAGCAGCACAATGTGCTCTGGACTACGCCACTGGAGGTCCTTTTCTAGAGGCATGGTTAAAAGGAACGACACTGACTCTGTGTCTTAGATGAAAATACATGATTAAAGGGAGTTCTGGTGGCCTAGTAGCAAGAAGCTGTGTTGCAATCCCAAAGGCCCACGGTTTGAATCCACCAAATGCTCTGCTGGAGGAGAAGGGACAATCTCCTATGCAACCCAGTCAGATCCGATCTGATGGTCCACAAGAAAAAAGAAAATTCATGATTGACAAATTGTTATGAAGGAGTTTGAAAGAACAAGACATTACCCGCTCTTACTGAATCACAGAGTGAGTCTGGTGGCCTAGTGGTAAGGAGCTGTGCTGCCAACCCAAAGGTACACAGTTTGGATCCACCAGCTGCTCTGGAGGAAGAAAGTGGGCAATCAGTTCCTGTGCCATTTAGAGTCTCTGAAAACCCACTGGAGGGTCAGCTATGAGTCAGTTTCAATGTGATGGTACATAACAGCACCATCAAATCACAGGTCATTGGTGGCATGTATTGTACTATTAACTGTAAGGTCTGTGGTTCAAATCCACCAGGCATCTGTGGGAGAGAGACAGGCAGTCCCCTCCTATAAAGACTTACAGCCCAGAGACATCATGGAGGGTGGCTGTGAATTGGAATGGACCAATAGTGGGGGATTTGTTATCCAATCAGAATCCTTCTAAGCAACAGGGATGAACAGTCTAGCAACTGAGTGGGCAGTGAGGTCTCTTGTTCCTCGAGGTGTTCGGTGGGGCTGGAATGTTTCTGGATAATGTTAAAATGAACTGTATTGTTTTGGCATTAGCCTGGAGTTTCACACCGTAGGGTGATCGGAGCGAGCAATCAAGACAGCTTGTTGTTGTTAGGTGTCAGCAAGTAAAGTGTGACCCATAGTGACCCTACGAACCACAGGTCTGAACCCTGTCCTGTCCTGTCCCATCCTCGCAATCTCTGACACACTTGAACCCATTGCTGTGGGCACTGTGTCAATTACCTGGTTAAGGGGCTTCCTCCCTTTTGCCAGTGCCCCACATTTCCAAACATGTCCCTCTCCAAGGAATAGCCTCCCCTAGCAACATGCCAAAGAATGTGAGATGAAGCTGTATCATCTTTGCCTCCAAGAAGCACAGTGGCTGCATCTTCTCAAAGACATAATCTGTCTGTTCTTTCGGCATTTCTTGGATTATTCAGTACTCTTCTTCAAAACAACCATTAAAAGCCATTGGTTCTTCTGTCATCCTTACTCATTGTCCAGCTCTCAGATACATAGCAAGTGACTGAAAAGACCACAGCCCGAATCAGGTGTACCTTATTCCTCAAACTGACATCATTGCTGCTCAATAATTTGGAGAGAGAGTTCCCGCGTATATTGAATGTCAGGAGACAGATAGTACTGGGGACAAATTGAAAGTGGGGGCTTAGCCCTGCTGACGTTCTCTCCTTTACTGCATCCATGTCTAGCCAGACTTGCTCTCCAAGTCAACATGAGGGTTACACAGTAATTCTTTTGAGCGCCTGGGACCTCTGGAATCACCTGCCGTGCTTTATGGTCATATCTCACTCACCTGTGCATTTAGATGCTGTGTGATGGCTTGGTCCCTTTTGTATGCAATTTGAGAAGTCTGGTTGGTAATTACCAAGAGGACTTAGACACTTAGCGATTTCTCTTGTTGACCTTGGCCTGAAGGCTGGCAAGACTTTGTTACTGAGTAACAGTATGGGGAGCACTGGTGTGAGGGGCAGAGCCTTGCTTGCTGGGGTCCTGGCTGGAGCACCTGCTGCTGGACCGCCTGGTGCAGTGTGAGCTAGAGGAGGGGCCTCTGTGTCTAGGCTCCTCTGTGCAGCTGAGTTAGAGTGGGCTTCCAAGGGCTGTAGAGAGAGCTACACAAGGTGACCAGCCTGGTGTGTAGAAAGTGCTCATTAAATGATTCAAACCCACTGCAGTCACATCATTTCTGATTCCTGTAGGACAGAGCAGAATGTCCCCAGGTGACAGCTTCCAAGGCTGCAGTCTTTTTTTTTTTAAATTAATTTAAATGAAAGTTTACAGAGACTTAGGGTTCCCGGTCATTCATTGTTGCACTTTTCTTCCTGCCTACTCCCTCCCCCCTATTCACTCTTCTCCTTGAAAAGTAAAAGAAAAACTCTTTCATTGATATGCAGTCCCTCCTCCCAAGTCCACTCCACTGTGCAGGCTTCATTCTAGACTCCTGTCAGGACAATAATACCCAATCCTATGTCCCTTTTAAACAGATCTCTCTCTCATCTGTTTCAATGCAGTATACATCATTCCTCCCCTCCTTTTCTGTCTTCCCTCAACCCTGATGTCAGTCTCGTTTTACAATAGTAATTCTATGCAATATTTGTCCTTTTGTGACTGAGATATTTCATTCAGCATAATGTTCTCCAGGGTCATCCATTTTGAATAATATTTCATGAGTTCCTTGTTTTTCAATGCTGTGTAGTATTCCATTGTGTGAATATACCAGAGCTTCTCTATCCATTCGTTTGTTGACGGGCACTTGGGTTGTTTACAGCTCTTTGCTATTTTGAACAAAGCCGCAATAAACATGGGAGTGTGTATATCTGCTTGGGTGGAGGTTATGGCTTCTTTAAGGCATATTCCCAGTAGTGGAATTGCTGTGTCAAATGATATTTCTATCTGCAACTTTTTGAGAAAGTGTCAAGGCTGGAGCCTCTAAGGAACCAGACTGTCACACCTTTTCCTGACCTTTAGGTTAGTAGCTGAATTCTTTAACCACTGCACCACCAGGGCTTTGCAAGAACTTACAATGAGATTAATACAGAGGGGCCCAGGTGGCACGGTAGTTAGACTTCCCACTGCTGAGCAGGTTGGCAGCTCAAATTCACCAGCCGCCCTGTGGGAGTGACAAGGCCATTTGTCCTGTAGACTTACAGCCTTGGAGGCCCTCTGGGCAGTTCTCCTCTGTCTTGTGGGACCACAGGGATCAGGAGGAGCGATGCAGTGACCAGCACGTTCAGAGCGCGTGGCTGTCATGGTAACGGGGAACCATAACACAGGATGCGAGTTAGACAACAGAACCTACTGTCTCACAGTTCTGGGCACCTGAAGGGCCCTAGAGAGTGATTGCTGGTGAGTGAATCCATCTGTGATCTTTTTATGCCCCCAGGCCCTGGCTCCTGTGAAGAAGCAAAGTTCCGAGTCCTGCAGTTCATTAAGGAAACAGAAGAAATTGTCTTGGCTTCCAACAGTTCAAGGTTCTCTCTGGGGGAGAGCTTCCTAGCCGCCAAGGGGATCCAGCTGACCAGTGAGGAGCTGTCCCTTCCCCTGTCCTTCTCAGCCCGGGAGACGTTCTCTGAGAAGTTTCTGACGGGGAGTGATTATGCACTTCGCTTGGCTGCCCAGTCGAGTGAGTGTCCCAGTTCAGTGTCCAGTTCCATGTGTTAGGATTGCTCTCCTCGGTTTCTGCAGATGCATGGACCTTGAGATGTCCATCAAAGCTGGAGGGGAGCCCATTGGCCACTCCTGTGTGGGAGGTCATTCTATGCTACCAGCCATGCCCCAGGTCCTCCAGCAGAGTCACCTGAGGGCAGTTCTTCACATCTGTGTCTCAGAGAGGTGACCCTTTGAGCCCACTTGAAAGGCAGATATTTAAGAGATGAGGGATCTGGGACTCAAATGCTCACACACTCTTTTGACCCTGCTCAAAACTGCCCTCACTTCCAAGGACTCAGAAACAAGTGTGAAGGGGCACAGAGAAGACCCCTCAGTCAGTGAGGGGCATTGGTACCCCAGAGACACACACTTGGCTGCTAACTAAGAAAATGGCCTGGAATCCCCTCCCTGGTGATCCATTCTCTCATTGGCGATCCACTCACTATCTGGCGATCCTTTCCAAAAATCCAGCCAGTGGAATCCCTTTGTAGTGCAGTGTTCCTCTGGCACGTGAGTCACCAGGAGTCAGAACTGACTGAAAGTGACTGATTTTGACTCTTTAAGCCCATGAGTCACCTAACCTTGAGAGTCACTCTGAACAGCAGAGACTTTCTCCTTCATCTGACGAATGACAACCTCAGAGAACCTGCAGGGCTCCAGCTCGTAAAAATTGCTCAGCAGTGCTGGGCAGTGACCCTTGGCTGGGTTCTTTCTGTGTCAAGTGGTTTAACAGATGTCTGCCTTTAATGCTGTAGCAGCTCATGGGAACGAGGCTACACTCACCACCTGTAATCACTTACAGAAAGGGAAACTGAGGTTAGCCACTTGCCGAGTCTGCCTGGTTAGGCACTAGTGCAGCCTGGACCCTGACGGGCACTTGGGCCTCTACCCTGCAGCCTATGCACAGAGCCACTCCATCCCACTACATGGCTGGTCCCTGAGCGGCTGGGCTCGGAGTCTCCATCCCTTCCAACCTAGGACCCCTGCTCTTTCTCCATCCTGTATCTGCTCTTGTAGGAGTGTCCAGGCACCCCCTCACTCTCCTCACACCCACTTGGCAGGCACAAGTGCCTCACCCGTCTCTGAGCCCTCCCCACATTTCCATCTACTGCTTAACTGCCCAGTGGATGCCCTGTTCTCGAGTTCACATGAGGGCAAAGCAGACTTCTGCCTCCCGGCTTCTGTCGCACGTCACAGAGCACCCACTCCAGATTCCTGCTCTACTCTTCCTGGGCTTTCTGTGCTGACTGGGGCGAAGTCTTAGTTCTCTTTGTTCTTCTGACTTTTACATGAAGCTCCCAAGAGCCATAGTTGTTTTCCACTTCTCTCCCTTCCTGGGCGTCTCTTCTGAAGGATAAAGAAACATGTCTTATTCTTCTTTGTGTCCACACCGCCTGGCCCAGTGGCTGACCCAGGGCACAGAGAGGTAGAGAGCCGCTGTGGAGTCAGTGATGACTCACGGGACCTACACAGAGAGGAAAGAGCAGAGGCCTGGCCTAGTGCATCCTCTGGGCCAGTGCACATTGGAATCCTTTGTTGTGACCCCTGCACCAGTCCATCTCATGGAAGGCCTCCTGTGTCCTCCCTGGCCATCCACTTCACTAAACACGATGTCCTCCAGATGATGTGTACAAAACAATCAAGATGGACAGCATTCTGTCATGATCGAGAAGGTCTTCAATGACTGTTAAGTGGCTCCAGATCTCTCTCCCGCTGTCTTACCCTGGAAGGTCAGCTGAAACCCGTCTACCATGGGTGATCCTGCTGGTAAATACCAGGGATGTGGGTTCAGCATCACAGCAACATGGGAGCCACCACTTAGGACAAGCTGACGGGCTTTGGAGAGTCACCAGGAGACCCCAGGTTGCTTAACTTCTGTCACTTCCTCCTGTCTGTCCTCCCTTCCCGTCATGCCTGCTCAAGGACTTCCATTCTCTGTTCCTCAGAAACACAGGCACTTCTGCTTAAGATAAGAAACCAGGTGCTGTGAATTAGTGCATGGGCAAGATTTGATGTCATGAAAGAGGGAAGTGGGATCGCTGGCCCTTCAGTTGTGACCACTGTGGTGACAGAAGGACACCTAAGAGGAAGGGAGAGGAAGTTGTCAATGCCACCGAGATTTATCCTCGGATGTGTGATGACGATTCATTCGGAAGTCAGGCCAACAAAACCTGCCCCACCAGCCACAGACTTTGAATGTGTGTGTGTGTGTGGCTGTTGACCAAAGAGGAAGAGCCCGGAAGGTGGGACCACCCGGTTGGCCCGACTCGTAGTGACCCCTCCCCTCAACAGAGTGAGACCCAGCCCGTTCCTGTGCCCCCCTCACAATCTCTCCCATACTTTGAGCCCCATGCTGTCCACGCCATCGAGAGTCTTCCTCTCCTTCACTGGCCCCTCTGCTTTGCCAAGCTTGGCATTCTCCCCCAGGAACTCATCCATCTGAATACACTCTATGAGAGGAAGTCTTGCCATTTTTACTTAATGGAGCATTCTGGCTGCATTTTTCCAAGATATATTTGTTTGTTCCTCTGGTAGTCAGTCGGTGGTACACTCAATATTCTTTGTCTTCATGATTGAAAAACATTGATTCTTCTTTGATCTTCCTTATCGACTGTCAAGCTTTTAGCAGATGAGCTGATTGAAAAGAGCAGGCACATTGTGATGTCTTTGCTATTATCATTTAGAGAGGTCCTTGAAAGGAGATTTGTCCACAGCAATGTGTCCATGATGCCAGCTGAGGAGGAATCTCTGCTTGTGGACTTCGAGGTCCTAGTGCATCTGGAGACAGACAATCAGGAGAAGGACCATCTTTGGTTGATGGGGCGTTGGAGCGATGGATGGGAGGGTGTGGGTTTGCATGTCATCTCTGCTAGGGTGAGTGTGGTGATTCCTACCTGTTGTCTCTTCTCAAACAAATCCCATACTTATCCCGTTACATGAACCTTAGATCGATGTCATAGAGGATACAGGTGCAGAGAGGTTGAGAAACTTGCTGAGTATCACACAGCTAAGAAGCGGCGGAGCTGGAGTTCATGTGGAGGCTTCCCTGACCCTACAACCCTGCCTCCTGGCCCACTTCCCCTGCGAATCCTAGCACCCCAGCAGGACACTGGTCCCCGCTGGGTGGTGGCCTGTGACTGCACACTCTCTTCTCAGGGAGTGGTGACACCCACAGCTGACTTCTGGTGGGAAAGAGAGGACTTTGCAGTGGACATTGGTCACTGGTAATTCTCTTCTGGATTCCCTGAGAGGAAGCTGTGTCTGTCTGTCCCCCTTACCCCAACCGTGGCTGTGATGGTGAGGAGGTTGGGGATGGGACTTGACAAAAGGTGGGGAGATGGTTCGTGGCCATGGAGGAGGGATGATGGCAGTGAGAGCACATCACGCCTGGAGGCAGGGGTCTCCTTTCTGCCTCTCTCCTCACTGTTGAGTTGGAATCGACTCCTAGCCGACCTTCTGCTGGGTTTGGGAGGCTGTAGATCACACAGGAGGAAGTTGCTCAGTTTCTTCCCTCAGAATTCGGACTCTCGGGAACTGGGAGACCTAACGCCACTAGCCCCCTGTCCTCAGGCCCCAAGGAACTGCTGCTGACTGACAGCCACTCTCGGCTCGTTTGTTTGGTTACTATCCGGATCCCTGGTGGGTTAAATGTTTGGCTCTGACCAAAAGACTGGTGAATTGAACTCACCCAGTGGCTCCACAGAAGACGACCTGGCAACCTGCTTCTACTGTTTACAGATAGGAGAACCTATGGGGTGCGAGGGTGTCAGAGATGGAGGATGGCGCAGGATAGGGCAGGGTTCAGACTGCTGTTCTTAGGGTTGCCAGGAGTAACGCTGGACCTGATGGTACCTAACAACAACAACAGCAACAACAACACCACACGGGGCCTCTAGACCTTGAGTGTCTTTGACTCTTAGGGACCGTCTGTCAGGCTTCCAAAGCTGGAGCTCTGAGTGGGGGAGGCCGCCCATCTTTCTCTTCCAGAGCGGCTGGTAGATCCCACCTCCCAGCCTTTCAGTCAGCAGCTGGGTACGTTACACACCGCGTCATCAGCTGTTGTTTATGCTGTGTACCAGCGAGTTGGCACTGAATCATAGCTGAGCCTCCAGCAGGTTCAGAGATAGTAAGTTACACAGGGAGAGATTGCCCGTCTTCTTCCCACAGAGCAGTGGATGGATTTGAACCATGTACCTTTAGGTTGGCAGCACGTTTCCTTACCGTTAGCCCACCAGATCACCCAGGCTTTGGAGCGTTTCTTCTCCATCATGTGGGTCACTCTGTGTTGGAATCAACTCAAATGCATGATTACTTTTACTGTTGGTACATGTGCTGCAGCCACTCTGTGGCCGGATCCAGTCCACACAGAAAATATGGAAAGGAGACCACTGGTTGGCAAGTGGCTGGCCTGTGTGGACCGGGTGCTGTCTGATGACTAAGGACCCTCCCATGACGGACCTAGAAACACTTGGCCTTCACTGTGCTGATGGAACCGAGCTCTCACGTCTCTGCCCCCTTTTCTCCCTCCAGCCGTCGCCTTTTATCAGACACGTGTCTCTTCCTTGGCTGGATCCGGCACCCTTCTGAGCAGTGGCCCCTATGTGCCCCAGTGTGATGCCTCTGGGAGCTGGGCACCCGTGCAGTGCCATGCAAGGACCGGTGAGAGCGGGCTTGGTGCCTAGGGGCTTTCCACACTCCCTTTCTTTACCCAGAGCCAGGGTCCCACACGGGTGGCAGGGGAGTGTGCTTCTGGCCCCTGGGTACAAAGGCCAAGGTCTTCAGAGGCCGTATCTGATTGTTGACCCTCTACCAGCCAGTAGTGTGGGGCCTGGCAGTAGCCGTGTGACATGGACAGTATTCAGGCGGGTGGAGGACACTCTTGCTGGCCCTGTTCTGGGGGAGGAAGGGGTGTCATTTCTGGGTCATTCCAGGAGCAAGTCTCCAATGTCCTTCCTGAATGTCTTTCCTCCAGGACACTGCTGGTGTGTGGATGGGAAGGGCGAGTATCTCCCTGCCTCCCTGGCTGCTCGCTCCCCACGGATGCCCCAGTGTAAGTGGAGCCCGGGGACCCTCCTGCCTTCTCTCTGCAGTCAGCCTTCTGGGGTGGTCATGCACCTCTTGCTACTTTCTTGACCATTTGCTGAGGGCAGCCTTGTGGCCCAGCCCTCCGGGCCACACTGCCCCAGGTCCCCAGGCCCAGCCCTCCCGCTGACCATGACACTTCTTGGTTCATGCTTCGGCCTCATCAGTGGGAAGGGCAGCTTGGAGTAGAGGGCAGCCCTGGACCCCATTCCTTAGTGTCCACTCCTGTTCCTGCCCTTCCAACAATGTCCCATCTGTGTCCTCAACTCTGACCTCTCTCCTGAGGCAGGGACCTGGTAATCAGCTGCCCACTTGATGTCTCAGTGCTGTGACCTCATCACCCTTCATCCTCTGCTTCTTTTTTTTTAAATTTTACTTTATTTTATTTTTTTAAATTTCAATGAACATCTACAGAGATTTCAGAATTCCATTCATTCATTGTTGCACTTTTCTCCCCGCCCCCCAACTCCCCCCATCCTCTGCTTCTTATAGTCAGAGATACTGGCTCTCTGGGAAGGTTACTCCCTCAGACGACACAAGAGAGTCTGCTGAGCCTGGTGCCTGGACTGTCCCAGGTGCCATGTCCCTGTCAGTGCCCCTCTCCTTTCTACAGGTCCATCGACCTGTGAGAACTCCAGAGCTAGCGGACTGATTGCCAGCTGGAAACAGGCTGTGTCTCCTACAAACCCATCTCCACAAGACCTGTTCATCCCGACCTGCCTGGAGGTAAGTCAGTGAGCCAGGAAGGGTGAGAGAGGGACACTCATCTTCGTCCAGCTACCAATCAAATTGTTGTTGTTATGTGCCATTGAGTCGTTTGCAACTCATAGCGACCCTATGTACAACAACCCTAAACTCTGCTCTGTCCTGTGCCAATCACACTGCCTCTGACACTCCCATCCTGATTACCCCAGTCACCGAATCAATCCATCTCATAGAGGGCCTTCCTCTCCTGCGCTGTCCCTCCACCCTCCCAAGCATGATGTCCCTCTCTAAGGACCTGTCTCTCCTTACAACATGTCCAAAGTATGTCAGGCGAAGCCCCAGAATCCTTGCATCCAAGGAATAGCCTGGTTTAACCCTCTCTAGGATGAATCTGTTTGTTTTCTTGGCAGTCCATGGTACATTCAATACTCTTCTCCAGCGCCGCAGCTCAAAGGCATCAATTCTCCTATCCTCCCTAGTCATTGTCCAACTCTCTGATGCATAACAAGTGATTGCAAAGACCATGGCCTGTATCAGGCGGACCTTAGTCTCCAGAGAGACACTGTTGCTCTTGCATACTTTAGAGAGGTCCCTAACAGCAGACTTTCCCATCGTGATACATCTTTACTGACAGAGAATGCTAGGCCTGCAGGTGACCCTGGCTTTGGTAGATGCTGGCCGTGTGAGAACTTGGAGAACATCCTAGCCTTCCCCATACTCCATTTCATTATTTTCACCATAAGACCAGGCCCACGTTTCTGTCCTATCCTGTAGTGTGTTCATTTGAAGTTCTGAGGAAGAACCTCTTATAAAAACCCTTTAAAAAGTATCATCTACTTGAAGCAGTTAGGACTACGATTTCCCTAACGTCAGGTTGGTCAAATATCTTAATCTATCGTGTCTCTGCTTCTCATCGTAAATGGAGGACATCAAAAGATTACTTGCTCTTCTCACCACATTTAATAATTACATGAATTGTTGTAGTAATTAAGTGAACGATTTTAATAATTAAGTGAAGCCATGACATATAGCAGGCTCCTGAGACCCCCACTGGCTTCCTGGCCCAAGATGACCTAAAGATCACTCCTTTGACCTGAGGCTCCAAGAGAAGTACATCCGTGCATTCCTCAGAGATGTCACAGGCTGCTTGGCTCCTGACCATCTCAATAGAGCAAGAGCCTGACACCGTTGTTAAGGTTTGTGGGTTGTTGGTTTGTTTTTTTCCTCGGTGCATATGAAAGTTGTGTTTACACTAGATGGTAGTCTACTCTGGTGACTTAGTGGGTAAGAAGTTGTCCTGTTCACCCAGAGGTGATACTTGGGTGCTAGTTTGAACCCATCAGTTGCTTAGTGGGGGGACAGATGGACAATCTCCTCCTGTATGACCTACAGCCTCGAAAACCTGCCGGAAGGTCACCTATGGGTCAGTTCTGATTTGATGAGATGGGAGGCTTTTGTTTTGTTTTTTATTTTGAGTGGTCTACTTGCTGTGAACTTGGATTAGTGGATGAATTGTGAGAATTACCACTCGTGAAAAGTATTTGTGAAGATTATGCATAAACGTAGGGAGCACCTCCTGTTAGGAAAATGGTGCCTGTAACCTTGCTTGCCATAGAGTTGTCATAAACCTTCAATTTTTGAAACATTTCATTTGCAAAATCAAACGAAGCAATGTGCCGTGGAATGAGGAGTGCCTGAAGCGTGAATGGTTGGAATGTAAGCTCTTCCCCTAAGGTGTTCTCGGGCCTTTCTTCAGGTTTACCTTTTGTCTCAGTCTTAATGGTTATACTTGACAAGCTGTGTAACCAGACGTATGTCACCTCTTCTTTCTGGACTGTGTGGTCCCTGCCTCCTGGGGGCACTGTGCAGATGGGACGATGTGACGTAGGGACAAGCCCAGCATAGGAAGAGCCTCCTGGTTGCGCTCTGTCGGTGTGGATGTTATTACCATCGTCCCTGTCTGTCCAAGAACCAGGCACAGCAAGTTACAACGGGGACAAGCGGCAAACACAGGGTGAAGCGAGCATTCAGCGATGGCCAGCTTGCTGACAGCTGCTTTCAGGCATGTGTCTACTGGGGAGCGTGCTTTGCTATTTCAGAGGAGCAAGAGAGACCTTCCCAACCTCCAGAGAAGGTCCTAGAAAGAGTGTACTCAAAGGCCCACTTGCTTGTTTTCATATATGGAATCCAAGCCCCAGAGACTTAGACTGATCACTCAAGCGTCCCGGCTGGTCTGGAACAAGTGCTGAGAGGGGCTGACGCTGATGGGTCCTGCTCTGGGGGTCCTAAGTGGAGACTAGGCTTGGCAGGTGCCTGTTAAGAATAAAAAAAGTCTCATTGTAAATATATATCTCCCAACACGTTTGCCAACACACCCTGCTTTTACAGGAACCATTCGGTGACACTGGTATGTTGATGCATCGCGAAGCCGTTGTCATGATCCATTGCAAGTTCTTCCACCACCTTTGTCTCTATCATTGTTACACCAGGTTCCAAGTCAGTCTCAACTCAGAGCAACCCTATGCGCAAAAGAACCAAATGCTGCCTGGTCCCGTGGTGCCTCGCAGTTACTGCTCTGAGCCCATGTTGCCCCACTGTGTGGACCCGTCTCGTGTGGTCTCTCTCCTTCCCTCTGCCCCTTGTCTCTTCTAAGCACGAGGCCGTGTACATGTGTGAATTTTTGTAAGTGGGATCACACACTTTTTGTCCTTTTGTGACTGCCTCCTGTCACCCTGCTCACCCTGTTACAGCTCGTGTCTGGACTTCACTTCCCTCACGGCAGGGCTGGGCGGGTGGCTTCACGCGGTTTCTTTATTCCCTGTGGCCGATCAGGTCGCTGTGTCCTGAGGCTGCTGCTTGGTGGGATTCGTCCAGCAGGGAGCAGTGACTCTGGGGCAGGTGGGCTTGGGCCCAGCCCGACCACTCACCAGCTGTGAGATGTGGCTCTCCGATCCAGCTTCCTCCCCCATAAACTGAGCTGACAGTAGCCCCAATTACCACTGGTTGGAATAACGTAGGTAAAGGGGCTGGCATGGTCCTGTCTCGATCCGCCTTCAGCCTTTATCGTTACCGGTCCTCCCCCTAACCCACCCCCAATGGAATAGTCACCAGCAGCAGTCTTGAAGGAGGCGTTAGTGGCATCTGGCTGCCCCACCAGCCTCAGGAGACCTGGCCCAAGCTGACATGGCCTTGACTTTGTTTCAGACAGGAGAGTATGCCCGGCTGCAGG
This sequence comes from Elephantulus edwardii, assembly GCF_000299155.1. NCBI lineage: Eukaryota > Metazoa > Chordata > Mammalia > Macroscelidea > Macroscelididae > Elephantulus > Elephantulus edwardii. The sequence goes on along the minus strand of NW_006399753.1, from coordinate 8,966,527 downwards.
GCTCCGAGGCTGGCACGTGGTGTGTGGACCCAGCGACGGGAGAGGGCGAGCTGGAGCTCCAGGCTCTGGACGGCCGTGGCCAGTGTAAGTCCCCATGGTCCTTCTGCCCCTGCCTTCTCCGGTGAGCGCTGGACACAGCCCCCAACCTCACTGACCTCCAGGGATGAAGCAGGGGTGCTATCCCCCTCCTTGGGGAAGCAAGTGCAGCTGAGAGTGGGCTGTGCATTGGACTATAAAGCACATCCCTTCTTGGTCCCCATTGATGTGGGCAATGATCCCATCCTTGGATGGCCTGCCCTACAGGAAGCCCCCTGGCCTCTCTCCATAGCTCAGACCCCTCCCATGGCTTCGGAAGTACTTTCTACCTCCCCTGTCACCGTCATTACCCAAATCTGATTGCCCACCCACTTGCTAACACTGTCTTCAGGACTCTGATGGCAGGTGATGGGGAGGGTACAGAGCTCAGCAGTCCCGTGGGAGTCCCCTATCCAGTGGGAGGGGACAGTCCTAGCCACCTGGAGAGCCCTGAAGGGGTTGACCCTGGATGGAGGAGGGTGGGCCCTTTGATGCTGGGTGATATTATATAGAGGTGGGTGGTGGCTATGGTGGTGGGTGACATTGCGTAGTGGTAGGTGACATTGGATGGAGGTGGGTGAGGACCTCAGTGTAGGTGACATTGGTTAGGCGCGGGTGGCATGGGTGGTGGTGTGTGACATTGCGTGGTGGTGGGTGACACTGGATGGAGGTGGGTGAGGACCTCGGTGTAGGTTACATTGGGTAGGCGCGGGTGGCATTGGGTAGAGGTGGGTGGTACCGAGTAGAGGTGAGTGATGGTTATTGTAACAGGTGATGGTGGATGGATGGATGCAGGTGAGTCGGGGCTTCAGTGCTGGTTGACACGAAGGGGTTGTGACAGCAGACAGTGAACAGCGGCAGAGGCAGGAACAGCTGGGCGGGCAAAGTGAGAAGCACAGGAGTGGTGTCTTGAGCCACCTGTCCGTCTTGCCCTATTCCCAGGCCCGAGCCTCTGTGAGGGGGTCAAGAGCAGAGTCCTTGAACAGAGAGCTGGCCCAGGCTACGTCCCCGTCTGCAGGGCAGGGGATGGGAGCTTCTCCTCGGTGCAGTGTGAACCGGCCACTGGCAGCTGCTGGTGTGTCCTGACCAGTGGAGAGCAGGTGCCCGGGACCCGAGTGACTGGGAGCCAGCCTACCTGTCAGAGTAAGTCAGGGACCCCCTCCTGAGGGAGTCCCTGTGTCAAGGGCCTGTGCCCCTCAGGGTTGACTAGCAGGTATCTGTAGAAAGTGAAAGAGGAAGGTCTTTGCAGGAATGGAGGTACGGGGGCAGGTGAGGCCTGAGCAGACAGGCCTGGTATGGGGTGAGGGCTGAGCAGACAGGCCTGGTATGGGGTGCGGGCTGAGTGGAGCCCTGAGCATGTAGGTGCAGGAGGGAAGCCCCCTGTCCTCCCACGTGTTGTCCGGCTCTCACAGCACCCCATCTCCTCTTCCCCCAGGCCCGCTGTGCCCACTCCCGCTCGGCAGAGCTGATGTTGATGGTGGGACGATCCTGTGCGAGGAGCCCTCGGGACAGGGAGCTGCTGCCGCCCAGAAGTGCCAGCTGAGGTGCCGTCAGGGCTACCAGAGTGCCTTCCCGCTGAGGCCCCTGGTGTGCAGCGTGGAGAGTGGACGCTGGGAGGCAGAGCCACCCCTGCCCCAGGCCTGTCAGAGTGAGTGGCCTTGGAGATGGTGTCCTGGCTCTTGCTTCGTCAGCCTAAAGGACTGGGGACTGAGAGGGAACATGATCACTTCATTTTCTGAAAAAAATGGTGCAGTTATGTGCACAGTGCAGAGAGGGCCCCGGTGAAGCAGCTTCTAGAAGGAGCACTCGTGCTTCAAGGCTCCAAGACTGACTTCTGTCACAGCTTCTCTGGGGATGTGTGTCCTTGGAGAACTGTCACCACTCTGAGCTGTCCTGGCATCTTAGATTCAGGTGGCTGCGACTGCCCAGCAGGCAGCTGCTCTGGGCATCATACTGGCCGTTACAATGTGGAACGGCTCCGGGGTGGGCGGAGGGGGTCCTGTGATATCAGCTTCTTGTCATGTCCATCTAGACGTCCAGGGTTCAGCTCTAGGCAAACACGAGGTGCAGACTGCTGTGGCCTGTGCCTGTCCGTGGTGGTGGTGAAGGCTCTGAGTCATGGCCTGCCCAAAGAGCAAACATCTGTCTGGGAGGAATTGCAGCCGGAATGCTCCTTAGGAATAAGGAGGGGGAGATATCGGCTCGCATACTTTGGCCATGTTACCAGGACTGGCCAGTCCCTGGACAAAGGACATCACACCTGGTAAAATGGAGGGTCAGCAAAGAAGGACCCTCAAGGGGATGGACTGACAATGGCTGCAGCTGCAGCTCAAGTGTCCAGTGACTGTGAGGGCGTGCAGGGCGGGCTGTGTTTCCTCCGGCTGCTCAGAGTGGCTGTGAGTCAGAGCTGATAGCACAGCACCTAACAGTAACATCTGCCCGGGCCCTGGGCATCTGGCTGTGCCTGCCTTGGCCCCAGATGGACACTCTGGCCATGCCTGCCCTGGACATTCTGACCATGTCTGCCCTGGACATTCTGGCCATGCCTGCCCTCAGCATTCTGGCCATGACTGCCCTGGGCATTCTGACCATGTCTGCCCGGGGTCTGGGCGTTCTGGCCATGCCTGCCCTGGCAGAACATAGTGGTGGGTACTCCTGGGCAGACAGGACTCGACGGGCATCTAGAATCTAGCAGTTTCTTCACCACCGCAGGGGGCAGGCAGCTGAGAGAGACCCAGACACTGTGCTGAGTGCCATGGGACTGCAGCTGGTGTTAGTGTCAAAGGGCAGGAATTGCTGCAATGCTCTTTGGGCTAAAAGGGCCCCTATCTAGAAAATAGTTAAAAATGTGTTTCAGATACAGAAACGCCACGGACCCTTAGAGATGGATTGACAGGGTGACTGCCGCAATGGGCTTGAGCGTGTCAGAGATGATGAACTTGGCCAGGGTAGGGCAGAGTTCGGATCAGTTGTTCATACGGTCAGTATGAGTCATACATGAACTGAGGGCACCTAACAACAGCAATGACATGGATGCAGTGGGACACTAGACCAGAAAAAAAAGGGCCCCGCAGTCCTGGCCGCTGCCCGCTGCCTGCTGACCCGGGTGCTCTCACTCACAGGGCTCCAGCCGTGGCAGACCGTGCAGACCAGAGCACAGTTCCAGCTTCAGCTTCCGCAGGGCAAGATGTGCAGTGCTGACTACGCAGGCCTGCTGCAGGCCTTCCGCACCTTTCTGCTGGACGAGCTGACCGCCCGCGGCTTCTGCCAGATCCAGGTGAGTTCCGGCCTTCCCAGGTAAGGTTCTCCCGGAGCCCAGGGTGGCCGTGCCGGAGAACCTCGAGGACTGAGTGGATCTAGAATTTCACTCCTTTTCCCCAGTGGGGAAAGGGACCCCAGCGGGAGCGCCATCAACAAGGCTCATCACAGAGCGGCAGAGGGGGCGTTCTTACCAGTAGTTCCCTGGCCCTCCCTCTCAACAACCTGCAACCTCCTCTCGTGATTTACTGCCTCTGAAAATCCACTGGAGCCTCAGCTATGTGTCAGTTCTGCCTTGATGACAACAACGTAGATAAATGTGTGTGTGTGTGTGTGTGTGTGTGTGTGTGTGTGTGTGAGAGAGAGAGAGAGAGAGAGAGATGGAAAGATAGAGAAAAGGATATATGTATATCTTTCTATCTATCATCTCTCTCTCATCTATCTATCTATCTATCTATCTATCTATCTATCTATCTATCTATCATCTATCTATATCTCTCTATCGAAAGCACATATGCGTGTGAGCGAGTAAAGGCCACTCTGTCCCCTGTCCATGGTTCACACCGCAGAAAGGAGGCTCATGAGGTCAACTTGTGAGCAGGTGGAATGACTGTGGAGGCGGACAGCCCAAGGTCAGCAAGTATGGCAGGCCCTTCTGTAGGTAGAGACGCACATAGGAAGTTCTCTAGCTTTTCTAGAGTCCACTCATTATTCGACGCAGGCCACACTCCTGGGGAGACGTCCACTCCATCAGATCATGCCATACCTGCCTCTAATCCTGCCCCACTACCACCAGGGAGACTAGGCTTTATGACACACAGCACATTGACGTTACTCTGAGGACCATGGCCACGTGATACAGATCATCACTGATGGGGACTTTCAAAGCAGACGGTGTAGAGAGAGCAGCTTGAAGCTCTCTAGAACCTTCGGCCTGTGGCAAGATTGGGGCTCGCTAGGATTCGCAATCATCCATCCGACACCCATCCTAACACGAGCCCTGCCCTTCAGGAACCTGCAGCCCATCCACTCGCCCTGGGGAGCCCATCGAGTCACCCTGGGGAGTCTGTCCAGTCACCATGGGGAGCCCATCTGCTCACCCTGGGGAGTCCATCCGCATACTATAATGGCCACCCACAGCGGGCAGGGGAGATTTGGTTGTGTAGAAAAAAAGAGGAGTTGGTGGTAGCTATGGGTGTTGCGGTCCAGGAGAATTTGCGTCCTGTTGGATGTGGGTATTGTGAGCAGGGAAGCAGAGGCCCTGCAGCTGTCTGACCAGTGAAATGTGGTGCCACCACTGGGGACACTTGGCTTTGGACACATTAAGCTCAGCTCGTCCTCCGTTTGCATCTTTGTAAGCTGTGCCTCTGAGGGAAGTTGTTCCAATTATCCGAGGTTTTTTAATGGAAAAAGAAGGTTAATACTGGCTTGTCTCCTCAAGTTGTACTGGTAACAGAATCAAAGGATGTAATGTGAGTTCAAGGCCCGCTGTAGGCCCTGCCGCTGGCTTCCTGCTCTGTGCCCTCGCCTGAACACCTTTGTCTTGATGTAGGTGATGACATTCGGGACCCTGGTTTCCATCGCTGTGTGTGACGAGTCCACTGTGCAGGTGGAGTGTCTGACCGTGGAGCGACTGGGCGTGAACGTGACGTGGCGAGCTCGGCTGGAGGACATCCCAGCGGCCTCGCTGCCCGACCTGCACGACGTCGGTATGCCTGCGGCACTGCGGCCTGGAAGACACTGTGCAGCCTCTTGGGCCTCAGTGTCCTTATCTCCTCACCTGGGGTCACGGTGTCCACTCTAAATCTCCTGTGGGGTCTGCTGAGAAAGGGTGGCTCTGGCACCTGAAGGGGACAAAGCCCTAAACTTATCCACAGACTCAGAGCTGTAGTTTGCTGAGGTGGTTCAAGGCACTGAGTCGGAACTGACTCCTAGCTCACCCTCCTACAGGTTTTCAGGGACTGGAAATCCCAGGAGGAATGTGTTCATCTTTCTGCCAGGGAGAAGCTGGTGGATTTGAACTGCTTGCCCTTAGGGTTGACAGTGTAATTCCCTACCTACTAGGCCACCTGAGCTCCCTAGTTATGAAACAGTTTTATGTCAGCTGAATAATGTTATCTGCCTCAAATATCCCAACTGTGCTTTGGGGATGTCTTTTAATTCCCTTTATTTTCGGGGCACAGAGCGTGTTATGAAGAGGAGAGGGGCATGGTGTCAGGGAAGCCTTTTTATTTATAGGTTTCACCACACCAGCTTCTAGTTGCAAACCCTTCAGCCCACTGACACTATTACACACGCTCTTTAAGAAGCCCTGGTGACATGGTTGATAAGGAGACTAGTGTAGTTCAAATCCCCCAGCAGCTCCTGGGAGTAATAGGGGCAGCCTCCCCCTGTAAACACCGGCAGTTTGGGAACTCAGTGGAGGATGGTTTTGTTTTGGATTATGCTACTGAAAAGAGGGAAATGGACCCAGAGGCTTCGAGGGGGAGATCTGTCTCCCTGAGGGCCTTCTTCTCCCCGACCCCCGACTCCCCATTACGATATAGCAATGGGAGCCACAGTTGTTGTTGTTGTGTTGCCTTTGAGTAGAGGCTGACTCCTATCAACCCTGCAAAGAGCAGACGTGAGCTCTGTTCCGTCCCTATCATCCTCGACACGTTGGTGTCCACTGCCGCAGACACTGCTTCGGTCCATCTCATTGAGGGCCGTCATCTCCTTTGCTGACTCTCCGCCTTTCCAAGCATGATATCCTTTCCCAAGGAATAGACTTTCCTTACAACATGCCCAAAATATGTGGGACGAAGCTCCCCCACCTTGGCCTCCAAGGAACATTCTGGTTGCACTTTCTCCAGTGCATACCTGTTTGTCCTTTTGCCATTCCAGAGGCTATTCAGCATTCTTCTCCAACACAGCTCAAACACATCAATGCTTCTGTCATCCTTGTTCTTTGTCCAGCTCCCAGCAGGCAGCCACATCAAGAGGGGTCCATTCCTGGCTTCCGTTGTGCAGTGGTGCCTGTGTTTGGGGCCATGGGCTGGCTCTCCAGAGCCCCACAGTAGCATGAATGCACTGACCTGGGACTTCCCTCACCTTCTGGTGTGGAACTCCTGCCCCTCCTTCCTAGGGAAGGTTGTGGACACAGCTGGAGGTCCTCTCAGCGCTGAGATGAAACCTGTCATGGAATTCTGCACTGCTGTCCTCGCATAACACTTTTTCATGAATTATCTCTTGTGATCTTTAACAACCACAAGAAAGGCAGTCCTAGGCCCACCTAGCAGGTGGAGAAAACGGACACTCAGAGATGTCAGGTGGCTCACCAAAGCTTGAGATGGATGTGGATCTGAATAATGAATTGTGAAAAACGTGGGATCTTCTGTGTCACACACATCCACAAAAAACAGCTGGTAATGGGGCCTTGGGCAGATGTCCTGGTTATGTTTCTCTACCAGAGAACACTCTTTTCTCTGGGTCTCAGTTTCTCTCTCTCTGTAGAATGTGACACCAGATGTTTGACTCTTACAGAGAACAATGAGATGACCCTCCTGCTGCCCCAACCTGTCTTACAGAGGACAACGAGGTGACCCTCCCACCTCCCCCACCTTGTGTCTTACAGAGGAGGCCCTTGTGGGCAAGGATCTCGTCGGACGCTTTGTAGATCTGATCCACAGCGGCGAGTTCCAGCTACATCTAGATTCCAAGACATTCCCCGCTGACCCCTCCATCCGCTTCCTCCACGGGGACAGCTTTGATACCTCTCCCAGGGCATGGTTCGGGTGCTTGGAAGGATTCCACAGCGTCTCAGCCATAAGCACGGACTCAGTGGGTCAGGATTCACCAGGATGTGGTAGGTCCACTGTCACTCTCTGTTGTTAGTGTTTTTTGTTGTCAGGTTGTTTATGACCTCTGACTCCTGGTGACCTTGTGTAAAACAGGGCAGGACACTGCCAGGCCCTGGGCCATGACTCAGAATTCCATGGCAATGGGTACTCCATGAGTTTATTGTGAAAATCACGTGAAACAACTGATGTACAGCGCACAGCGGGTGCCTAGGAGACACGTGAGACAGGGCTCTGTTCGAGGGCGGAGCTGAGATCTAAAATTGGATGGGTCTCACTCCAAGTTTTTGTTCTGTTCTCCAGGCTCACCATCTACTTTCTCAGTCCAGGGATTCTTAGTGAGATCACGGCCCCAGGTTTCTTTGTTCCACGGTTCTTGGCTCTTCTTCCTTGTAAAATGCAGCCACATCTGGACTACACGTGTGAGATTACAAGCAGAGCTTTGTCCTCTGGATGGGAAGCAGGATTCTAGCATGTTCTCCCTCAGGAGGGCTCATCTGGACGGCTGTCATGGAGGACATGACCCAGGGGACAGGGGACGAGCCATCCCATGTGAATTGTGATGGTGTGGTGTCCTGATCCAGGGAGCTGAACACTGCAGGGCAAGGAGGCCTTTGTTAACCCTACTGGGTCAATTACATGTGTGCTTTGGCCCCTGGTGTCCAGATGGCTTTCTCTAGAACTACCTTTGGCAGCCCTCCTGTAATAGATCGATCCATTTGGTAGAATCACAAAGTAATCATCTGAATTTTGCATTTTCCCTTCCAGACCATTCATCTGTTCACTACAATTTCTTTTTTAAAAAAATTTTGTTCTGATTTATTTACAAAGTTTGAATACATTATTTTTCACAAAAGATCCTTCCCATTTCCTTCACTACACCCACCCATCAAATTGTGCAGCCCTATGATTAACACCCTCCCCCATCCTCACCCCTTTATTTCCTCCCCTCCCCCCATCTTGGATCCTCATACTCATTCTACAATAATGATTTTATACAGTATGTGTCCTTGTATTTGTCCAGTATTTGTGGGACTGAGTTAGTTCACTCAGCATAATGTTATCCAGTCACGTCCAGGTTAGGTAGTAAATTACAAAATGATTTCTCCTGCGTGCTGCATAGTATTCCATTGTATGAATGTACCACAACTTCTCAATCCATTCATTTGTGTTCATCTGGACTGTTTGTATGTTCTTGTGAAGGTGAATAATACTGTTATGAACATTGATGTACAAGCTTCCATTTGAGCTTCAGTTCTCATTTTCTTGGGTTATATTCCAAGCAATGGAATAGCTGGGTCATATGCAATTTCTATGTTCAGCTTTTTGAGGAAGTGCCAAACTGCCTTCCAGAGTGATGGACCATTTTATAATCCCACCAACAATGTAAAGGAATTCTTATCTCACCACATCCTCTCCAACATTTATTACTTGCTGTCCTGTTAAACTTTGCAACTGCTACTAGGGTGAGAGGGCATCTCGCTGTGGTTTTGATTTGCATCTCTCTTATTGTCAGTGATTTAGAGCATTTCTTCATATATCTATTGGCCATTTGATTGTCTTCCTCTGTGAAAATTTTTTCCATGTCTTTTGCCAATTTTGTAATTGGGTTCTCAGTCTTTTTCTTGTGGAGGCCCAGGAGTATTCTGTAAACTTTCATTATGAGATTCTTGTCTGAGTAATTTCTTAAAATAGAACTGGTCCCCTGTGGATTTCCCCACAAAGTAATATGTTAGATGATGTCTTCTTCCTGCTCCCTCCACCTTCACCTCCTTTTCTCCCTCCCTCCTTTCTTCTCTTCTCTCTTCCTTCCATTCAACCACCTCTCTATTTATCCATTGACTCACGTATTTATTTTCCGTCCATGTACCTATTTCTCTATTTACCCTTTAACTCACTCACTTATCCACCCATGCATCTTTCATTGATCTATCCATCCATCCATCCACCCAAGGTTTCAAATGACAATATCAAATACCATCTTGTAAAGTTAGGAAAGGTAAGTCACAGCCCCTACTTTCAAGGAGCTCACGTTTTATGGGAGAAGCTAATTAACAGCTCCAGTATCACGGGGAAAGAACTCCGGCCTTCCACACAGAGGAGAGGTTGACAGAACTGGCATGAAGTCTTGACAGGTGAGAGTGAGGATCGCTGTTCAGACAAGAGAAGTGACAGAGATGGAGGGGGCGGGGTGATAAGAGAGGTAGGAAGGGACCAGACCATGAGAGGTTCGGATGAGGAGCTTAGACGAGTGAATGGTGCCACGGAAGAATTTGAAGTTGGTGAATGACAAGGCCATGTGTGGGGTACAGAGCCGCTAAGGGAGAAAGAGCCCAGTTACACACAGAGGTTTTTCTTCATCGGAAACCTGCTGTCACAGTTTGGGGGACGTGCGGGCATGAGAGAAGTAGCATGACCCAAGTGTTTGTGAAACTCCAACTCAGCAAGACCAATTGTCCTATTTTAAAAAGGAGAAACTGAGGACAAAGATTACTTTCCCAGTGGTTTCAATAGGGTGATTTTATTGAAGGAGGTGCACTCAGCGGTAACAGTGGCTTCAACTCTTTCTGGGATGATTGCCTCGCTGAAGGAAGGATGGTGGTAGGTGAGACTCAATTGCATGTAAAGACTTGATGTCAGAGACAGAGAAATGGTGGGTGGAAAGGGATGTGTTCCTTGAGCACAGTCAGAGGCTGGCACTGATGGGCTTCACGCAAAAGCCAGTTCCCTGCTCTAGTGTTTCTGATCCTTCATGAAGGTTGAAGGTTTGGAGGCAGGACGGCTCAGACCGTATGAGAAGACCTAACTGTCCCTTGTCAATACCTTTGAAGACCACCTGCTTACATCCATAGTCACAGTTTGGGGTTTGACGTGTTAGAGATGATCGTCAAGAACCTGACTCATAGAAGTAATGAAACTTCATCCTCTGAGGGAGGATGTTACTTGCTGCTCGTGGTGGACCGGAACAACACAGCTCAGTTTCCAAGATGTGGTTCAAGTTTCTGATTTACTCAGAAATGTCAAGCATGTACCAGACGAGAGATTATCGTCTCTACTCCACACGACCCACAAGTTGGTGCTTCCTTCTTTGAGGGGGGAAGGCAGCTTTGGAATGCTGGCTGGAACATTCAAAAAAGATGAGGGTTCAGCTCTCACTTGTGCCACCTCATAGACCACATTACCTTGACCTTGAATTACTGTTATTCCACGTTAATATGGGAAGAAGAGGGGTGATACGTTTCTCATTAGAATGTTCAGCAGCGTTCTTGGCGTGTTCTTCAATTTTACCTCCTCACTTCCCTTTGCAGATCAGTATGTGAGGAACGCATGCATGACTAACTAATGCTCAGCATTGCCTTCTGTGAAATGGATATAATGCATGGAAGCCTTGTGTTCATGGACATAGGAGACAGGCTAGAGTATCAGGCGTATGGTAATAGTTCTTTGGAGCAGGCAAGATGCTTCACCTTCATTGGGTAACAATTCATTTCTTCTTGAAGATATTTGGAAAACTTGGGACTACAGCATTGAATCAAGGAAAGGATCAGAAAAGAGGCCTCTACTTCTCTTATCCATTTTCCTAAGCCGTCAGAATCAGTGTGGTCAAATTCCTGTACTTCCTGTAAATGCATGGAAGGAAAGTGCCTGGGTTTCTCCCTTGGAGTAACTTGGGCCCTCAAAGCATGAACACATGGGCTGGCAATGCCTTACCACCAGGCCAACAGCATGCTGTCGTATTATTGTTGTTGTTGTTAAGTGCTGTGAAGTTGTAGACGACTCATAGCGACCCTATGAATGAAAGACCAGAACACTTGTATAACTTTCATCGTTTCTCCAAGTCCATAGAGTTTCTGGAGGCAAACTATTTCAGAAGTGGATGCCACTCCTGCTTCCAAGCTTGTTTTAAAAGGGGAGCTCCAGCAAGCACTGTCTACCATGGGTAACCATTATCACATTTGACACATCAGTGTCACAGTGTTTAGCATCACAGCAACCATGAGTTACTTCTGTACAGCAAATGGACAAACCAGTGCTATGCCACTAGTTTGACCAGAAACAATTAAAACCAGGCCTGAAGGCTGCACACTAAAGCACCCACCTTTGGCTTGGTAGCATCACTTTCTGTCCACTAGGCCAACTGAGCTCTATGTTGTTGTTATTGTTGTTAAGTGCTATTGAGTCGTAGATGACTTGTAACGACCTTATGAACAAAAGACCTGAGCACTTGTATAACTTTCATCGTTTCTCCAAGTCCATACAGAGGAGGCAAACTGGGAGGGCTTGGGAGTGTTCAAATCAGAGGGCTCAGGAAACACTGAGAGTCTGATGGGAGGGGAAGCAGAGATGGTCACAGAGGGCTCTGGTTGGCCAAGTGAAGTGCATGGGGCACCAAATAGAAGTAGGCTCACTGTCAAGGTCATCCTTCCCCCTCCCTGGTCCCTGACCTCACAGTGTTCATGAGTTATATGCGTCACTAGGGGTGTTGTTTGCTCACTGAAATCGCACCTCCCAGAGAAGGCCCATCGTGTTTGCATGGAGGGAGCGACAGAGGTTGGCTGCAGGGAAGGCCCTCAGGGGCCTCCACAAGCACGTGACGGGCACATATATGAAACCAGTGTACAATACATGCCAGCCCGCTCCACGGAGACAAAGTTACTAATCCCTACTTACAGAGGAGGAAATGGAGCCTCAGCGAAGTCCAGCTGCTGGGGTACAGAGAGAGGGTGCCAAGTGCCACCCACCCCGAAAGCTCACATAGTCCACTGTCCTATGCTTTGCCCTTCCCTTGGGGAAGGGCACTCTGGTGGCATGGTCTGTAGGGAGATGCACTGCCAAATCAAAGGCTTTACCTCCCTGCACGTTCAAACCACCTGTGGCTCTGAGGAAGAAAGACAGGCTTCTCCTCTGTGCAATTTACAGCCTCTGCACACCCACTAGATGGTCAGCTGTGAGCTGATTCCTACTCCACAGCTGTGAGTGTAAGTCACTTTGGGAAGTTTTCGTGGAGACCTAGGGAAGGACCTCATCTTCCTGGCTGTTGTCTATGCTTCCCTTGGGCTACTGAGCTTGAGTGGCCTTAGCTTTTCTCTTAACTGTCCAAACTCCTTTCTATGACAGGGGTTCTGCCCTGACTGTTCACTCTGCATGGAATTCTCTTCTCCTAGATCTGCCTAGTTTCCTTCCTTCCTTCCTTCCTTCCTTCCTTCCTTCCTTCCTTCCTTCCTTCCTTCCTTCCTTCCCATGGTGAGAAAAGTTTATATTTTGAATTAGCCAGCTGGACTCAGTTTAGATGATCCCAATTTTGTTGCAATATTCAAAGTATCACAATCAGGAGCAAGTTGAACATAGGCCTTCTTCTCTCCATCAGGACTGATCAAAGTGTTGGCCCATGTCAATGTCATAGAGCTTCTTTACAGCTTGTTTAATTTGGTGCTTGTTGGCCTTGATACCCACAAGGAACACAAGCAAGTGTGTTGTTATCTTCTATCTTCTTCCTGGCTGATTCAGTGGTCAGGGGAAACTTGATGATGGCATAGTGGTCCTGCTTGTTTCTCCTGTGGGCGCTCTTCCAGGGGTATTTGGGCTGCCTTTGGAGTCTCAGCGTCTTAGGCCGCCAGAAGGTGGGTGACGTGTGGATCTTTTTTTTTTTTTTTTGGTTGTGGATGCCCCTCAGGACGCCTTCTTGGCCTTTAGTGCCTTTGCTTTGGCTTCAGTTTTGGGAGGGGCAGGCCCTTCCTTCTTCGCTTTTGATGCCATCTTCGTAGAAAGGAGGTTTCCTGTTCTCTTAAAAGTCTCAAGTGTTGGTTCCTCAGATGACGAGGGCCGTCCAAGCCTCAGTTGGTCTGACTCGATAATACACAGCAACAACAAAAACTGCTTTGCTCCAGACAAGAAGAGGCCCGCGGTTACACTTCCGCTGTCTGCTCACCAGCTCTTCTGACCCAAATCACCACTCACCCAAATAGGGTCGAGAACTTGGCCATTGGTGGCCTGCTCTTTAACCCCATTTCTTTGTTTATTTTTTATTTTGTAGTGCAATGTCCTGAAGGAAGTTACTTCCAGGATGAGTTGTGTGTTCCCTGTCCTGTGGGATTCTACCAAGAGCAAGCAGGTAGCTCTGCCTGCGTCCCATGCCCTGTGGGCAGAACGACCGTGTCTGTTGGAGCTTTTAGCCTGACTCAGTGTAAGTTCTCCAGTGTCCTGCTTACAAAGAGGACCCTGAAACTGAAAATGGACCCACGAGGCTTTCCTGAAGTTGACACTGTTGAGTCCCATGGGAGGGGAGGGGTGTTTGGCTGGTTCATTGGAGGAGTTTACTACCATCTCAATCTCTACCTAACTAGATGTCAATAGCACTGTCCACAGTGTGACAATCGAAAATATCTCCCTACTTTGCCAGTCATCTCCGGGGGGGGGGGGAGAGGCACAATCAGCAAAAGGAGCGCCATGTTTACGTAGCTGCCTCCTGCCAGCCTCTGGGCTTTGACCTGTATTGACCACTCAGACTTCTCAATGCACCATCAGCTAAATCATGATTGCTTGATGGAGAAGGAAGGTGATTTGAGCCAGAAAGTCACTCAGTTGAAAGAGCTGGCCTTTGAACTTGGTTTTGTCTGATTCTGAAACTTGTGATGATGCGTCAGTCTCCTTATCAGATGAAGGGCAAAAGGCTTTCCGAGTGCGGCTGGTGTTCTCTGTCACTCATCCTTCTCTTTGGGACACACTGTATGTTCCTGCAGCTTTCCGGGATGTCATGTGACTTCACGTGGCCTGTTCACTAGTCACCTGGGTACCGCTGGGTTTTCCTAGCCAGCTCCCACCACGTGCTCTTGTTTCACATCTTTTCATGTCTGAAATTGTATCTACATAGGGCAAAACCATCATTAAGAGCTGAACGGTGTCTACAATTGAGAAAAATTAGTCCAAGGATAATAAGATGCTTTCTTTGATAAGGGACTCATAATTGTTAAGGAGTGCTCAGATATGTGGCTGTGTACTTGGTTAATCTTCACTGTTGACCCCATGTGATGGATTAGAACTGCCCCGTAGATTTTTCTTACCTGTCACCTTTATTGGAGAAGATTGCCAAGTCTTTGCTTTCACGGAGTAGCACATGGTTTCACCCCTCTGACACTTTGATTAGCATCTGAGTGCATAACCATTGTGCTGCCAGGGTTCCGGGTCAGGAGAATAACAGGCTGTGAGGTCATTCTAATAAGAGTCAGAAGGCTTCGTGCAGGTGGAAGGTCTCCCTTCCTTCCTGGAGAAGACCTGCTCAGGCCCATGGTGCCCTTGACCATTGGACTTCATCTTGAGCACAGGCTCGGGACGTAGTGCGTTTGCAGTGGCTCTTCTTGTTATCAGTGTTCTTCCTTAGGAAGGCTTGATGTGATGTGCTGATGTCAGAGGGGACCGATGCTACTGGTGTGGGGAGTGGGCTGCTGTGACTGAGGCACAGGCCAGTGGGCAGGGATTAGGGCAAGAGTGGGTCAGCTCCCAGGCCTTACTGGCCAGAATAGGGGGCACGGGACACTGTTGTTTGGTTACACTGAGGTTGCTGAAGAACTTTACAGGAGAGTGGGTTAAGGGGTGACTTGAGTGTCAGAGAAATGAGTATAGGTATGGCAGGTGTGAGGGGACCGTGCTAACTCCATGTCCTGTCTGTACTGATTTCAGGTGTCACCAGCTGTCAGAGGAATGAGGCAGGCCTGCAGTGTGACCAAGATGGCCAGTACCAGCCACAGCAGGCAGACAGCAGCAATGGGAAGGCCTTCTGTGTCGACCCTGAGGGGCAGAAACTGCCTGGGCTGGAAACAGAAGCCCCTCTCACTGAGTCTCAATGCCTGAGTAAGTGTCACCTCAGCAACCGTGACCTGGGATTGGATGAAGGAAGAGAGACAGGAAAAATATGAAATGTACACGAATGTCAGCCAAAGAGTAGACTTATGAGGTGGCCAGTAACACCAGGGAGGGACTTGCCACTTATAATGATCAGTTATGCAAGATCAGAAGACAACATTTTAAAAAGTCAGGTGGCAAGAAGGGTGGCTGGAAATGAGAATGCCAGGGAGGGAGTGGGGAGAGTGCTGTTAGAATGTAGGGACTGTAATTGATGCCGTAAGGAAAGTCTGTATGAATGATTGGGTGAAAAACAAATTGTTCTGCAAATGTCACTCACAGTGCACACACACACACACACACACACACACACACACACTCTCAAAGATACATGATAGTTGAAGGACAGGACAATGGACACTTGTCACCTAGATCCACTGAAAGAGCTCTGGTGGTCCAGAGGTTGAAGAATTCAGATGCCAACTTAAAGGTGTTGACCCACCAGCTGCTCCCAGGTGAGAGATGGGGCATTCTGGAGCCTTGGAAACCCTCTGAGGCAAGTCTGCTCTGTGGGGAAGCGGCTGCTGTGAGTTGGAATCGACTTGAAGGCAGTGGACTTGGTGGCGTGGAGAGGTTCGCCAACTGTCAGTGCTCTGCTCTTTCCTTCTTCTTGCTTCTGAACACTGAGGAGTAAGCCTCCTCGGACTCTCATCCCTAAGCCTTGAGCAGGGAAGACATGAACCAATCCCTGAGAGTCCTCTCTGCTGGCCGCTGGCCTCCTTGGAGCCTGCCAGCTCATTTCCCTCCAGCGGCTGCTGTTCAAAGACTGGGGGGGGGGGCAGTCCTCGTTCCACAGCTGGGCCGCTGGAGACCTAGAACCAGGCACTCTGCCCCTCTGATCCTCAGTGCCCGGTAGTCCCTGCCGGTCCCTCAGATGCTGCAAATACCATTACTGTCCATAAAGTCAACAGCTATCCACTGCACACATTGGACTGACCATGGTGGTCCAGCGGGGTTTCTGGGAAAGACACAGGTGAACTAGGGTCCCACAACACAAGGTGTACCAGGGAGTCCACAGGGCAGAAGGGCTAGACCCTGGTACGGCGTGGTCATGGACATGTCAGCTACTCACTTTGTTGTCTCGTCTGTGAAACGGGCACATGGATGCCTGTATTGTAGGGGTGTCAGGGGGTTCTAGTGGAGCCATACTTAGGGAGTTGTGCTCCTAACCCAAAGGCTGAGCCTTTCTGGCGATTCAGACCCACTAGCCGTTCTGTGGGGGAAAATTGGAGCAATCTTCTCTCCTGTGTGATTTACAGCCTCTGAAAACCAATGAAGGTCAGCTATGAATCAGTTCTGACTGAACAGCAATGAATTGGCTTGAGTAATTGTAAGGGTGTTGGCTGCATAAGCCATGATGTGCCCAGAGAGGTAATGAGCTTGTCCTGGGCACGAGAAGGGGCAGCAGTGGGAGGCACCAGTGCCAGGCCTTTCCCTGTCTGTGACAGCGGTCAAGGTCCTTTTCTCCTGCCCTCCTCTCAGTCCTCAGGGGTCATAAGCGTAAGGTCTTGTGGCTGACTAGAGGAGCCTCTAAGTGAAGGGGATGGGTGGATCCATCAGGGTGGACATACTGTATGCTGGCACTGAGCCGGGCACTTCCTGTGAGCATCGCAGGAGCTATGAGCAGATGCTGGTGTCCCTGGGCTTTTAACTGAGGAGACTGGAATGAAGGGCGTTTCAGCGACTTGACCCTATGGCATGTGGTTGTTGGCTGACTGCACTTTAATTCAGACTCATCACAGCTCCAGTGGACAGAGTGCAGCTGCCCCACATAGTTTGACTGTGATCCTGGGAGCGGATGGCCAGGTCTTTCTCCCATAAAGTCACTGGGTGCTTTCAAACCACCAACCATTCCATTGTCAGCCGGTCCCTTAATCAACACTTCAACATGACTCCCTATCACTTAAAAACAAGCTCACTGCCATCAAGTCAGCTCCATAGGATCGATCAACGATCTACCGCACAGCTCTCCAAGGCTGTGAACCTTCCCGGGAGCACATCTTCATCTCTCTCCTGCTGGGTGACTGGTGGATTTGAACCATCAACCATTAGCTTAACAGCTGGGTGCTTTAACAACAGTGCCACCAGAACTCCTTGCTTATATCTCAGCAAACACTATAACTGTGATTTGAGCGGGTATGGTTGGCCTGATTTGAAATTGATTTAATAGTAGGTGTCTGATACCTGAATCCTTATTCTTTCCACCATACCAGGCTGGGCTTCTACCTAGAGCTCTTTGTTTTCTTCTATCTGTCTCTCTCTTCTGCCTCTGTCTCTTTCTGTCTGTCTCTGTCTCTCTGTTTTTCATTATTCTTCTCTCTCTTCTCATCTCTCCTCCCTTCTCCCCTCTCTCTTCTCTTTTCTCTCTCCTCTCTCCCCCGCCCCCTTTTAAACTCTCTCTCTCTCTCTCTCATGTAGCCTGCCTATCCTCCAGGGAAATTACTGCAGCTAATGACATGAAGCACCAGAGCAAATCCAAATGGAAAAATAATCATTTTCTTTCAGTCAGAATCATCATTTCCTCCCTCTAGCAAAGTGCCAACACATTTCGTGGTGTGTGTGCTTGTGTGTGTGTGCCCATGGATACACTGCAAATCCGATGGAAGGCTTAAACTTGTTTCTAATGGACAGTTTCTGGGCCTCCTCTTGGGCAGAGAGAGCAATCAGAGTGACTCAGAAGCAGAGGGCGTTTTAAGAGATTAGAAGGCTGCCCCTTGCTGTCTTCTGAAATGAAAAGGGGTGGGAGCGTCCCAGGAGGGGACGATTTGCCCAGTGCCCCTGTTACTTTGACTGTCCTAGGATTATTACTGAAGTGCTTGTCAGGACCCCACAGTGCGAACTACAATATGCACTTTGTAATCATTTCATGACTTCCCTCTGGAGTTCATCTGGAGCAGAAAGCTGTTTTATCAGCAGTACCAGAAGCATCTATGATTAACAGCTTCGCTCTGGTTAACTTTGATGATGCTTCCCCGAGGGGCTCATTGATAGAGGGGCTCACTGACACATCACCCCCACTTGGCTTCAGTCTCTTTGTCCTGGTTTCTTAAGCAAAGGTCCAAGCTGCATGGATATTTCATGTTAAGAGTCTGGGTGTTAACAGGAAGTCAGCGGCCTCGTCAGAATTCTTTCCTCTTTCCTTTGAGAGGCCATTTCTGTAGAGTTACCCTCTTGTCTTGAAGGTCATTGTCCTAAATGAAAAGCAAAGTGTTCAGAGGTCGATTGTTTCACTCGCCAGGCAGGGATCGACCAGAGAGAGCCCCTGTCCACTCAGGCCTCTGGTCACCCATCTGAATCACTGCCCCAGCACCCGAACACAGCCTTCTGCTCGGCCCTGCTCCCATGACCCATGTTTCCTGCGCCGTTGCCAGAGAGATGACGCTAGAAAGCAACTCTGTCTCTGCAGAGCCTCTGAAAAGCCCTCCATGGTTCTGGATTGCTGAAAGATAAAAACAAACAAACAAAAATACAAAACACCAAAAACCCTGGAAGACATTATGCTGAGTGAAATATTTCAGTCACAAAAGGACAAATATTGCATAAGGCCACTGTTGTAAAACAGGACTGACATCAGGGTTGAGGGAAGTCAGAAAAAGGGGAGAAATGATGTATACCACATTGAAACAGATGAGGAAAAGAACTGTTTAAAGGGGATATATGACTGGGTATTGTTGTCATGACAAGAGTCCAGAATGAGGGCTGTACAGTGGCGTGGACTTGGAGGGAGGAATTGTATAACAATGAGAGTTTTTCTTTTACTTTTCAAGGAGAAGAGTGAATTGGGGGGAGGGGGTGGGCAGGGAGAAAAGTGCAGCAATGAATAACTGGAAACCCTAAGTCTCTGTAAACTTTCATTAAAATTATTTTTTAAAAAATATAGAAAAAAATTTTATACCAGTTCATCACCAGCTCTGACCTCAGTAAACCTCTTAGGGGTAGGACTGTGTGGGTCTCTTCTTTCATGCCTTTTGGGGCTTATACTGGGAATGGAATGTTTAGGCCATACCAAAATTCATGTTTAACTTTTTAAAGAACTGTAGAACAGATTTCCACCGCATCTATACCATTTTACAGTCCCACCGTCAGTGTTCTAATTTTTTTACATCCTTGCCAACCCTTACTATTGTCTGGTGACCTAGTGGGTAGGAAGTTGTGCTGCTGATCTAAAGACTGTTGTCATTGTTGTTGTTGTTAGGTGCCGTTGAGTCAAGTATGACCAATAGCTACCTGATGCACAACAGACCTGAAGTCTGTCTTATCGTGCCATCCTTATCATTTCTGATATTCTTGAGCCTATTCCTGCGGCCACCATGTCAATCCGTCTTGTTGGGGGTCTTCCTCTTTTTATTTGACCTTTCACCTTTCCAAGCATCATATCCTTTTCTGAAGAATAGCCTCTCCCAGCAACATGTCCAAAGTATGAGTGATGGCGCTTCACCATCCTCGTCTCCAGGGAGCACTCTGGCCTCACCTTTCACACGACGTGTCTGTTTGTTTTTTGGTCGTCCATGGTTCAAATCCACCAGCTGCTCCTGAATAGAAAGATGAGCGGCCTCCTCCTGTATGATTTACAGCCTCTGATAACACACTGGAGGGTCAGTTATAAGTCGGTTCCAACTCAACAGTCATGAGAGAGAGAAAGAGAGAGAGAGAGAGAGCGATTTACACACATATGCACACACATTCTCTCTCTCTCTCTCTCTCTCTCTCACACACACACACACACACACACACACACGATGGAATACTTATGCTAATGAGGACACGACCACTGTGAGTCACAGTCCATGCAATGGTACTTGACAACCGTGAGGACGGGGCAGCAAATCATTGAGACGCAACTTCTTGACCCAATATCTCCACAGATGATCTGCCCAGAGTGAGATTTCATCAATCTGCTTTCTTTTCAGTGATGCGGAAATTCGAGAAGGTTCCAGAATCTAAGGTGATCTTCAGTGTTGATGCTCCTGTCATGATCAGGTCCAAAGCACCTGGTTCTGAGTCTCCACTGATTGAGTGTTTGACAGGTAAGTAGTGGAGAGCAGGCAGGAACGGGGAGAGGGTGGAGAAAGAGGCTTCACTTAGCTTGGCAAGACACACCAAACCAAACCAAACCAAACCAAACCAAACCAAACCAAACCAAACCAAACCAAACCGTTAAAGCCATAATGTAAAACATACTTTATCAAGACACTTTGTAAATCCATTTATTCTCATACTGTATCCTTAACTCATAATTTCATTTCTGTGTTTGATGCATCTACTAAGGATTTGCCATGGATTAGACGGTACATGACCATACCCCAGGAACTGTGCTACACATTAGCAAGCAGACGTGGAAGAAGGTTCCTAGTAGAACTTACTGTGCAAATGAGAGGCGGATATTCCATCTCAACAGTGAGGGCTGGGAGAGGTTAGCAATCATTCATTAGTTGAGCAAATATCTTTACGAAGATTATCTTACAGTCCTATGACGTGGAGAGTTGGTGTGACTGTCAGTGACACAGATCAAGCAAGTGGCAGAAATTTGATTCAGACCCGGGCTAAAGGTCGCGAAAGCCCATGATCCCAATCACCCCGTTGTGCGCTGCAGCAATCACATGTGCTCGGCTTGTTAAGCAATTAGCGCTCTGAGTTTGCATCTGCCCTGGATGCCTGATCGGCTATGACGAGCATATGCTAGGACGTGTCTCGTGCAACACCAGGCGCAGAGTCAGAACCCAGCAACTGGAGTCCAGAGGCATGCGAAATAGAGATGTTTGTAAAATAAATTCTGTTCCAAGGAGTTGGAACGATGAGGCCAAAGGTCCTTAGCAACAAGAAAGAAATCTTGATTAAGGCATATGGCGGTTGCTGGTCTTGGCAAGGAATATTTTACCCGTACCCACAAGTCACACACATATTTTAGGTCGGGGCCCAGCTTGAGTTAAATGGAAATCCAGTGGAAAGGGCAGGAAAACGAGCCAGAGAATCCTAGGAAATGAGGAGAGCAGAGGGGACAGCCCCATCTGGTAGTGTTGAGAGATGATTCACTGCTGAAATTGAGCTCAGTGTCCAAATAATGGTGAAAGGGAACAGTTAGAGCAAAATAGCGATGCCAAGAAGGTCTGGGGAGATGGAGTCCCCTCACGACAGAGCTCAGGGCCCTGGAGGACAGGGAGTCTGCACGGGTCCAGCAGGCGTCCGAGCACCCAGAAGCGCAGCAGTGTTAGAGTGGGCAGAAGGGAGGTTTAAGGTGCATAAATGTAGAGCCCCCAGGACCATCTTTAGGGAGCTCTGGTGGCGTAGTTGGAAGGAGTCGGCTCACCCCAAGGCATGAAGTTAGAATCCACCAGCTGTTTTATGCGAGAAAGATGGGCAATCCCCACCCATGTGTTTACTCCCTCTGAAAACCTGCTGGAGGTCAAATATGAGTCTGTTCTGACTCTACCATATATAACAACAACATGACAATCCCTGGGGAAGGGCAGCCCACTGGGAAAGATTGCTGTTGTCGTTATGTACCCTTGAGATGGAACCAACTCCGAGCTGATGGTCCAGCAGGTTTTCAGAGACCGTAAGTCTCACCAGAGGAGTTTGCTCAGCTTTCTCTCATGAAGCAGCTGGTGGATTCAAACCACTAGCCTTCATGTTGACAGTGCGACTCTGAACCTCTTAGCCACTGGAGCTCTCTGAGAAGGAGTGCACAACAGGGGGGAGGACCCTCAGTGTGACAGATCGGCACAGTAACTGCACATGGGCTTGAGCACGGTGGAGATTATGAGCATGTGGCTGGATGGCGCAGGCTTCCTATGTTGTTCATAAGGTCACTGTGAATGGTAATTGAGTTGCTGGTGCCAAACAGCAGCAACAACGTGGCTTGGGCTCAGTGGTTAAGTGCTCAGCTGCTAACCAAAAGGTTGGCAGTTCGAATCCACCAGCCACTCTGTGGGAGAAAGACCAGGTGGTCAGTTTCTAGACGGTTTACAGCCGTGGGCCACCCTGTGGACCAGCCGTGCTCTGCCCTACAGTCGATGAGTCAGAATCCACGAGTTGGCAATGGGCTTTTTTTTGTTTGTGGCTGTGGGAACGGTGGTGATGTCTGAGAATGAAGGAGAGGAGAAACTGTGTTTAGAAGAAGCAGGAGGTGAAGTTTTGGAGCCTGCGCAGGAGTCCCGGGTCCAGGCCATTGCTTGACCAAGTTGAGGTCCTGAATGTCTAATACTGACCTTGGACATGGACATGTCTTCTTGACTGGTTTCGTCCCAGAGCAGAGAGCAGGGGTTTTCTGGAAGTGTGGGAGCCGGGGAGTTCTGTGGAGGGGAGAGGATGGCTTCAGGGCCAGGAGGTCGGTGGGTCAAAGAGTGAGGGAGGCTTGCAGCCCTTCATTCAATGCTGAGAGGAGAATCTGGAGCTGATGGGGACTCCCAAGACCAAATTCATCCCCAAGGTCTCGTTCTGGTGGAGCGCCAGCTTGTGGCGGCCTTTTAGAGAAAACACGATGGAGACACTTCAGTCACCAGATGCGAATAGCTTGTCTTTGTCCCACAGATAGCAAACTAGAGTGGGCAAGCCTGAAGGGGACATTTAAGTTCAAGGGCATTTGAACAGCAGCTCTGCCGCCATCCAGCTGTGCAACCTTGCCAAGGTTTAGAGTTGGCTGCTGTCTGGTGGCCTTGAACTGCGTGCCTTTGGGATTGCAGTACAGCTTCTTGCCACTAGGACACCAGAAGCTCCATTTATAAGTATAGCAGAGTTAAATACAGTTCTTTCTAATATAATTTTGCTTTATTCATTCATTTATACAAGTAGAGTAACACACTCCAGAGTCTTCTACAAGCTGAGCGATATCCTTCAGGCTTCTCAAACAGCAGAAGGACAGCAGAGTCCCAGGTCGTATTAAACTTACGATCTACTGTTCAGAGAGAACCATTCCCTGTACACAGCTGGGAATTCTGTGTTAGCACGTCCAAGGGTAGGGAGCCCTGGTGGTCTAGTGGGTGGGGAGTTGCACTGCTAACACAAATGTAACGCCTCCTTGTTAGTTCAAGCCCACCAGGTGCTCTGAGGGAGAAGGCTGGGCGTTCTCCCCCAGGGCTGTTTACAACCTCTGAAAGCACACCGGAGGGTCAGCCGTCAGTCGGTCCTGTGAGTGAGGAGTGAATATAGGGCAGCCGTCCGTTTTCTGCTAGAAATGGACTCGGCCTTGAACGAATGGTCCTCTCGGTGGACACACTGGATTCCTCGGAGAAGAGAAGCCGTGACGGCGCTGGCAGGTTTCATTTAGGAAGGTCGATTAGTGACTGTGCAGGCTCTGAAGTCCACGTGTTTGGGCTGAAACCCTAGGGCTCCTGCTTCCTCACCTGGTGACGGTGACAGAGTGGCTGGCCTCTGTGTTCAGCTTCCTCAGCCACACAGTGAGGGGTCATGAAGCTGAGGACACAGTGTATAACAGTCTGTTGTACATGGGGTGTGTTTGGTTAACATCTCCTCTGCGTGGGTGTGCACGTGTGTGTGTGTGTGTGTGTGTGTGTGTGTGCGCGCGTGCAGGGATAGAAGGCATCTCTGCACTGTCCTCAGCATCGCTTCATCAACTAGGAGAAGCAGGTGGGTGAACAGTTTCCTTGGTCCTTACAGACTGTGCGGAAGACGAGGCCTGTAGCTTCCTCTCTGTGAACACAGCAGGACCAGAGATCTCATGTGACTTCTACTCAGGGACGAATGACAGCGTTTCCTGCATGACTTCTGACCAGGTCAGTCCCAGCAGCTGGTGGCAGCAGACCTTCTGCCCATTCTCTGTCACACGTGTTCTGATTGGCTCAAGTCCAGGCCGACTAGGTGAAGAAATGACTGCTGACTGATATGTGCCCCCAGGGTGTCCCGTATTTGCGAAGTCTGGGACCTCCGATGCCTCTGGGTCTTCCATTTTCTCTGCCTAAGTTCCTCCCTTTCTTGTTTGTACTTGGCAAAATTTTACCCAAATGTCACAGCCTCTTAAAACAAGCGAACCTGGATGAGGTTTTGACATAAGAGTAAGAGTTCAATTTCACAGCTCTCCATCTCAGTAGGGTGCTCTGTGGCCCTGCTGGGCCAGGAGTCACCTTGCCAACCCAAAGGCCAGGTATTCGACTCCCAGCTGCTCTGTGGGTGAAAGACAGTCCCTTCCTTTGTGATTTTCAGCCTCTGAGAACTCACTGGAGGGTCAGCATATGCTTCCAACCTGATGAAAGGAGTTGAATTTTCTCCATGGACTTGACTGTTTCTTTCTGTATCACTTATGCGTTTTGCAGCTGACACCACGGATGTAATTTATTGTCTCTACATTGTAGTTCATGGGTGTTCTGAGATCGCAGGTTGCATAAGGTAGAGACTCAGAGAAATGATAAAAGGCAGCAAAGGGCCAAGGGCTTTATTAGGCAAATGACAAAATAGAGCTTCCCCGTCCTCCTTTTTATCACAGAAGCTGGCATAGCATATCTAAAGAAAGTCAGTACACTCTTCTCAGGGTAAAGAAAAGCAGGAGACATCCTACCAAATCAAATGATCCATGATCAATCAAGGCTCTGTGTTCTTTCTCTTATCTCAAGAAGGCAAATGGGTGTGTAAATCTGATTCCAGGAGAAGTGCTGAGGTTGTTTGTAACCCCCTTCATTCCAGGAGATTTTGTTAGCAAGAGCTCCTCTGGGGCACTTACCATTGAGGGCTCAGAGACTCAGAAGATGGCTGACAAGGAATAGCTCTTAGAACTGGATCTAGGTTGTTTTCAACCCAGACCCCCTGAAGGTCTCTCGTTTTCAAGGGTCTCAGGAGTTCCTGGAACATGTCCTAGTCCAGCAGATCTCTCACTGTCACCAAACCCTTCAGGGATGCTTCACTACATCTGTCTGTTACAGAGACTGGGAGAAACCAGAGAACAGGGGTCTTTTCTTAGACATCTCTGTAGCCCAGTGTCTGGCCTAGTACCTAGACTGCGGGCTGGAATATAACGAATGTTTGTGGCATTGGACGGTTACATGTCACATGATTGTAATGCTTTCTCTTTCCATGTCCAGGGGGAAAATGCACTGGGCAACTTGATGGCCACCAGCTTCAGAAGTCTTACATGCCAAGTGCGAGTGAGGCGTGGGGATCAAGCCTCTCTGGGCGTGTATTTGAAACAGGGTAGGTGGAGCTGCATGGCTCAGGGCCGCTGGGCTTGAACCTGGCCTGTGCTCTGGCTGAGGCACCCTGGTGGCTTTGTGTGTCCCACGCCAGGCTGCTAACTGGAAGACTGGGGGTTGAAACCCACCAGGAAATGAGCAGTCTCCTCCTGTGGAGATTTGCAGCCTTGGAAACCTGAAGGGGGGTCACCAGGAGTGAGGATCAACTCAAAACAGAGGGTTGGGGTCTTTAGCCCTGGGCTGGGTTCTGACCCGGCTTCCTTTCTGCCCACTGGCTGAGTTAGAGTAAGTTACTTCCAGCCCTTTCTTCCTAGTGAGCCTTAGTCCAGGGGCTCTGCTAAAATCTGTTCACCAACAGAGCAACACACACATTTCACTGACCGGTGAGTGTGTTTGCTGAGAATGAGAGCCAGGTCTTCTCCCACAGAAGGGGAGAAGGCTTCCGCTGAGGCTCCAGCGCCTTTCAGATGTGCATGGCTCCACTCAGTGAGCCTTGAGTTCAGTAAGTTTGCTAATAACAATGACATTGAAAACAATGCTGCTCCCAGAACACAGTCACTGGGATCTTGGTGGGTTCTTGATGCACAAGTGGACCTGAATGGTCAAGGGTAAGATTGTGTCTCCTCAGGGGTCATGTGCTGCCCCTCTCATGGAAGGAGAGGCCTTGCCATAGGAGATCTTAATCTTTTTTCAACTCCACACTGTTTTGAAGTCTTAGAAAATGTTGCTGCTCTATCCCCAGGGCAACAATTCACCACTGCAAGTCGGAAAAGGTTTGAGCCAACTAACTTCCAAAATACGCTCTCCGGAATGTACCACTCCTCCGTATTCTCGGCCTCTGGAGCCAGCGTCACTGACGTGCACCTCTTCTGTCAACGCACCTGTGACCGGGATCCCTGCTGCGATGGCTTCATCCTCACTCAGGCCCCAGGAGGTAATGCTGGCATTGAGGGCCTGCCAAGCCAGGGCCATTGGTATGATCAGGGACAGGGGACAGGTCATGATACAGAAATTGGATTTCCAACATGCAGATTGTTTGGTGCAACTGAAGAGCTGAAGTGGCCCCGCATGGACATAATGTCAGGGGCAAAATCCTCCCCTTTCTATGTTACTGGGTCATAATGGAATAAAGAGCAAAAGGAAGATAGTTCTAGAAAGAGAGAACAGCATATGCAAAGGCCCTGTGGTGATAGGTTGCATGATAAAGAGGTTGTTGCCGTTGTTGTTAAGTGCGGTCAAATCATAGGCGACTCATAGGGACGCTGTGAACGAAAGTCCTGGACACCTGTATAACTTTTGTCCTTTCTCCAGGTTCATAGGGTTTCTAGAGGCAAGCTATCAGAAATTTAGCATCAGTGGAGTGAGAGCATTGGTCTGAGAAGGCGGGGGGAAGGAAGCAGGAGCTCTATCAGGCAGAACCATGTAGGTGTTTCTTATTCTAACAGGAACTAGAACATGTTCAAAGTTTTAAGCAAAGAGCCACCATGATACGGTTTCTATTTTGAAACATATACACTTTGGCTCAAGATGGAGAACTACTGAGTAAGTGGTTAGAGTGTATATCACTGTTTTTTGTTACATGCCATCAAGTCTGCTGCTCTCATCATGACCATATGAAGAATAGTCTGAACCTTGTCCCATCTTACACTAGCTTCACCATCTCTGATACACTCAAGTCCAATGTCACAGTCACTGTGTCAGTCCAGCTTGTTGAGAGTCTGCCTCTCTCTCTCTGACCCTCCACCTTTCTCTCTCTCTTTTTTAAAAATTATTATTAAATTTTATTAGTTTTAGTGAACATTTACAAAGATTTTGGGTTTTCATTCCTTCATTGTTGCACTGTTTTCTCTACCCTCCTCCCCAGTTCGTTCTTCTTCCCTCCACCCCCCCCGAATGTCTGTTTTAATTGTCCAATTGCCACAGTGCTTGTCGAAGCCAGTTCTGATTAATCTCGTTTGTCAGTGTGTCCTTTGTCATTCCCTATCACTCCTCCCTGAGAGAGACTTCACCCTGATTCATAAGGAAAAGGGGATGGTGTATTCTCTTAGCTACTTCCTGCTGAAAAGGGGCGCTGTGGGTTTCAGGGTGAAGATCTTCTCTCACTACTCTAAAGGGCCCCTTTGGCAGTAGGAAACACATAGACTATTATGGAGATTGATTTTGGAATTGAGATTCACTGTTATCAATTGTGCTTAGCCGTACATGTTCATATCCTTGAAGATGTATCATGGAAGTGTTGCAGCCTAGAAGATACAAATTTAACTAACAAGTTAAAAGTACATGAGTCAAAAATTAAAAAGCAATAATATTCCAAGTAGAGGTTCTAATAGTGGCACAAATCAAGTTACAGAGGGAAGGTGGTTCTTAAAATAAAAGGTCTATAGACTAGCACTTTGTCTATTATAGTGTAGAGGTTAGGAACCACAAGATGTAGAGGCTCAGCTACGTAATTTATGGTTCTTGAGTCCTGGAGCAAATTCCATCTACCACTGGGTTGTTTTACAACTCGGAAGTTCGAATGCAACCTCCACCTTTCTAAGCATGACATGTTTTTCCAAAGGTTGGCCCTTCCTGACAACATGCCCAAAGAAGGTGAGGGGACGTTTCCCCATCTTTGCCTCTACGGAGTACCCCGGTTGCCCTTCCTCCAAGACAGACTTGTTTGTTCTTTTGGCAGTCCAAGGAAGGTTTGGTACTCTTCAACACCATAATGTCAAAGCTGTGATTCTTCTGTCATCCTTATTCATTGTCCAATTTACAGATGCATAGGAATCAATTGCAAATATTGTGGTTTGGATCAGGGGCGCCTTAGTCTTTAAACTTACTTCATTGTTCTTTAGCACTTTGGATAGAGCCTTGACAGCAGAGTGTCTAAAGAGAAGTCAATTAAGAACTAGCATAGTAGTTCAGGTACAGTGCACGGTAGCTTGGTCTTTACTAATTGTAGTGGAGATGAATTGAAAGGGACAGACTCTACATGTCCCTCAGAGGCAAGAGAAACAGGCGTTGAATATAGAGATAGAAGAAGAGGAGGTGTCAAAAATCCTCCCCGAGAATGTAACTTTCGCATCTGATCTGGTAATATACTTGTTTGGAGAATAACAGAAGATATCAAAGCTAAGATTTGGTGATGGGAGAAAGAGATAGGAGAAGTTCTTGAGTCAGTTCAGGGTGTCCCAAGATTGCAACACCTTGGAGACATCTCCTGACGGGGACTAAGCATCAGAGAGAGATTCAGAGCGCAGAGGTGGAAATGTGTGTTAGCCCTCTTTGAATTGTGGTGTTGATTAATAAGATTGAGTTTATTGTGGAGTGCCAAAATAACAAGCCTGTCTGTCTTGGAACAGGTGCAGCTAGAAGGTTCCTTAGAAGCAAGGATAGTGAGATTTCATTGGACACATGTTGAGCAAGTTGTCAGAGAGCCAGTCTCTCCCCCCAGAAGGACATCATGCTTGGAAAAGTAGAGAGAGAGAAAAAAAAATCCAACGCATTGTTGAGTCAGAACTGACTCATAGATGACACTTCATTGGGCTTCAGAAGTCAAATATTGCACAGATGAGATTTTCTGTCTTTCTCTCTGTCGCTGTCAGTTCACTGGCAACAAAAAGTGACACCCTGATGGGGGTAAATGCGACGGAGACACACCGCTTCGGGAGAGGATCAGAGAGTCAACCCATCTCAATTTTATCGAGGGCTGCAGCACAGTTATATTCGAGCAGAGCATGTAAACAGGAAGACAGGATAGGGTGAGCTTACAGACGTGGGACACGCAGATTGGATAGGAGAACCTCAACCTCATGCAGATCACTCCCAGCTCAACAGATGCGGCAGCCAACATCCCAGGTGGCGAGCTTTCTCAAGCTGGTACAGCCAAACACAGGGGAGCTTTCTCTACCCCATATTAAAGGCCATTGGGAGGCTTGCACTTATTTGGAGCTTAGGCGATCTGTCCTGGCCAGCATCTACCGAGGAGTTGCTAGTGGGTTCAAATCGCCAAAGAGGCACCAGCTTTGGTTAGCAGCCCAGCTCCGCCTGGGCGACATCACCAGAGCGTTCTCTAGAAAAGGAGAGGGCCAGCCCTAAAGAAGAAGCCACTTGGCCATCTCGCCACAGGTGTGAGGACGGGCGGAGTCAGGCAGCGTTTTCCTCTGTTGCACGTAGAGTCACTATGAGTTGGAGTGGACACAATGGCATCAGTGACAACCAGTGTCAGATGAGGTTAAGGTCAATCTTTGGAAGCGTTTCTGGACAGAGCAAAGAAAGGCAATGAGGCTAGTCCTGAGGCTCATACAGAACTAGAAGGAGATCTTCAAAGAAAAAGGAGAAGCCAGAGAGGGAAGAAGAGGCCCTGGAGAACACTGCCTCATGAGTCCAGGGAGGAAAAGTCTAAAAGATGAAGTTGTCAATACTGTGCCCTCCTGACAGTGCAGACTGAGAGAGGGCAGGGTTAGTTAGCTCACAGAGACGAGTGGTGGCCAAAGAGAGCAGCTTCTGTTGGCGTCGGGGAGCAGGAAACTGGCTGATTGCAAGTTGATTGCTCAAAGTCCTTGTAGGCTTAGTTCCTGTGACTCTGTGATGTAGATCTTGTCACTGTTATTAAGTCGGCCGTTACTCATGGTGACCACGGATGAAACAAGCCTGTTCCTGCCCTGTCCTCACAGTCTCTGTGGGCTGGACTCCATTGTTGCAGCCACTGTTAATCCACATCATTGAAGGTCTTCTTCTTTTTTCCATACCCTCTCCTTTAGCACACGTGATGCTTTACCCCAGTCATGCTAATGGTTAGAAAAGTGTCTATATATACGCTCACACACACACCTCCGTACATTTATGTGCACCCAACAGCTCTGATAGCGCAGTGCTGTGGTGCTGGGTTGATCAGGTAGCAGTCTGTGATCAGGACACACAGGGCGCTATGCGGAAGGGAGACGGGAAGACTTCTCATCTATACAAAGACTTCACCGTGGGAACCTGGTGGGCTGCCCCCCATCCTGCAGGGTCCCTGTGGGTCGGCATGGACTCAATGGCAGTGCATTGTGTGCTCCTGTATTTAGAAGCACTGGAATTCAAGCCCAGGGAACCTTTTTTGAAGAGAGTGCCTACACTCTGTTGACGACACTCAAGTTTGCCAGATGTCCGATTACTCACCAGACCTCATGACTTTTCCAGTCGGAAAGGCTGATTTCATTTTCCTCGGGCTCCTGCATGGAAGGATTCCTTGATTCTGTGGAGAAGAGAGCCCACACATTCCCCTTCTCCAGGACGTTTCTGCCTCACAGCTGTCTTCATTGGCCTTCCAAGTGTGGCCTGGGGTCTGGGAAATTTGGGGAGCTGAACAGCCTGAGCAGAGCTGAGCATAGAGCTCTTGTTGAGAGACACATAAAACACATGCAGATGTTTTTCCCGTTCTCATCCTGCGGGCACATCTGCAGGCCTGGGTTATGAGCATTTTGACCAGCTCTCCCAAAGAACAGAGTCCTACTACGGATTGTAATCTCAGCCAGGCATTGGACTTCCTGGGGTGTGTGTGTGTGTGTGAGAGAGAGAGAGAGATTTCTCCTCTATTTGTGAACAAAATGTTAGCCTCCTCTAGCTCCAGGCCGCAAACAGCTAAGATTGCTGCACATATTAAAAGTCTCAGGGCTCTGTGCACACACATTTTCATTCTTGAAAGTGAGGGTAAGAGGTACTTGGAGGTCAGTGCTGTGTGCTCACTGAATCAGCAGCGCTGTGACCAGAGAAGTGACTTTTCTTACTGTCTTTGTCCCTTCCCCGCGCACACACAACCCCACTGGGACCTTGCAAAACAACCAGTTGTGTTGTTAAGTCACTGATGATTCCTGGTGACTCCAAATATGTCTGATATGATGGAGTTGTTGTGCTGTTGTGTGCTGTCTAGTCAGAACTGACCCATAACTGAACCTCTGGTGGGTTGTCAGAGGCAGGTAATTGCACAGGAGATGTCCCGTCTTTCTCCCCTGGAGCAGATGGTGACTTCAAACCATGTGTCTTTGGGATTGTAGCACAGATTCTTACCACTAGGCCACAGCCAGGGACATTAGCCATTCTCTCAAGAAATCCTGTGAGATTGGGGGAGCACGTTGAGATTACTGCTGGCCTGTGAAGAGGAAGGTTTCAGGGTGGAAGGAGAGTCTGAGGATATGGTGGTGTCTTCCCTTCTTGGCAATCTAAGTGAAATGATTGTGGGGTGATCCCATGAGAGGAACCCAGTGGGGTCAGAGGCTCAGTTCTGGTGTCTCTGTCCTTCTCATGTGGTGTTGTCCCCATCCTACAAGGTCTCAGGATGTGGGTCCCTCCGGCTGACCTCTCCCCCTCTTCTGACTCTGCAGACTCCATCATCTGTGGCCTACTGAGTTCCCCTAATGTCCTGCTTTGCAACATCAATGACTGGAGAGCTGTTCCTGAAGCCCAGCCCGCTAATGCCACATGCCCTGGTGTGACCTACGACCTGGGCAGTCGCCAAGTGACCTTGCGTCTGGGAGGTCAGAAGTTCGTCAAGAGTAAGTCACTGTCCTCTGTCCACGTTCCCTCCTGGACAAGCCCTCTCCAGCACAGCTCTCTAGACCCCTGGAAAGAACATGTACCAGTTACTGCATGAGGAGATAATCAGAGCATGTCCAGCAGGTCCTACAAGCACAAATGGAGCTCAGGCTGGAGACTGGCCAAGGGGCTCTCTGACTGGGCAGCCGTGCTGACCTCAGCAGGGCTCAGGCTCGCACTGGGGAGGGCTGGGGGTTAGCTGACCAGTCTGTGCTTTACACTAACATTAGACTTGAAAGAAAATATCTTCAAAAATCTAGAAATGAAAGAACCAGCCATTGTTAGCACAAAGTGATAACATGATGGTTCTCTGTAAGGTAAGCTTAGTTGCTTAATGGTGAAGGAGGAAATGATAGCACCCAGCTCGAAGGGTTGTTGGGAAGATTATTAAAGACTCTTTTATGGATTTATTAAGCCAGATGTTGCTATAAGGCTTGACCTATATTAGTGCGTTACAGTTATCACTAGTGCTCTGGTGGTGCAGTGTGTAGGGTGTTACACTGCTAACCTCGAATCCACTAGCGGCTCCTTGAGAGAAAAATGGGCAATTTTTACAGCCTTGGGAACCTGCTGCACTGTTAACTGTCAGTCAGTTCCAAATCAATGGCAACAAGGTAGGAAGGGAAAGAGTGAAGGAGGAGGAAAGGAAGAGAGAGAGAGAGAGAGAGAGTATGAATGAATTATTTAGGCCTATTTTACAGCTGAGAGAGAGAGAAGGGAGTTGTATCACTTCTCAAGGTCTCAGATCTTGAACAAAGAAGTTCTGGGAACTGAAACTAGTTCTTGTGCTCCAAAGTTGATGTTTTTAACAGCACTTTATATTAACCACCAGACTCTTGATGGCCAGTCCCAGACAATACATGTATGGACCTTGATAAGATGTCTGATGGTTAAGTGAATATTAATGCTAGTGCTGTTTTTAACGTTTTGTAATTTTAACTTAGTATCTAGAATAAAACCTCAAACATTGTCACTGTTGGTTTTTAACACACAGCCATCTTATGAACGGCAGATTCCTACACCGTCGCTCCAGTCAGCGCTGTTTGATCCCGCTGTTGCTGTGTCTGTATCTTAATCTGTCTCTGGAAGGATCTTTCTCTTTTTTTCCCTGACCCCCTACTTTACTGAGCATGATGCATTTCTCCAGGGACCGACCTCTTCTGATAAGGAGAGTCAGAGTCTCCGCCTCCTCAATCTATGGAGCATTTTTGTCTACTTCTTCCAAGACAGATTGGCTGGTTCTTTCGGAAGGACATGATATGTTCAGTTTTCTTCACCAACATCGTAGCTCTAATTCACAGCTGCTTCTTCAGTCTTCCTAGTGACTATCCAACTCTCCACGCACGGGACGCAATTGATAACCTCACGACTAGGCTCAGGCTCACCTTGGTCTTCAAAGTGGCTTCTTTGCGCTTTAACACTTTAAAGAGGCCTTAGGGAATACAAACATGTCAGTTGAGTGTATTTTTACCAAAGCACAGAAAAAAGAGATTGCAGAATTGGTGGAATTCCATGATGCTTAAACGATGATTGTTTTGGATAAATAAACTCAAAGAACTTATTTAAATGATGGGTAGTAAACATATGGTGTTTATTATTCCGAGAGGTAGTCTGGAGTGAAGGGAGACATGTCAGGAAGGATGTAAGATATATTCATGGACAATAATCCAGGGCGAGCTGCTTAACACAGAACATGTGGTTGGTACGTGCCCAAGAACTTGGAATGTGCCTTGTCTGCTTGTCTGAGAAGGAGTGATGACTAAATGACCTTGGAAGTTTCACAATTCTCTCTCTCTGTGTATGTGTCTCTGTCTCTTTCTGTGTCTCTGTGTGTGTGTGTGTGTTTCTTCTAGAGTCAGGACAAGACTTTAAGAAGGCTCCTCTAGGATTTCGAATTCAGGGAGCCTGACACATATTCACAAAGTTCTCTGGTTCTAAGATCATACACAAATGACCTAGGCGTGACATCTCACTGAGAAATCAGGCACAGAACCTTCCTTTCCAACCCTGTGGCTAAAATAGTAATTTAAATTCGTACTAAAATGTGAAGAGCTGATAGAAATTCATTCCCAAGAATAGTTATTGATGGAAACAAAGAGAAACAAGGATTCTGGGGAGCTGAGTAGTAGAAGGGGACCCCAGAGGATGGGCTGGGGTGAAATACTGAAAAGCGATGGCTCCCCCATTCACTCATTGCCATCGAGTCTACGTTGACTCACAGGGCCTCTGTGGTAGTTTCTCTGGGAGATTGTCCGTCCTTCTCCCGAGAGACCAATGGCGAACCGCAGCCGTCAGAGCGGCGTGGTCGCCGGGTTCGCAGCGCAGCTCCCAGCAGCAGTGATAAAGAGTGGCCCTGGCCCACTCCAGTGTAGAGTGAGGACCAGCTTCCTCCTTCACACTGAACTGCCGGCTCGATGAGCTTTATTACAATACAGACTTGGGAATCAGACCAATGAAAGGAAATCCTTACTCACGGTTTGGTTTTTCTGGGCCTTGTTTCTGTGAATCGACTCTGCCCTATAGCGACCCTGTAAACAACGCATCTGAGCTTCATGCTGTCCTGTGCTACCTCACAGGGCACCCAGTGCTATCCCCCTCTGTGTTCAAACCCATCGTGGCTGTCCCTGTGTCAGCCCTGCTCCTTGAGGGGTTTCCTCTCTTTCACTGACCCTCCATTCTTCCTGACAGGGTGCATTTTTTCCTTCAAAATTATTAAATATAAATAGTGTTGACTTCTGCCTCTTGGAGAGTTTGAAGAGTGGGAGGATGTGTTCAAGGAGACATGCTTGTGGAGAAGGAGGAATGCTGCCTGGAACAGATGGCTCTCGATAAATCCTAGAATAAGGATCTGGTTTAAATACCTGGAACTGAGTCTTGCCTCCATTCTGAGGTTCCAGGCATTCAACAAACATCTCAATATCTCAGTGTTTCCCTCTGTGAAACAGAGCACCTTCTATATATTACAGCATGTAGGGTTACAGTCTCGATACAATACAGTATTCGTTATTGCCTCCTAAACCCTTAGTCCCTAGCCTTCCAACTTTGAACCAGCAAAGATGCACAGTAGGAGTGGTGGAGCTGGACATTGCTCTCCCTGTCCAGCTCACTCAGTGCCATGAGGGCATGAAGCCCACAAAACATCTGGAGGGCATTGACCCACTTTGAGGAGACAGAGATGCATAAAGCATTAAGAGAAAGTGAGGTTTCACTTTCCTGTAATCAGGGATGAGAGATGTCTGCAAAGACCAGATTTCTGTTTATCTTTTTGTATCTGAACTTATCTGTGTTCTGGAAAGAAAACTACTCAGGGCCTGCGTTTCCTGAATTTTCCACCCCATCTGGCTGTTTTCCTTGGTTTGGTGTTGGCTGGATCAACCTTCCGACTTCTAAGAAAAAGGGCTTAGGAAGTTCCGACATGGCACAGAGCTCATTTCAGACAATGTCTTGAATAAGTACAAATAATAGAAACAGAAGGATTCAATGTTCCCAAATGTGTGTAGTGACTTTAAATCTGATGGGGGGAAAAGGCTTTGGCATAAATATGGCTGGGTTCTTTCTGAATCCAAAGGGCTTAAATCTGTTGAGCAACTGTGAGACTCCAGCTGATGTCTGGCAGTCCCTGTTTTGGGGGCTGTTTTGTATTAGTGATTGTCAATGTTTTGGACACTGGGAACTAGGGGAAACTTAACCATGCATCTATGAATTAGCATAAACAGATGTGTCTGGACTTAGATGCCTGATACGTTTCTAAAAATAGGATAGTCAATTTTTAAATTAACCTATGGGTTACTTATAATAGCTATCATAGATTTAGAAGAAC
This sequence comes from Elephantulus edwardii, assembly GCF_000299155.1. NCBI lineage: Eukaryota > Metazoa > Chordata > Mammalia > Macroscelidea > Macroscelididae > Elephantulus > Elephantulus edwardii. Next base: position 8,930,939 of record NW_006399753.1, on the reverse strand, counting down.
TCTTAGTAGTGCATTGCAAAAACCTGTTATCAAGTACTTCTACAAAATGCTAAAGAGAAATGACAGTGACTTAAGGACTAAGGTGTACCTGATGCAAGCCATGGTATTTTCAATTGCTGCTTATGTATCTTAAAGTTGGACAATGAATAAGGATGACAGGAGAACAGACACTTCTGAATAAGGATGACAGGGGAACAGACACTTCTGAACTGTGTTGTTGGAGAAGAGTGCTGAGTATTCCGTGGACACCCAAAAGATTTGGGGGAAGTCCAACAAAGGTGCTCCTTGGAGGCAAGAATGGTGAAATTTCATCTCACATACTTTGGTAATGTTGTCAGGAGGATCTAAATCCTTAGAAAAAGACATCATGCTGTGAAAGGTGTAGGATCCCAGAAAGACAGGAAGATTCTCAACAAGGTGATTGATGTAGTGAATGGAATAATGAGTTGGGGAAAAGAAAAGATTGTAAGGATTGCAGCGGAGGGTAAGGTTCAAGTACATTGTTCATAGGATTGCTGTGAGTCAGAGTGGTGTAGTTACACATTCAGCTGTAACACTAAAAGGTCAATGGTTTGAATCTACCAATGAGCTGGGGCAGGAAGATGAGGCAGTCTGCTTCTATAAAGCCCTACAGCCTTGGAAATCTCATTGAACAATTTTACTCCGTCTTTGGACGGCACCTAATGGCAGCAGGAATACTCCCTCTCCAGGGCTGCTCTGTGTCAGCATTGGCTCGATGTAGTGATGTTACTGAGGAGAATTCCTGTGTTGTTGACCATGTGCTTTGTGTCTTAGTCTGGGTTCTGGCAGACCAGGCCCTGAGACAAGGAACAGGATGTGTCGTTTATTTCGGAGGGAATAGAACCAGAGACGTGGGGAAGTGATAGGGAGACGAGAAGGCAGTCAACAGAAGGAGGACCATGAACACAGCTGCACTGTGGGGACTCGAGCTTAGCCTCTTGAGGAGTTTCTGGAAGTCCATCAAAACCCACACATTGAATTTAGCCCATGAGAGGGACAGAGACTGGGGTATTGATATAGCAGCTCTCAAGATAGCCTGCTTGAGGAGTAGAGGAAAGGTTAACTCTTCACTCGGCCAGCCCTCCTCTCTGGCTCAGATCGTGTAAGACTTTCTAAAGATCCCGGACAAAACCACGAGGCACATGTACAGGTACTGAGAGTTGGAGGCCTCAGTGGGAACTAGGCAGTGTCTTCTAGATTCTGCATATGTTAGTTCAGTTATTCTTCTAAGCCCTACAAGATGGTATTGTCATCACTTTCTGAGGAGGAAACTGAGGGTCAGAGAAGTTCAGTACTTTGCTCAAGGTTGTCAGCTTCTGATGAGTACAACTCAGATGTCACGTCCACCAGGTTTCAGTAAAAAATAAAAGCAGCAAGTATTTTAGTCTCGAGAGAGTTGAGCTGGTGCAGCTCTCCTGGGTGGCCAGGTTATTTTTGTAGCGACCTGAACGCATCTTAGAAGCAGGGATGGCGAGGCCCTCATGCTTTCAAGGTGTTGCAAGGGGAGGCTCTTCCTTGGAGAGGGGCATCACGCTTGGAAAGGCGGAGGGTCCTCGATGAAATGGACTGACACAGAGACTTCAGCATGGGCTCAAGTGTGTCAGAGATGACGAGGGTGGCACAGGGTGGGACAGGGTGCAGGTCTAACGTCCAAGGGCTCTCTCAGTCCTACTCGATGTGATAACACCTATAACTACCTGGTAACTGGCTTTGTCTTCCCCCTAAAAACTCACCAGCAGATGTAGTGAAATCAAGTCCGAGACTGATGAGCGCTCACAGGCAGTGAGTGATCAGCTAACAAGCTCGGGAAGCACCCCGCAGCCTGCTGGGAGCTCTAGGAAGCCCCATCTGTGTCCCTCTGTGCTGTAGGTGCCCCTGTTACACCTGTTTGAAGGGTTCATTTTACACACACAGTCTTATTCTTGAAACAAGGCCTGATTGACCTTCTGGTCAAAATCCAATGACCAAGGACCTGTCATTTCAGTGACATCTGGGTTTACTCTGGGGTCCAGCTCAGGGCGCACAGGGCTCCTAACTCTGGATCTCTCCTCTCTCGTCTTGCAGAGGTGGGAGGTTCATGCAGCACCCCCAGCTGACACCCATCTCTTGGACATTACCACTTTCACATTTCTAGCACTCAGCGCGTTAGTGAACAACAACACTCCTAATGTTGACTAGCGACGGAGAAGGCCTTCTCTGAGGATAGGGCTCTGCACAGGTGGTTTCAATGCTATTCAGCTCTCCTGGGCTGTGCTTCCACACTGTCCACCCTTAGGAAAAATGAGCTGCTTGTGCAGATATCACTCCATGTCTGTAGGAATGTTCTGAACCCTGACGGATCAGCTCCATGCCACGCCTCCTGGGCATTGAGTTTGGGTCCCTACAGCCTGGATCACAGGGACCTGTCTGAACTGACCTATCTCTCTGTGGGAGAAAAATGGACAGTCTCCTTCCATGCCACGTGCAGCTTCCTGAAAACTGTTCAAGCATCAGCTATGAGTCGGTTCCAACTCAAAGGCAATGGGTTGGGTGGCATCCACTTCCTAAACAACATGCCTCTGGAAACTCTATGAACTTTGATAAATGCCAACAGTTAGAGAAAGGCTTCAGGCCTTTTGTTCATAGGGTTGCTATGAGTCATGCTTGACTCTACGGCAATCAACAGCCACCACCACCATCAATAATTAAGTGCTTGGATCTCTGGTAGCCTGTGGCAAGCAGCTGCCCTGTAATCCTGAAGGCGTACAATAGTTTGAATCTATCAGATGGTCCACAGGAGAAGGATGGGTAGTCTCCTCCCATGCAGTTGTTATTGTTGTTAAGTGCTTTCGAGTCATAGGTGACTCATAGTGACCCTATGAACAAAAGACCTGAACGCTTGTATAACTTTCATCATTCTCCAAGTTCATAGGGTTTCCAGAGGCAAGCTATTTCAGAAGTGGATGCCACTCCTGCTTCCAAGCTTGTTTTAAACAGGGAGCTCCACCAAACACTGTCCACCATGGGCAACCATTATTACATTTGACACATCAGTGTCACAGTGTTTAGCATCACAGCAAATACGAGTTACCTCTGTACAGCAAATGGACAGACCAGTGCTAGACCACTTAGAAGAATGTTTGACCAAAAACAGTTAAAACCAAGCCTGAGGGCCACAGATTAAAATCACCCACCTTTAGGTTGGTAGCATCACTTTGAATCCACTAGGCCAACAGAGCTCTCTTGGTTATGAAATTAACTGCCTCTAAAAAAAACTTACTAGAGTTTCATCTATGGGTCTATTCCAAACATGACTGTACATAACAACAATAATCAAATATTGAGGAGTACACTAGGGAAGTTATAACCATCCCCACAATCCCCACCCTCGTTTATGTCAAAGTTTGGCTGTTGAGTCTCGGATGAGCTTTGTCCTGTTACAGGTTCATGGCAGCTTCCTTTGTTCCTATGTGGGTCTAACCAGCCATTGTTTTGTCCCGAAGAGCTTAGAGCCCTGAGGGGTGCATCTTGTTCAGGAATCCAAGATCTCAGGTCCAGAAGGGCCGGTGGAGGGGGCCAGGCCCTGATGGTACTGTAGGTGCCTGTGAGAGCAAGCACAGACCACCAGCTCCTAAAAATAGCACTCTCATTTTTCAGGTCTGCCAGCCCCGGATGGAACTCAGGATAGCCTTTCCCGTTTCCAGCGGGTTTATCTCTGGAAAGGTAAGCTGAACAGCGGAGGTGGGGGAGAGGGGCGGATCTCACGAGATTGTCTGCACCCATCTTTTGTTCATGTTGCTGCCCACAGAGAAGAGCAGAGGGTTTAACTTCCCATGTGAGAGCTCTGTGTGACAGGAGGGCTCATTCTTCATCAGATAAAATAGCTAAGACTGCGGACAAAGGAACGGTTTGGAAACTGAAGACAGCATCGAGGAAGGAGACACTGGCCCCTTGAGATAAAGTGCTCTGACCACAGGGCCCCTTTATTTGAGGCTATAACTTGGAGGCCTTGAGAATAAACAGGAGCCATTTCTCCCATGAACTGGCTGAGTGCCTCTCCCCCAGCGTTGAAGATGAGGGGACAGACCCCCAGATGGATGGTGCTGTGGGTTACTGCTTGAGTGCATGGAATGGGTTGGGGCAAAGTGGAGACTCAGGTCAAGTTCTGTGTGGCTCAGGTCAAGTCTATGTGGCTCAGGTCAAGTCTATGTGGCTCAGGTCAAGTCTATGTGGCTCAGGTTAAGTCTATGTTCGGCTCCTCCCTTCCTCCTTTGAGTTGATTGAACACTGACTGGCCAAATACTCCCCAGAGGTAGAGAGACTGTGGAGGCATCTGGGAGTGAGATGCATGAGACACAATAACCTTGGCCTTTAAGGGGCCCAAGTTTCATGAAAGAGATGGACCAGCGACTGGGCCAGCATATTTTCAGGTGGCAAGAGTTGGGTTAAGGCACTTAGGAAGTTCTCGGTTCCTCTGTCACTTACTGCCCTCCTCTTCCCACAATCCTTCCCATTTGCCTCAATGACCTGTTTCTGCACCTGTAAGTCAATCATGGAGAAGAGGGTAGGGCATGGAGAGACTGCACAAGAACCCTGGCTCCACCTCTTGGTCCCTCTGAGCCTTGTAAAGGCTTACCATGGGTAAAGGGAGGCTGAGACATGGTCCTTACTCAGAGCTGTATGAAAACCAGTAAGACAGTGCATGAACCATGCTCAGAACTGCACAAAGTGCATAATGAATGTAGTTAATGTGATGGTGGTGATGAAAAGGAAGAGGAAAAGGAAGGGATGATTAGCCATTTATTGAGCTGGTAACTAAAAGGCTGACAGTTCAAATCCACCAGCCATCACTCTGGGGGAGAAAGATGAGAAGACTCCTCCCATACAGTTAAAATTTCTCCAACTGGATGAAGAGTTGCTTTGAGTCACAACCAACTCAGTGGCAGTGGGCTGAGTGGTTTACAGGTAGGTAGGTAGATGGGGTGATTTATCACTTTTGCAGATGAGGAGAGGGTAAATGCAGTGCCAGGGGACACTCAGCCAGGAAGTGCTGGGGCAGGACCCTGTGGTCTGCACCGCACAGCCTCACGCTGCTGTCAGAGAAGGTCTGTGGCCAACTGGGAGGTTGGATATTATTTTCAATTTAATTCTTTTCTTTTTGGATTCATGAATCTGCATGACCTGGAGTTTGAGTTTTGTTTTGGTTACTTAGCTCTTGAAGTCTGGATTAAATTATTTTACCTCTCTGAAATAATGTCTCAGAGGTAACATGGAAAACTTTCCCTACCTTCACAGGGTATGTTGAGGGTCATTATTAATGAATATATTTTGTTAGCTCTCTACTTCTTTGCAGAGTAAGTACTTTCAGTATCAGGGAGATAATATTTCTATTAACAAGAGGTCCCCCCTAAAATCCCAAGGATTGTAGAAGTACACAGCTGGATTTGTTCAGACCTTATCCGTGGACCTGGCCGTGGCCCATGAGAGTGTTCCCATTACCATCCTGCTGATCAAAGGAGTGCCTCCCCCAGAGCCCCAGGGCTACAAGGCCTCTCCTCCTTTCCCCTTCTAGATTCTGACATGGGGTCTCGGGCTGAGTCCATGGGATGCAGAAGAGAGGCGGCACCAAGGTCTATGTCACCAGCAGAAACAGGTACTGACTTGAAATCTGTTCACACACCTGGACACGTGGCTGTGGAGACCAGATAGTGGTGCTGGGGATTCAGTTGATGAATCAGCCCATTAAGTTCCTTCTATTCTGTAGTATACACTTCGCTCTAGGCGGCTAACACCGATTATCTTCCTCATAGACATGGCAGCTTCTCAACTGGATGGTTAGGACAGGATATGAGGCAAAAGAATTGCCAAGTCACCCTAGCTGGAGAACAAAGTAACAGAAAAATGAAAAGAGAAACCAGCAACAACCAAACAAAGTACAAGAGACCAACCAACCAACAGTGAATAAGCCTCCACTCATCATAATTGGTCACTGTCAGCCCCCCAGAGCGTGAGCTCAACTGGAAAGACCTGGAATTGTTTAAAGAATGAGATATGGATGCGACCCATTTAGAAGGGGAGTCATTCTTTGTTCTGGAAGACGCAAAGCCACCAAAAACACAGATGGCGGTGCCGTCTAGACTTCGAAGGTTGCCCGCCTCTAGGGTCTACATTGATAGGATAGGAGACACAATGGGACAAACAACACACTACAAGCAGCTAGACTAGAGCTGGATCCCCTTTCCTGAATCTCCTCTCTACCTACGAGGCTCGGAGCAAGTTTGTTACCTGCTCAGAGCCTCAGATTCCTCTTGTTTAGATTGAAACTCACCTTCCTTCCTTTTGTCTTATCAGAGAAAATGTCAGATAAAACACCTGATACTTAGAAGAAGCCCCAGAATGCTGGATTCCTTCCCGTCCTCAGTTTTTATGAAGATCAAATGAGATAACGTGAACAAGGCATTAGCAATGGGGCTCTGCCCAGCGTCACTGCGTAGTCCTCAGGAGTCTATCCTACTTCCCCGAGTTGTTAAGGGGACTCAGGGATCATAGGCTGGTTTGGAGTGTGACCTTTCAGGTCGGAGGGCAGCGTTTGAATCTCAGCTTTGCCTGTCTCAGCCTTTGTCATCTAAGTGGGTCTCCTTCTCTGGCCTCAGTTTATTCTTCTGTTAGTGAACATCCTGGCCACATCCATGCGGTAGAACAGTGGTGGGGAACCAAGGGGGTAACTCATGAATGCAGTGGCCCAAAATGGAGGCTCAGACCTTGGTGGCTGTTATTATGGGATTGTTGTTTGGTGTCGTTCAGTGAATGATGACACAGTGGGTGGTGATTAGTGTGGAGCCCAGATCTCAGCAAGCACACTGTAAAGGTGGCCCCATTCCGTCTGTCTCCTGGTTCTCTATCAGGTCCGAGTCAGAGAACAGAGAGCAGGCCTGTCCATGCTCCCCTGGCAGTGGGTGTCCTTCCTACGAAGTTAATGTCTTTCTAGACATCACTGGGCACTGGTTGCCTTGCTGGACTTCCAGGTTTTCCTCCAGTGCCTTCCAAGCAGCCAGTGACCTTCCAGAGTTCCTGGGCAGTGAGTCCCCTGGCCTGTGGGGACTCCTCTGTACTTTGATAGATTCCCAGCTGGAAGGGTCATATATACTTCAGGGCAAGGCTTTTTGTCTGCAGCTCCAGGTCAGGCCCTGTGGCTTCTCCAATGTGTTTATCTCTTGATCTCTTATGTTCACTTTCAAGCAGGAAGATGACCTTTTCTTTATTTTTCAGATTTGGTGACAAAGAGTTTCTTCCCAGTGGACCTTAGCCAGATCACTGTTAATGCAAGCCGACAGCTGCCCAGCCAGCAGCACTGGCTTTTCAAACACCTCTTCTCGCCCCAGCAAGCAAACCTGTGGTGTCTCTCTCGTGAGTATTCATATACCATATTCTTCTTCTTCTAGGTCCTGGGATCACAGGCCCAACTTAACAACAACTGAGAGGCATATAAGGCTGAACTCCGTGTCATAACTCGAAAAGGATGCACAATGAGTGATGTAGAAGAAATGTGGGAAATGTTCCCAGTCGTTACGATGCTTATTCAGAAACTTATCTCTATTATGTTCCCAGCACCTTTTATTCATCTATCAACTATCCATCCATCTACTCACTCATCTATCTGTTCATCGAGCCATCTCTCTATCCATCTACCTATCCTTATGTCCATCTATCCATCCACATGTTCATCTATTTATCCACTGATTGCTCAATCCATACATACCTGCATGCACGCATCCGTCCGTCCATCCATCCATCCATCCATCCATCCATCCATCCACCCTTTACCCAGAAGGTAGTTATTGACCAGCCTTATGTTCTAGGCTTAATGTATGACCTTGAAAATGAAGAAACAAAATCCAAATTTAATCCAACACGATCCTGCCCTCAGGAGCTATCACACACTGGTGGCAAAGAATTGCACAAGAATGGGATCATGGATTTGAGGTTTTTATAATCCCAAGGCCTCTAGTCTGTGAATTCTGAAGGCCTCTCTGATCATCGTAGAGAAATCCAATGTAGTTCTACCCTTTATCTTCATATATTGCTGCCTTTGAAGCTCAAATCTCAGCTCTTTAGGTTCTGCCTTTAGTTTGGGACACATGATTCTCTGTTCTGTGTACACTCAACTACGAGAACCCCGATTTTCATGGGCCTTCCAGAGCAAACAGACTCAACTGTCCTGGAAGAGTGTAAACCGAGTATTTCCTCTGTGAAGGTCTTGTAGAAGAGATCCTCTCCTCTCTCAGTGTCCTGGGGGTTGAAATCCAAATGCTCTCTGCTCACAGGCTGTGCCCAGGAGCCATCCTTCTGTCAGTTCGCAGAGATAACAGATGGTGCACCTTTGTTCTTCACCTGCACCCTCTACCCCGAGGCCCAGGTGTGTGACGATGTGTTAGAGTCCAGTCCAAAGGGTTGCAGAGTGATCCTGCCCCACAGACCCACATCTCTGTTCCGGAAGAAAGGTGAGTGCTCAAATGCGGTGCTGCCTTTGTTGTCTGACTATTACACAGATTAGTTTCTCCTGCTCTTGAAAAGAAACTTATGATTCACTCAAACCACAATATAAAAATAACATTAGGAAAGATCTTGTTATTACTCCTTTGTTCTCAATATTGTCCTGGATGCAATTAAATCTCTAAGTAAAATATCTTTTTCTCCATCTGCAGTCATGCTGGAAGGTAAAGTGAAGAACTTCTATGCTCGCCTGCCCTTCCAAACACTCATGGGGATTTCCATTCGAAGTAAAGTGCCCATGTCCGAAAAATCCGTTTCTAACGGGTAAGCTGCCCGGCAGGTGGGGTGAGGTGTGGACTCAGGGACTGCTAAGATAAGGTAGGGTAAGGGTGAGAATAAGGCTCAGACTTCAAACCAAAAAAAGGCCCTGGGAAATCAAGCAAGCTCTCAGGGGACAGAAGAGGGAGAGCTGCAAATGTCCCCCAGGAGTGCTGGTTTGGAGCCCCTAAGATCCTCTGGCCAGTCTTGGTACTGGAAGCTGTGAGCGGGTTCAGCAACCACACTGAGTGATTTTCTCAAGACAAGGGAGGTCTTGAGAATTTAGTTCTGATAGAAATGTCCTTCTGGAACATTCTTAGTCTGTGTTGCAGAGCAAGTAAGGGAGGAGATCTCAAGAGGCAAAACCTTTGGAGAGCCATGCCTGAGCATTCGTCGCAGGGTTGTACTGGCTGTGAGCCACAAACTGGTCCTTTTTGGGGACACTTTCTCTATTGTTCTCCCCTAATCTGAAAGGATGGTAGGAACATGTTCAGGGGCCCACGTGGGCAGCTTCGAATCGGCGCACAGTCTATGTGTTCGACGAACAGTCAAGTGTACGTAGGAAGGCCGGCAGACTAGATTCTTGAGAGAAGAGCAGGAATTTGTTTTAAGAAAGAATCTCAGAATGATGGCATCCAAATTGACCAAAGCACCCCGAGTTAGGTAGTCATAAAGAAAACCATCCCTGAGAGACTATATTCAGCTCAGTCCACCCAGGAGGGTCTCGGACCACCAACCAGAGCCGTCTCCTCCCGCACCAGGTTCTTCGAGTGTGAGCGGCTGTGTGATGCTGATCCCTGCTGCTCTGGTTTTGGATTTCTCAACGTCTCCCAGCTTAAAGGTAACGCTGAAGCCAATGCGCCCTCCCTGCGTACAGCACGTCACAGTATGGAAGATGCACTCGCATCTCCATGTTAGACATGTCTCAGCACCCCACTTCCACAGATGGGGAAGTATGCCCATAGAGGAAGTGGGTTGGTGGCTAAGAAATGGCAACACTGGGCCCTGGTTTCTGGTCTACCGCTCTGTCAGATTGATACACACTGTCCTACCTGGTCAACACAGCCTTCCTTCCACGCCTCACTTAGCTGTCATCTGCTCATCTTGTAAGATTCTACTCAGCCAACTTGGTGTTAGATTTGCTCATGTGATCTGCATTTATTTTTT
>NW_006399753.1:8908163-8920156 GCF_000299155.1 Elephantulus edwardii | reverse complement strand
TAGAGATACCATTTGTCCCAGCAATTCCACTTCTGGGAATATACCCCGAAGAGACCATAGCTGACATCCAAGCAGATATATGCACACCCATGTTTATTGCAGCTTTGTTCACAATAGCAAGGAGTTGGAAACAACCTAAGTGATCTTCATTTAGAGGTTGGCTTAGTCTTGTGAAAGGAGCCATGTTGGCACAGCCATGATGACACATTTGCCCATCAAGCAAAAGTTCAGCTTTTGGGGTTCACCAGTCATTCTACGGGGAAAAGAAGTAGCAGGATTTTCTTGTAAAGTTTATCGCTTTGTGAATCCAACAGGGCATCTGTTCCCCTGTGCTCTAGAGTTTCTCTGATCTGGAATCAACTTCATGGAAATGAGTGGGGCAGTGTCATGCTAGTGACATGTTCCTGGGCAAAGTACTTCCTCTCTCAGAGCCTCAGTTTCATAACTTTGAAATAGAGATATTAATGGGAGCTTCTCTGTAGGGGTGCCTGAAAACCAGATTGTGTAATACAAGAGAAGCCTTAGCACAGCCCGGCCACACCCCTGGAACGTCCTCCACTGCCTCCAGCCCTGGGCTCTATGCTCAAATGTCAGGTTTTTCATCTGTACGTTCACAAGGAATAAAGATCACACCATGAATATAAAGTGTGTGCCGCACGTGTCTGCTGAAGAGTGTGCGTGAGGAATGTCTCCGTTCACTCAGGCGTGCCGTTCATGACCTTGGGCCTGGCCTTGTTTCCTTTTTTGCCCAGGAGGAGAGGTGGCGTGCCTGACCCTTAGCAGTCTGGGGCTTCAGACATGCAGCGAGGAGAACGGGGGAGCCTGGCGCATTTTAGACTGTGGATCTTCTGACACTGAAGTGCGCACCTATCCCTTCGGATGGTACCAGAAACCTGGTAAGTGACTCACCCCTGCCAAGGATGTGGGCACCTTTCACTGGCTGCTTCTTGATCATGGGTGATGATGGCCTCTGTCCAGAACATAGGTTAGTTAGGACTCATTGGATAAAAGCAACAGAACTAGATTGTAATTAATACAGTCATAATGTATTGGAAAACAATTTCCTGGCAGTCTTTTTATAGACTCAGAGCAAAGCTACCACCTAGGTCTCAGAAAGGTGGACTTGAGTCACCCTGAGGAATATATCCCACAGGAATTCATGGACTGTGTCTCTAGTGGGCCATTGGTGTTTATCTATGTGCCGCAACGATTTTGTCATTGCATTGACTTAAGACTCTTCGATACCCATGATTTTTCATGGTCTTCACATCCCCCAGCACATTATGCTGTCCAGAGTGGGCGAGGCTTGGGGAACGGGAATTATCATGTGCCTGTCATGTATGCTGGGGCTTCTGTCACCCAATTCTCACGTCACCCCAGTGGTATAAGAATGTAGGCTTGATGACTCTCCTCCGCACCCCCCCCCCATTTTAAGATGAGTATACTGAAACTCAGTAGGCTGAAACTGCATGCGGGAAAAAAACACCCACATAGCTCCTAAACAGAGTTAGACAGCAAGCTCCAATGTTTGGTGTGGTTGAATAAATATAATGGCCCCCCAACTAACCATCTTCCCACCTACCATGTCACTCTATTCAGCGTCGCACCAGTGACAGAATGTTAATGTCAAAAACCTTGTCTGACGAGTTGGCACTTCAACTCAACTGACAAGCACACAGTGTGTCTTTTAAAAAGGTTCATTCATAAACTCCCACACTAAACCAGTTGTTAGGTGGGCCTCTTGCTCCATAGCTGTATTCTATGACCCAAGAGGCCCAGAGGTCCAGGTAGAGTATGGCCCTTGATGATTGTTCTTCGTCCCTCAGTCCCGCATGCCTCCCTTGGCATCATGCTGGACTGTTCTGGCGCTGATTGCCACCATGCTGAGTGGACACCTCCCTGCCCATGTCCCCTGTGAGCCTCCTCTGATTCAGTCTGATCTGAATGCATCCCTTGTCTTTGCATTTTATTTCCACATCTTGAATTATTTTAAGAAAAGAATCCTAAGAACAACAGTAAAAATCTAAACCTGTTGCCATTGAGTTCGTTCCAACTCACAGAGCCCCAAGAGGACACAGCAGAATGGTCCCAAAAGGTTTCCAAGGCTGTAATTCCTTACAGAGGCAGACAGCTACAGTGTTCTCCCACGGAGCAGCTGGTGACTTCAAACAGTTGTCCTGTGAAAGACGGCCAAGTGCTTGACCACCGTGCTACCAGGACTCACAGGAGAAGGCTCAGGGGTGTAGAATTCAATAGCCTCGGTGCGTTTCTATTTAGACAAAAATGCTTATCCATGGCAGCCTCTGTACTTCAATTCCGAAGGCTGGGGAAGAACGGAACGTCTGTGTAGATGTCAGCTATGGGCATTTGGGAATTCTTAATTGAGCTCTCGCCTCAGTGTCTCCTTGCTCTTTCTGTTCTCCCACACTCCCTCCCACATCCTCACCCCACCAAAGGCTAAAAAATACCATTTTCCATCTACATAGTACTCAAGGGAGAGTTGGATAAAAGGAACTTAGAAGATAAATCGCTTGTTCAGAGATGGACTGGGCATTGCATCAGAGCATTTAGAGCAAGTTGGCAGGGCTTTGGAGGAGAAGCACCTCAGGGCTCTTTAGCCGAACCTGCTCCATCTGTTCTATTTCTTCTCGTTTGACAGCACCAAGCACTGATTTTTTCCATCACTGTCCTGTGGGGTCAGGATGGAGCCCAGGACTTGGACCAGGAATTGTAAGACCAGAGATTTACAAATTTGCAAAGGTGTCCTCATTTACTGAACACTGAGCATTGACCAGGAGTTCTGCTGGTGTGGTGGTTAAGCATTTACCTTTGAACCAAAAAGTCATGGTCTCGAACCCACGAGTCACTCTATGGATGAAACATGTCGGTGTATTCTGAAAGAATCACAGACTTGAACCACTCTGGGGCAATTCCACTATGTCCCGCAGGGGCACTGTGAGCTGGAATCAATTCAATGACACTGAATTTGGTTTTGGTTTAGAACATCAGATGAACTAGAGTATCTTCTGGTACAAACCTAACATCTATTTATTGAGCCCTTACTGTATGTCAGACCTGGTACTAAGCATTTCACAAACATGATGCCATTTAATCCTCACAATTTTCATCAGGTGAGGAATGAGAGACTCAGAGAATTATTGGTGGTCAAGCAGTTGATATATGCCAGGGTTAGAAGTTGGGCCCCGGTCTTTCTGACTCTAAATCCACCATATGGCTGAGAACGGATGAGAATCAGGCCCTGTCCTCAAAGTACCTGCAGCCTGAGGAAAGGTTATCAATGTGAAATTAAAGAAACAAATCCTTCTTCTGTGGCTTTCCCATGCCACAAGGCCAGAAGATCTGAAACAGTGCTGAGTGTCTGCTTGGGCCTTTTTCTGTACTGGGGAATAGGGAAAATGAGAGGAAAAGGACACAGTGCTGTTCCTTAGAAGCTCCCTGTCTAATCAGGAAAACATACAAAAATATAAAATAAATTATAGCATGATAAGGAAACCTGATGAAACAATGATTAAGCTTGCAAGAAGTAGATGGTTTGAGTCCACCAGCAGTTCCGTGGGAGAGGAGACCTGGCAACATACTCTGTAAAAATTACAGCCTTGGATGCCATATGGGGCAATTCTTCTCTGTTCTCTGGTGCTGCTTGTATGTGAGTTGGCATTAATTTGAGACTACACAACATCATAGCAGAAGAGGCTATGCAGACGAAGTTTTACACATCATCTGTGAGAACAAGGGAACAAGACACTAGTTGTGCTTGGAGGTCATGCTGAAAGGCTCCCACAGACCCACTTTGTGTCCTAGACACCTCTTGGGTTCCTGCCTCCTTGACATGGACGGTCCCCCAAGGCTGCCTTTCACTCTGCTTTCTCTGAAAGTCTCCTTTCAGTGACTCATTAATTAAAAGATTCTTTTTAATCTCTAAATCTTTTAATTCAGAGTTTAAAATGATATCAGTTTCTGTTTATATCCATGACCTTATATTTCCATGGGTGGAAAACAACCAAGGGTATGCAAGGCTGGGGTCACCCCAGTGCTAAGGTGATGCTATGGAAATGATTCACCCTATGTCAACTCCATGTGTTTCTAGAACTTTAATTAGCTGATTTTCAGAATCAGATCTCGGACCTTTTTCTGAGATACTTTTGGGTGGCCTTCAACCCTGACATTAACACCTGGGTAACCATTTGTTCCACTGAGAGACTATGATTTCATTGTTAGTGGCTCTCTACTTCCCATTTCAGAAAAAGAAGGGCAAGGGTTGGGTGTCCGAGGTTTAACTAGCATCTCATGGTCCTCGAAGCCCTGAGACATCAGAAAGGAGTGGTGAAGTGAGCATTAAGACTCTATGATCATCCCACCTGACAGCTAAGTAAGGAATCTGACTTAGAACACTGGGTAAATAAATTAGACTTTCTCCTGGTTAGGTCGGCTTGACCAGTACAAAATCATCTTTGAATTCTAGACATTCATATTTTCTTGTATTCAATTTTCTTTCACAGTCAAAATCTCATTAATATTCTGTAGGAAAATTCCAACATGCACGGCAACATCATTGGTACTTTCTTTCATCCCTATTTTTGTTAATCATGTATGTTGCATTGAGACACAATCTCTATAGGTTTAGAGAAAGCTGCATGATATAGAAGCAATTAGATTGAGCCTCAAAAGATTAGTAGGATTCTATTCTTCACCTTTCAGAAAACACTAGCACATAAAATTCAATGTTTTACAAAGGTCCTTTTACCACAAATCTCAAGAAAGCACTTTGATCCTGATGACTTGGTATAGAGTCACCTGGACTGAGTGATAGACTCACACCATTAGACTCTAGGCTGAAAATCCTTCCAATCCACTACTAGTATTATCAGACTTTATCTCCTGTTTCCAGGTCCTGCCTCTGTGTCAGACCCCTGCTCTGGCCCTAGCACAGTGGGAGCGTGGGAACACAGGAGAGTAGAATCCTCCTTCCACAGTGTGTTTAAGAAGACACAGAAGGAAAGGAATATTGCCTTTTAAAAATATTTTTAAAATTTTTGCTGTTGAAAGTACACACAGCAGAGCATTCTTGATGTACGGTTCAATGACATGGATTACATTCCCCTTTCATAATAGTACCTGCCCTTTCCTTTAACCTTTCTATCTATTTGCTATTGTCAATTTGATCCCATATAGTCTTTCGAAAGACACAATGTTTATGGGAGACAGTGTTTACTTGCTCATTCAAATTGTTTTTAGTTGAAAGAAGATTTTGGAGAGCATTTTTGGTGTAAGGTTTAAAGATCATCTCAGGCAGTAGTTTTTTGTTGTTGTTGTTGTCTTTGGGTTTTTTTGTTTTTTTTAGTTCATCCAGCAATCATAAATCCAGAAAGTCTGGATTCCACAAGAGTTTTGAAATGCTGCTAAGTGAACATTTCCTAGCCACTTTCTCTTTAGCAGAAGGAATTTGAAGTGTTTTCTCTCTGTCAACCTCTCTCTACCTCTGTGAGCATTGATGCTATTGTTCTCTCTGAATAGAGGATTAACACACTGATGGGCTGGTATTCCTGTAGTGAGATTAACAGTGTGCTTTGAGTGTATGAAAAGGAATAATCAGTTCTTTTCCAGAAAGTGTTATTCAAAAATGACTCTGGGGACAAACTGGATGTAGATAATGGGATGTAGTTGGAGGAGGAGCAAGGACCTTGCCCAGGGATCTTCAGTGAGGTACGCAGATGAATGGGACAAGGTTTCTGACACCATCAGTTTACAGAGGAGAAAACCTGCACAAGGTGGTTGCAGTAGCCACTTGGTACCTGGGCTAAGAAGAGAAGAGATGAGGAGACCCTGCTGGAGGACAGGGACATCACCTAGAGCTGGGGAAGGAGGGCAAGGAACCCAAAGAGCCTGCAGCAATAGGCCTAATGACTCAGCTGTCCAGAAGGAAATGGAAAGCCCCATGTTTTAAGAACTTTTTTTAATATTATTTTTTAATTTTATTATCATTGTGTGTGTGTGTGCGTGTGTACTGTCAAATCAAATCTGACTGGTAGAGGAGGAGATGGCCCCTCGTCTGACATACTTTGGACATGTTATAAGGAGGGACAGGTCCTTGGAGAGGGACATCATACTTGGAGGGTGGAGGGGCAGCACAGGAGGGGAAGACCCTCTATGAGGTGGATTGATTCAGTGACTGGGGTAATCGGGATGGGTCTGTCAGAGGCAGTGCGATTGGCACAGGATAGAGCAGAGTTTAGGGCTGTTTTACATAGGGTCGCTATGAGTCACAAAGGACTTGATGACACATAACAACAACAACAACAATCCAGCAGAGCACCTGGTGGATTCAAACCAAGCGCCTTTGGTATTGCAGTGCAGCTTCTTGCCACTAGGCCACCAGAGCTCCCTGAAGCGCCACATTTTAAACCATAGAGCTGGTAAGCCTGAGCTGTGGGTAATACAAATAGAACTCACTGAGACAGTGGGCCGCAGAGAAGCCGAGTTCTTAGAGCCCAGAGGACCAGGAAGACAGTGGGAAGTCGAGGGTGACTGGCTACGTGGTCACACAGCCCAGCTTCCTGGAAGGAGCTGCCACTGGGGGTTTGTATCATCTGCTCTTTGAAGGGAACTGGTGCTTCTCATCCTGCCCACAACTGTGCCTGGCAAGGAGGTCTTTGGTTTGCAAATCAAATGAAATGCGACTTCTAAAAGAAATGAATCAAAGCCTCACTGTTTCTCCTTTCTCTGTAAAAGTACTTGGCCCCTGAAGCAATATTAGAGAATCAAATTTACTTGGAAAGAAAATGACAAGCTAGTTTAATTACGCACTTTCCTTTCTGCAGCCCACACAGAAGCTACCACAAGTAGGTAGAATTTCCTGTACCATCCACTCCCCTTTACGGGAATCTACCAACAGCTTCCACCACTCACTTGGCGTGGAGCTCGCTCCGGCCCTGGGCTGCATTTTACATGCAAAGTCTTTTTAGGAGCCTAACTCCCCTGGGAGACAGGGACTCTTGTTAGTGGCATCCAGTGAATGTGGGTAAATATGTAACAACTGGTGAGGGTGGAGGGGCTACCTGACTTGTAGTGCATGCCATTTTCCATGGTGTAAACTCTTCGACCTCAGACCACTTCTTACTATCAGTGTGAGTTTATTGAAAGCAGAGGTGTAAAGAAATGAGCATGATTGGCTCTTCAGAGCCAGACACACTGGCTCCTGCATACCACCATGTAGATTTCAGTCAGGTTAACAGTCTTTCATACAATAAGTAGACCTACTAAGCAAGCACCGTGCTGAGGCTCACACAGTGAGCGAACGACAGAGCTGGAAGTACTTTTGATTTGATTCTAAAGGCCTCACTCCTAATCATGCTTGTTTTCACACTTTGTCTGGAGGCAGAAGGTTGGAGGAGGGGGTAGTTAAAGGCAAAACCACTAGGGGTCAAGGACCCCCATTCACCTGCTTCACCTGTGTGAACCCTGCCCTCTAGAACAGCTCAGACATCACGTGATAAGAGGGGAGTTAGTGTGGACAAGGTTCTCAACCTCCTTGCCCTTCTCCATACAACTGAAATAGCCATTGTGTCTCTGGGTCTGGTCTGTGGAGAGGGTCAAATTACCTTCAGTGACAGAACTCACTGGGAAAGCCTGCTCAGTGTTTTGCAAAGTACCCCTCATTGAAATGTCCATCATTCTCCATTGCACATCTCGGCAAAACCTCCCTTCTATTTTACATATGATCAACACTATTATAACTCAGTAATGTCAAGGGAGAAAAAGAGCTAAACGTTTGTTTTTTTCCCTGTTTACAGTTTCTCGAAATGGTGTTCCTGGTTTCTGTCCCTCACCCGCTCTGCCTCCCCTCGCAGAGAACGGTAAGCGCATTGCCTTTCAATCTCTCTGAGCAAAGTTGCACTTCAGAATCACCCCTTCTCTCTCCCTCCGTTTGCCCTGCATTTTACAAACAACCTCATTCTCACTTTCATGAATGCAAATTCCTATAGCTCTTATCAGCCATGCATGGGTGTCATCGCTCAAGGATGTAAATTTTGATTACTGTATTTATGCTGAGGTGTGAATATACATTATACTCAGCCTAGGTGTGACGACGATATATGATTATAATCACGTGCATAGCTATGAATTACTGTTCTTCTGAGTAAGTATAAATATATATTATTGTACTCATGTATAAACCAGCACCATCCCCACTGAATGGGTGAAGAAACCACTTCACAGGAATGAAATCCGGGGTCAAATAATAGAATAATTAGAAGCAGAGTGAAAGTGAAGCCCAGCTTCCCAATTTTCTTCTTGATGTTTTTTGTACCATACATGTATATGTATAACAACAAATATCTCTATAATAACAAATGTCTCTAATAAGTATCTCTCTCTTTCTCTATTTATCTATCTATCAATTATCTATCTATCATCTCTATCTATCTATTAATTATCTATCTATCTATCTATCTATCTATCTATCTATCTATCTATCATCTATTTATCTAAAATTGTCATTACTTTTGTGAACAGTTGAGTCCACTCCAACTTCTAGTAACCGCATATACTAGAGCAAAACTGCCTCACAGGGTCTTTAGGCTGGACTCTTTATAAGCAGATTGCTAGGCCTTTTCTTCCACAAAGCAGCTGATGGGTTTAAAGTCAAGGAACCTTTCTCTTACCAGCCAAGTGCTTAAATATTATGTAACCTAGGACTTCTTCTAAGTAATGTGTAGACCTTAGGCAGTGCTAAGAAGAATGTGTTTGTAGCAGAAAGTGAAAGAAGTCAGCCCTTCATTAGTGCCAGTGATTTGTGGCTTGCTGTCACCTGGATGCACCAGGAGCTGTGGTGGTGCCAGGAGCAGAGGCCCAGCCGGCACATGGCCCAGCCCTCACCATGGTGCACTGTCCTCCCACAGGAAGCATGGGAGGGTGGATGCAGCAGGCACTGGGCCCTCTGAGTGGGCAGTGTGGAAGTGGTGGGGGGCATGTCCAGTTTTCTACCTCCTGTTAGTCAGGAAATGAGAGGCTTGGCCTGGGTTCCAGACACCACTCAGCCAAGAGCAAAGCCACGGTAATTCCTGTCCTGTGACATGATGTCTGAGAAGCTCTAGAAGCCTGTCATTTTGGACACTCCTGAAGGGACAGAACATAGCTCAAGTGGGTGTATATCTACAGCCAAAGCTGGGCTGCAGGTATGAATGGCCTAAACCCATGCCATCTGTTCTCTTCACATATTTAAAATATCTGACTTGGAAGATTTGTAGGAATGCTTTTCCCTGAAGAGCCTCTATAGAATGCCTGTGATAATCACTAGAGATGCTGGTGGTGTTTGGTGCCATTAGGTTCACTAGGACTCACAGTGGTCCTGTGAATAACGAAGCTGAACCAGGTCCCATCCTGTGCTATCCTCGGCCTCTTTCATATACTTGACCCATTGTCACGGTCACTACGTCAGCCCATCTCTTTGAGGGTCTTCCTCTCTTATGTTGGCCCCCCACCTTTCCAAACTTGATGCATTTTTCCAAGGACTGGACCACCGTAACAACATGCCCCAAATGTGTGGGATGAAGCTTCACCATCCTTGTCTCAAAGGAGCACTCTGGCTGCACTTTCCCCAATACATTTTTATTTGTTCCTTTGGAAGTTGACAGGATATTCAGTACTCTTCTCAAGCAGCAAAACTCAAAGGCAATCATTTTATAAAGATGTTGTTAAGCGCTGGCAAGTCATAGATGACTCGTAAGTGCTGTCAAGTTGTAGACGACTCATAGCGACTCTAAGAATGAAAAGCCAGAACACTCGCATAACTTTCATCGTTTCTCCAAGTTCATAGGGTTTCCGGAGGCAAGTCGTTTTAGAAGTGGCTGCCACTCCTGCTTCCAAGCTTATTTTAATTGGGGAGCTCCAGCAAACACTGTCCACCATGGGTAACCATATCATGTTTGACACATCAATGTCACAGTGTTCAGCATCACAGCAATCACGAGTTACCTCTGTACAGCAAATGGACAGACCAGTGCTATACCACTTAGAAGAATGTTTGACCAAAAACAATTAAAAGCAGGCCTGAGGGCGGCAGACTAAAATTACCCACCTTTGGCTTGGTAGCATCAATTTCTGCCCACTAGGCCAACCAAGCTCTCTCTCTGTTTATATTAAATGTAAATATATTTAAAATATTAAAATAATAAAAAATATTAAAAATATAAACAATGTATTATATAAGAGTAAAATATACAAATTTTATGCATGTGAACTCTGGTGGTGCCTTCTCTAGGGAGTTCTGCTGCTTCCCTGGAAGCAACAGCTCACCGGTTGTTCTTCTTGGGAGAGAAATGGGTCAAACAATCTTCTCCCTGTTGTGATTTGCATAAAGCCTTGAAGACCCGTCAGAGGGTTGTGATGTGGCGGCCCCTACACAATAGCTGTCTTATAAATAGCTTGATCGGTGCATAGATAGATGGTTAAATTTTAGCTACTAAAATAGATTGCTGTTGTTTTATCATTGGGTTGGAAATGACTAATAGCTGGCCCTCCAGCAGGTTTTCAGATTGCCCATCCTTCTCCCAGGGAGCATCTTGTGACCTCAAACCAGCTTCTTGCTACTAGGCTATCCATCACCACACCAAGTGGGGCTTGAAAAGAAGATACTGGAGAGCAAACAGCTGCCCTATGTCATACCCAAACATCAGATGGATTTAGGGTTGTGTCAGGGTTATGTGCAAACACGGTAGAGATATACAGTCCTAGGAGAGCATTCCTTCCCAGAGTACTACCCTCATATATGCACAGTCCCGCAATAGCAAACAAAAAATAATCTGGAATGGATATAGAGGTAGACATGCAAGCTGAACAGGTGTGGGAAGGCAAATGAAACTATGAATTTATATAGACTTGGCAGAGGATATTTCCACATATGTATTGTGCTGCAAATATATCCATGTTTATAGTTGAACTTAAAGATAGTAAATTATGAAAGCTTCTTAGTCATAAATAAGAACTTTGGAGAAACAATTCACTGGGCTTGGGAGCTTAGGGCCATAGTCCTGGGGGACATGCTTCTGTAAACACACTGGAGGGTCAGCTATGGCTTGGTTCCATCTCTACGGTATACAACAACAACAACAAAAACAACATATATGTATATATATTATGTAAATCATATGTAGACGTTTTTGTTACTGTTTTTAAGATATATACACATAATTTATTTACATAATTACCTATTTATCCATCTCGTGTGCTCATGTATTCATTATCTGACTTGCTCATTTATTTATCTGTTACCACTTTCCTGATGAGAACAATCTATTTGTGAGAAGACACATAAGGACAGTACGGTGTCATACGTGGTTGTGACAACAGTGTTGCCAGGAAATCACAACGGAGTTCACACAGTCATTCTTCCCTTTTTGGAGATGTGACTGTTAGTCTTTATTATTAGAAAACAGCGCATATTCCACCAGCTCCATGCTCAGACAAAGCCTTCTCCTTGGCCTCCCCATCCCATCTCATCCCTGCCTGAAACTGTTCCTTCATTCTGAGACTTTGGCCACTACAACTCCTCTCCCTAGAAGGGCATTCTGGGACCTGCATATCTGGCAAGTTCATGCCAGCTGCAAACCAGCTCCAGTATGTATGTGGGGCCAGAATTCAAGACAGAAGGTTTGTTCATCTTCACATCATCCCCATCAGCCAGCCAGGATGTCATAGTCTCCTAGAAAGAAATTGACTGCAGGGACAGCTTATTCACATAAATGTCAAAAAAGAAAGAAAGAAAGAAAAAAAAAAAAAAGACAAGTCTATCGTTTTAAAGGCCATCTCTGTCAGTTCTTTAGGAAATAAAAGCCAAATAAATTTATCTAACTCTGAGGGGCCCAGCAATAAGGTCTTGGTTCAGATCTCAGCCCAGTCATTGAACCTCTCTTACTCTCTGATTCTCTTATGTGCGTATTCTCCCTCTCTCTCTCTCTCTCTCTCTCTCTCTC
>NW_006399753.1:8869495-8908063 GCF_000299155.1 Elephantulus edwardii | reverse complement strand
CACACACACACACACACACACACACACACATAGTGGCAAGATCACACCTTTTCATACCTTACACCCACTTTACAGTATCCTGAAGGCAAACACACACATACCCCCCGCTTCCTTGGATTCAGGAAAAGGGGTGTACCCAAACCCCCAAATCTAATTCAGAAATTGAGAACACAGATGGAACACTAGCCCTGCCTTTCTCCTGGCTTCAAACCACACCTGCTAGACACAGATTTAGAAATGCTTTGACAGCTATTCCCACTTAGAAGCATCTACTCAAAACCATAAGCCTTTGGGAAGGAAGGTGGGGACACTCCAGCTTTTTGTTGCCAACTTCAGATAACTCCAGTGTTAACAATGTTTAGCAAAACCAGAGAGAACATTGTCCAGTCACCTGAAGATGCTTAAGCTTTGATTTCTACAAGTCCAACAGTATTCATTGGATTTGTAAATATCAAAGTACTCTTTGTTGAGAAGTTTATAAAATAAGAATATTTCAGTGATGACACGTAAAATTGGCAAATACACTAAAAACCCTTCATTTCACAGTTAATAGTCAGTATGCAGCAAAGAGGAGTCCTGGTAGAACAGTGGTTAAGGGCTCAGCTCCCAGCCGCAAGGCTGATGGTTTGAGCCTACTACCTGCTCCTTGTAGAAAGATGTGCTAGTCTGCTTCTAGAAAGCTTCAAAATCAATGAAACCCACTGTCGGGGGACAACCCTGATTCATGGTCATTGTCTACTGGGCTTCTAAGACTGTTACTCTTGTTTGTTTATTTCTTGTATACATTTATTTTTCTACTGTGATATGTGTGAACGTTTACAAAGCAAATTGCTTTACTTGTAAATCTTTAAGGGAAGAGAATGCCACATTGTCCCCACACCCCTGGGAGCTGCTGGTGGACTCAAACCCCTGACATTTCAGTGAGCAGTCAACACGTTACACACTATGCCACCGAAACTCTTTTCCTATAACAGCTGTTACCTTGGAAACCCCATGGAGCATTTGACTGTCAGCTGGAGTCACTGTGAGGTCAACAGGCTGGGCCTTTGGTGTTAGGTCTGTAGCTAGGAACGACTCCTAGTGGAATTTTCACTCACGGCCATGCTGTTGTTTCTAATTCAATAAGACCCTCTCTTGAATTTATGGCTGGAAATTGCAATGGGAAGAGACTGCCTGTCTTTCTCCTGTGGAACCACTGGTGGGTTTGAAATACTACTCTCTACCAGCTTGTCCGCAAGAGAACTGGCATTTGGGTTTCCACCCGCTATTTCAGACACACTGCTATTTAGATTTGCCACTGAAATAAATCTAGTATTTGGGTTGAAAGCCACAGGAAAACACAGACTTACGAGTCCTTGGGAATTTATATTCTCTGGTGCTTTGTCCTCCGTGACCTGCATGTCTAGTGGAGGTGGCTGCCAGCAGAGGGAGCTGCTAGTGAGACTGGAGCTAAGCTGACAGGATTGGGTGCAGGGACAGGAGCCCTCTGAGTCTGACCCACTCAGCTCTGCAGAGTCTCTTCTCTGAGGTCTCCGCCTGGAGCTCAGTGACAGGGGCCGAGCCAGGCCCAGGGAGGGATAGAGTGGAAGTGGCTACAGTTCTGGTGGAGATGGGCACAGTGGGCATCCTCACACTTGTGGCGCAGGGAGCTGGCTCAGTTTGTTTCTGTGACGGAGGCGATGGTCAGTTATGTTTCTGTGCATTGCTGTTAAGGCCTGTGCTGTCCAGTACAGCTCCCGGAGACTCCACGCAGGGCTACTTCATATGGAACGAGGCTTTTGGGTGTGGCTCTTAGTTCTGTTCCTGATCTTTGTAAAAACTTACCTACAGGTAAGCTGAAGGGATTTGAAGCAGATCCTTATAGAGACGGAAGTAGTAAAGCGTAGAGGTGTGGCATTGAGTGGGTCAGAGTTCTAATTCTGTTCTGTTCCCACCCTGTGTCCTATACCTAAGACAAGCCACTGTGAACTCTGAACCTCCATAAGGAACAGATGGAATTCGAGATGTTTCCTCCATCCTGCAGGATTTGAATGAGGCCATAGTGTCTTCACAACAGTGCTACTGTCTGTTCACAATCTCTCTATCACTATCACTTTCATTTTTTAAAATTTTTTTAATTTTTTTTTTTACTATGGAAAGCACTTTCTTATACTGGTCGCACAACTGTTGATAATTTGTAAGACCATGTGTCCACAGTTGAGGTATCTGAAGACCACGGCCTCAATGGGGCCAACACAACAGCTAGGTATGCCAATTTTCAAGGGTTCGATACCCCACCCTCCCAAAACAGAGAGGGGTAAGGGTTATAGGCCAACAGATAAGGCTGTGGCTTCAGGAGGTGACCAGCCTGAATGCACAGTCATCTGGACTTGGGAAAGTTACCTGCAGTCCACTGAGGACTAGTAATTTGCTCTGTGCTCTCATTCAACATCCCAAGAGAGGCCTCCACCCAACTAGTATCTGTCCAGCTCATGTTAGCTCATCCCAGGCTCCTATGCGTCAGCATTTCCGTGGCTTTGTGCACAGTGACTCAGCAGAAGACCCAGTTCTCACACCATCTCCCAGGAAGCTTGTGTGTGTGTGTGTGTGTGTGTGTGTGTGCGCGCGCGCGTGCACGCGGGGGGGGGCGGTTGAGGGTGGAGCTGGAGATTTGAGGTGGAGTAGGGGGAATTGACAACAGTCAGACTTGTTAGAGAGAAGTCATCCTACCAACCCAAACCTTTGAATTTCTACTAGGGATTTTGATGTGACTCAACTCAGTATCTTGGATGAATATGGTGCAAGTCTGGATCCAAGTTTGGCTTTGTGTATGTGGTTTTTTCTTAGTTATAATTTTTCCCCTAGAAATGTCTTTGAAGATGCCTGCTGGGCCATCCTCATCATCCTTGATATGCTGGGGTTCATTGCTACAGTCACTGTGTCAACCCATCTGATTGAATGTCTTCTTCTTTTGCTGACCAGAGTCTTGTTGTTGTTGTGTACTGTCAAGTCAGAATGGACTCACAGCTGACCCTCCAGTGGATTTTTGGAGGCTGTAAATCACATCAGAGGAGATTGCCCATCTTTCTCTCACGTTGTTGCTGTTTGCTGTCAAGTTAGAACTGACCCTTAGCTAACCGTCCAGTGGGTTTTCAGAGGGTGTAAGTCGCATGGGAGGAGACTGCCCATCTTTCTCCCACACAGCAGCTGGTGGGTTCGAACCACATTCCTTTGCGTTGACAGCACCAACTCCTTCCCACTAAGCCATAGACTGGTATTGCACATATCCTGGCAAGTAGAAAAGGCGTAAAGAGGATCTCCGGCTTTCGTGCTTTATGATGCTTTGGCATCCAGATAGAGCTTGTGTTTAGAAGTGCTGTTGAAATGCTGATGGGACCCCAGCTGTTCTGCACAGCGGCAGCCTGTCATCCATGCACACGGGGGGACAGGTGGAGAGCAGCGTGCAGACTTGGCTCCGAGCCCGCTGGTGACAGCAGATGAGGATGAGTCAGCTCTCACTCAGGAGATGAGCCCCACCCTTCAATCATAGCACTTTCCCCCAGACACCAACCTAAGCGTGGAGAGTGGCCAAGGCTTCCATTTCAAACTCGTAATTGGCAGGTTTGGTCCTGAAACCCCATCATAATCCGTCTCTAAAATTGCAGAGTGCTCGCCAGCTAAAAATGTGCAACTCCATTTGGTCGTGATACAAAAACGCCACCTGTACTGACCATGAAAATAGCAACCTGTAGAGAAGGTTGACAAGTACGTGAGATCTTAGAGTCTCGCGCAATGAAAACAGATCCCAAGCTCAACACTTGCACTTCTGAGGTGGGCTCTGGAGCCTTCAGCAGAGAATGTGGTAATGCCTGTGTTATAACGTGGTAATCAGAACCGGGCATTCACGTGGCTCTCACTGAGCCAGTGTGAAGTCTGGTTACATTGCTTTGGCAGCATCTCGGGTGAGTTTTCTCTCTAATTAAAAAAGCCAGTGATAGTACGTTGTTCTGCTGCCTTTTTAACCACTCTAATTTTAGTGACCTCCTGGGTGCTCTGGTTGTCAAAGATGGGTTAGAGATCAAAATTGCAGGCTTCCCACCATAGCTAAGGGCATGGTGCTATAAGCGAGGAAGACCTCGCCATAATGGGGCATGCACTTCTGGAAAATGAGCTCAGCTAGTTAGGAAGCTCGGAGGCGAAGGAAGGGGCTTGACTAGGAGCCAGGAGGCGAATTCTGTGCTTGGTTTGTTAGTGTTCCAGGTTGGTGTTCTTGGTTCTTCAGGCTTCTCATTCCTCACGTGTGCATGGCCCGTCGAGTCCCCGACCCAAGCACTTAATTCGGGTGCTCTCTGGAGATGCAGTGTGATAAAAACATGGATATGCTTTGTAAACTTAGGATGCGACAAGAGAATTAAGAGCCCCTAGCAGCACAGAGCATTCCGTGTTACACTGGTAACTGGAACGTCTGAGCTTTGAGTCACCAGCCACTCCATGGAGGAAAGATGGTCCGCCTTCTCCCGTAGAGATTTCTAGGCTCAGAAACCCAACAAAGAGTAACCTGGAGTCAGAATTTACTCAGCAGCGGAAGTCTGAGTTCTCTGGTTCTGATTTAGACCTAAGGTTGCCGTAATGTTTGACAAGCACAAAGCAAATGCCCACAGACGTTTCCTAAGAGGGTCAGTGACTATTCTGAAAGAGCATCAAAGAAAAAGGCAAAAGTGTCGACTGACGTTCACAATGAATTATGTCTGGATGCAGTGCCCACCAAACACCGCTCTGGACTGACCTGGAATCAGCGTTCCAGGATGGACATGGAGCCTTCGCTGAGAAGCAGCATTTTTTCCTCTGTAGAAATTTCGAGGGGGATCTTGGTGACAACATGGTTAAGCATTTAAATACTAACCAAAAGGCTGAGTGTTTTAATCCATCAGCAACTCTAAAAGAGAAAAACCGTGGCAATCTGCTCCCGTAACATGTATAATCCAGGAAACCTATGAGGCAGTTCTCGGTCCTGCCGTGTTGCTGTGAATTGGACTCAACAGCAGACCACTGCCACCACCACCACAACGTTATTTCTAGGCAATGGAGTGACACTGCAGGGCCACCGATTGACGTGGGCCCACAGTCCTTCCAAGCAGGAGAGGACTTTGCAACGCCTCCCCTATCCTCATGGGCACTCAGTGACCCGGATGCACCATGCTCCAGCAATGCTCTTCCTCTTTGCTCAGACCACCTCCTCTGCCCTGTTATTCCTCGTCAGTCACCTTTGCTGGCACAGCCACATGGCTTGGCCTTGGCCGGCATCATGGTTGGCACTATCGCAGGGTGTGATCCAGGCACATGAGGACCTGGTTTGCATCATTCTCACCACTTCCCTTTGGCGCTATTGGACATGTAATTCCCACCTCCCTGTGCGTCGTTCCCTTCATCCTTCAAGAGGGTGTATAGGAGGGTTTCCCAGGAGACCGACTCTGAGGTGGAGGTTTGCATGAAGGAAAATTAGCAAGGGGGGCTCTCGGTGATAGTAATTGCAAGGGGGGTGATGGTGGGTGGGCCGGGCCGGGGGGAGGACGAATGTCAGTTTAAATTGCAACAATGGCTTCTCAGAGTTATCCTATCATGAGAAAAAGGATCAAACTTTATACATACTGTTGTTTTAGGTGGTGATGGACCCATATGGTCCCCATGTGACAGAGTAGAGCTTCCGCACTGGGGTTTTCAAGGCTTTACAGGAATAATTCACCAGGTCTAACTTCTGTGGAGATGCTGGGATGATTCTTTCTAGAGCAGAGACACACCCTGGAGGAAGATTCAGCTGTGGACCAATAGCCACCAACATCCCATCAGTTGGAGAAATGAGAATCTCAACTGAGGAAAGAGGGTAGCACGGTGTCCGCTACAGAGGGTGTAGGGCCTGTCCCCTTCAATGAGATTCAGCGAGTGTCCATTAGAGAGGGTGCTGGGCCTGCCCCCTTCAATGAGATCTGAAGACACGAGAGCCATGATGCACAGTGTACACGGGTCTGGGATGGTCATTACTAGTTCTAACACCTAACGGTTGCATCGTAACAACCACATTCTGGCACTCTTTTTTTCCCACCTTCCCTCCTGTTTCACTGCGAGGCACTTAAGGGAAGTGCTGCAGTTGTTAGGTGCCAGCCAGGCAGTTCAGACTCGTGGCAGCTCCATGTATGTACAACAGAAGGGCACACCACCCGTCTGGCACCATCCTTGTTCCTCTGTGGAGCTGGAGCCCATGGCTGCAGCCGTGGCATCAATCCACCTCCCTAAGGATGTTCTTTCTGTCTGACAGTTGTACTGAGCACCATGTCCTTCTCCAGGGGCTGGTCCCTCGTGATAAGGGAAACATCACACTTGTATTTATTAGTGGTATTATGTATCTTTGGGTCCCTACGCCTGGCTGACGCACTGGGCTCATGAACAACTTGTAGCCTGGAAAGAGGGAGAAAGGGACAATGGTGGTGACATGAGAAGTGTCCCTGAGGTTGGGAACGTTTGAGAGGGCACAGTTATTGATCCTACACACGGGTGGGATCTGTATGTGACCATCCTCTGCTTTTTTCTTAGTCTCTCTGGATGCATGGCAGCTGCTGACCTCCTCTTCAGTCATTGTTGATTCGTCCATCCAGCACTTTGACGTGGCACACATTAGCACTGCTGCCGACAACGACTTCCCTGCCGCCAGAGACCTCTGTTTACTGGGTAAGAGGAGTTGCCTCTTCTTGGAAGCGTGCCTGGCATGGGGTTTTCAGTACCACTCAAAATTTTGACCTCAGAAGCACATGTGAGAGTCCGTGGTAATGTAGGATGCTTGGCAGGGAGGAAATAAACTAAGACATAGATCCTGGACAGGATCTCTTCTGCAGGACCCCTACTGCTTTCCCAGGATCGATCTGTAGTCCAGGTCTCGGGGAAGATAAGCCCACCAGCAAGTGAAAGAATATTAAGGCAGGTTCTGGGAAGATCACAAACAGAATCCTCGAGTGGTCTGAGGCAGAGGGGATTTATGGAATCCTGGCCTCACTGTCCTCAGATGACAGGCCATTGTGGAGAGGAGCAATTACACCTGTCTGGCCAGCTGACTGTGCCAAAGCTGGGACCAGGGGTGAAGTCAGAGCTCAGCAGACATTTTTCAGTTGAGCACACGTTTTACAAGTTAGGATAACAACACGAGAAAACACGTCTATAATGTAGACAAGGATGTCACATGCAGATTCATAGATTGCACACCGCACGTCTCTCTGGATGGTGCCATTCCTGGATCGGGTGGGGCATAGGACCTTAGGCAGCTCATAACATGCCCAAACAATGCAGCAGCCTTACTTTCAGAGCTGCTCTCAAGAAGGAATACCACGATGCTAGGAATCACTTGAATTATCTAATGTAGCATCGGACACTTTATGTCTAATGGAGTGTCTAAGGAGTGGCTCTTGGTGGAATTCAGTGGGTACTGTATGGAGGATAGAGGACACAGACGAGACACAAAGAGAATGAAGCTGGAGACGCAAAGGTTGGAACATGGAAGACCTTGTCTGATAGAACTTGATTTTGTGTGCAGCTAGGGAGCCATGACAAGGATACAGTTACCAACTACATCGTAAAACCCCTAGATTTTATGTGGAAAATGGATTTTGGAGAATATCAGATTCCTCACACTATAATCTTATATCCAGATCCTGCTAATGCTTGGGATGTACCACTGATACTCATTTGAATAAGTGGCTGGTTGTGTGGACTGGCGGATGGATAGATGAGTGAGTGAATGGAGAGATGGATAGATAGATAGATGATAGATAGATAGATATTGACTGAGAGAAAGATAGAGAGAGAGATAGAGATGAATCTGGTGGCATGGATGGGTGGATGGATGGATGGATGGATGGATGGATGGATGGATGGATCGTCCATGGACTAATGAATGGGTGGACTCATGGACATATATATGTATGCATATGCACAGGTGGGTAGGTGGAAAGATGGATGAATAAATGAGTGTGTGGGTGTATGAATGGGTAGATGGGTGGACGGACATACACATGGATAAATGAATGGATACATGGGAACCTGGAAATATGGATGAATATGGTGGTTTTTGAGGTCTACATTCCATGCTTCTCCTTCTCTACAGAGTGTTCGCGTCACCAGGCCTGCATCGTCACCACTCTGCATCCCCAGCCTGGGGCTGTGAGGTGCATGTTCTATGCTGACACCCAGAGCTGCACACACAGTCTGCAGAGCCAGAGCTGCCGCCTGCTGCTCCGGGAAGAAGCCACCTACATCTACCGCAAGAAGCCAGGTAAGCCGTGAACTGTGTAGCTGCTGCTGGGAGCCCAGGTGTGGCCTGGAAGGGACTCTTCAAGCGTAAGATGATTTGACAGGCAGTGAGTGACTTTTGAGATATATTTAAGGAAAAGTTGGTCAAAGTTACTATGGCCTAGTTGACGCGTGTAGACTGAAGAAGGTAAAGAAATTACTTCTAACATAGCTTCTCGCCTTACTTTTACTAGATGATTCCTTTAAATTATAAAAACAACTCTGTTCTTTGATTTTCCTAGTAAAATAATTAGATAGATCATTTATATTCTTTTTTTTGTGTGTGGCTAACAAACTTCTTCCTTACTCTTTATTTCATTCGGTGCTAACATCCTGCGTGTGGGCAGAATGGGAGTCTTAACTCTTCCTACACATCAGGAGACTAGGGCCCAGGGAGTTAGGTTACCGCTCTTCTCTCACACAGGCAGTGATGCCAGAATGCAGCCCCATCTCCCATCCTCACTTGCTCACCACAGAGTGCTCTCTGGATCATAAACACTTCCGAGGCAGCTTTTCCTGGTTCAATTTAGTTTAAAAACACTCTGTGGGTTGCTGCTGTGTGCCAGGCATTGTGCTGGGTGGTTAGGATCCAAAGAAGACAATCGAGACAAACTCCATAGCTGAACAGCGGTCCTACAGGGCAGAGAATGGAGCCCTGGTGGTGTACCCCACAGGGAGTGGTGCTGTTAGCCTGAAAGCCGAGCCTCTCTGGTAGTTCAAGTCCACAAGCGGCTCTGCAAGAGAAAGACGGGCAGTCTCCTCCCGTGTGATCTGGAGCAGATGAAAATACCCCGGCTTGGGGAGGATGCACTTTCTTCTTTAAACTGACGTCTGTTCTCCAGAGGGTGTTAGAAGGCCTGCTATTTCAGAAGTGGGTGGCCAGGCCTACTTCACACTGCTCCTTAGAGGCAAGGATGGTGAAACTTTGTCTCACTTACTCTGGGTGTATTTTCAGGAGCAGTAAGTCCTCGGAGAGGGACATCATGCTGTGAAGGTGGAGGGTCAGCAAAAGAGAGGAAGACCCTCAATGAGATGGGTGGACACAGGGACTGCCACAGCAGACGCAGTGCTGCAAGTGAGCATGACAGACGTTGCAAGCACGGTGCAGGATAGGGCAAATTCAGCCTACGGTTTATAGGGCACTCTGGTGGTCTAGTGGTAAGAAGCTGCACTGCAATTCTGAAGGCACACGGTTCGAATCCACGAGGTGCTCCACAGGAGAAGGATGAGCAGTATCCTCCCATGTGATTAACTGCCTCTGAAAACCTGCTCGAGGCGCAGCTGTGGGTTGGTTCCAGCTTGATGGTAAACAACAACAACAATGACAACAACAACAATAGTCATATCAATGAAAGAGAGGAAGACACCTCCCCACCCCCAGTGAGATGGGCTGAGGCAGTGACTACAGCAATGGGCTCAAATGTGTCAGAGATGCTGAGGATGACACGGGATAGGACAGGGTTCAGATCTGTCATTCACAGGATCTCTGTGATACTGGACTCAACCTTAACTAAGAGCAATTACAACAGGAGTTGTATTCAACTCAGAACGCACCAGCCCAAGGCCCGTCTGTGCTATAGGTATTCAGCTCTGCCATTATTCTAAGAAAACAGTAATAGTTATATCAGTGTTCTAATAAAACTTTATTTAAAAAAAACCAGACAATGGATCAGACTTTGCCGAAAGCAATGGAAGTCCTTCAGAGTTGTCATAAAGCCAATTCCTCCCTTTTTCTGTGCTCCCATCCACTTCTGTCGTCACGCCAGGAGAATGACCTCTAGGTCAGAGCTGGAGGAGACCTTGAGCTTTAGATATCATAAGTCATGTTTTACTTACACTCTTGTTGCTGTCATGTGCCTTTGCGTTGATGCTGACTCACAGGGACCCCACGCACAATAGGATGAAAATTCTCAGCCCTGTGTCATCTTCACAATCTGAGCCCATTTTGCAGCCGCCGTGTGAATCTCTCTTTTTGAGATTGTCCCTCTGTTATTATTTATTCCATTTGTGTTCTTTTTCAAATATTCCAAAACTCTAGCCTATTGCCTTGCGTTCAGAACCTACTCATAGCTGATCTTCCAGCAAATTTTCAGAATCAATCACATAGGAGCTTGCTTATCCCCTGAAGCCACTGGTGGATCTGAGCCACAGAGAGACACGGCCTTTGGATTAACAGCCTCACGCCCCACACATGGCTCCCCCAGACCTCCTTCTGTACCGTTTAGTCCACTCAGATGTCAGCAGTGCACTTCTGCAGTTGTGTAGCTAATACCCAGACAGTCCTGTTGGAAATGCTTGAACTGAAGAGTTCTGTAAAATCAATCAGGACACTTCTCTCGTCATTCTGAGAGACTTGATATCCACGGGAAATTCTCACTTGGAGCAGAAGATGTGTGGGCACATGCCTCTGGCTAGAATTCACTTGTCACTAATACACAAATACAACTACAGATCATTTCCTGAGCCCAGGGTCACATGGTCCGACAATGTGCATGTCCTGGAAGGGACGCACCACTTCTGCAGTTTCCATCAGAAGAGAGGCTGCACACTGGCCATGTTCCCTAAATTTTATCTCATTCTGTCCAGGATTTGCTGGGCAGCGTGCTCACCCCGCTGTCAGCGCCACAGCAGGCTTGCCTTCCCTCGAAATTCTTTCGCTTTTATGATTTTCTTTCTTCACTCTGGGCTTCAATAGAGTTGGATCCATGAAATGTGGCTGCATCCTTGAGCCAAAGAATCGGCTTCAGAAGCTTCTGCCACATTAGTCTCCACGGTCCTGAGGGCTCACTGAAGTTCTTAGATTTGTGATTGCAACAGGAAGTCTCGTGAGCGGATCTGTGGGGTGAGACGAGCTGGGATTTGTGATTGCGGCCAGATGAGGAAGGGACAGTCACTTCTTTCCATCCCCAGTTTCCGCTTTCAGTTCTAACACTTGATCAAGTTTCTGGCAACAGATTATTGTCATTGGGTGCTCTTGAGTTAACTATGACTCAGAGTGACCCTAAAAACAACACATCTAAACCTGGCTCCACCCTGCACCATGCTCAGGACCTCTGCCAAGTTCAAGCCCCCTGTTCCATTCACTGTGCCAGTGTGTCACACTGAGGACCTTCCTCTCTGTCACTGACCCTCTTGTTTTCCCAGCTTGATGTCTTTTCCAAGGAGATGAAGTACCATCATCTTTGCCTCTAAGAAGCACCCTGGCCACACTTCCTCTAAGAATTGTACTTGCTTGTTTGGCAGTCCGTAGGGTTTTACTGTTATTTTTTTCTCCCTTTCCTCTTCCTGTCTTTTCCTCCTTTCTGCCTTCCCCCCATTCCCTCTTCCCTCTCTCCCTTTATGCCTTTTCTACACCCTTTCATCCAGGGGTCTGTGATTGGTTTAATGCTGCCCTGGGCTTGCTGAAGTGAATGAAACACCTGTGGCCTCTGCCCTCCCGGCTTTGATGCTCTGGGGAGATACAGACAATAAATCTAAATGACGACAAAGTTGTGTCCCCGGAATAATCAGGTCCCCACGTGCTGCTTGTCTGCCTGATAACCACATCGTGTTCAGTGAGACTTCTGTGTGGAATGAAGGGGAGACTGTACCATGTGGTGTCTACTTCCTACCTAAGAGGCGCTGTGAAAATACAACAGTGTGCCACATATCTCTGACATGCTTGCATTATGGCTATGGCTATTATGCCCATTTTGCAGATGGGAAAATTAGGGATCCGAAATACGGCAACGTTTTCTCCACAGGGAGCTGGTCCGACCCCAAACAGACTATCTGTTCCTCCTCCCCAGGCTGACCCACAGTGAACCTTCCGACAAACAAAAACCAAAACAGTCAAACAAAACAAACACATTTCACCCCCTTCTGATGCATGTTTACCCCATAGAATGTTGCAGAACTCTTGCACCAAAGGATCTCTCAGGCTGGGAACCTTTATGGAAGGAAATGGCTCCATCTTTCCACACAGCAGAGCAGCTGATGGTTTTGAACCACCAACCTTTCTGTTAGCAGCCCAGAGCTTAACCTACAAGGCCACCTGAGCACCTTGGAAGCCTTTAGCGTGGTGCTGGGTGAGAGAGGCCATAAAAGCATTGTGGTGACGAAGGGGAGGAGATTGTTACTGTCATCGGGGCCGGAGATGGGATCCTGAGCCTGGGGAATGTTGCAGCCTGATTGGGGAGAAGTACAGAGATGAAGCGAGGAGAAGGCATTAGCGTGTCGCTGGGTGAGGGAGACCGGAACGTTACTGGATGGTTCAGGAAGGAGTCACTGTGGTGCTTTACAGGTGTGCTTGTGCCTGACACAGGGCGGCACATTGAAAACTAGCCTGACTACGCTTAGACTAGCAGTCTTACTGAATTACTAACCCTTTCAAACTCCACTAAGGGGTGGCCATGTGTACTATGTGTGTGTATGGATCATATTCGGAATACCTGTAACTGGAGAGGACACTGATGGGCTCTCTCTCTCTCCTCCTCTCTCTTTCCCTGACCCCTCATCCACGTTGCCCCTCCTGACAGACACTGCCCTGTTCAGTCTCGAGGCATCTTCACCTTCAGTGTCCATCACCACCCATGGCCGCCTGCTGGGCAGGTCTCGGGCTGTCCAGGTGGGCACTGCCTGGAAGCAGGTCATCCAGTTCCTTGGAGTGCCGTACGCTGCCCCACCCCTGGCAGAGAACCGCTTCCAGGCTCCGCAGCCCCTGAACTGGACCGGCTCCTGGGATGCCACCAGGCCTCGGTAAGGGGACAGTGGGCACAGGTTGGGGAGAATCCTGAGACGTTCTCTCTTATTCTCCATCAAAGCAATGCTCAGCAGCAGAGAACCATATTCTGAGTTGAGTGCTGTGAGTGGGCAGGAGGTGAGGAGGCCAGAGGAAAGTGGGTTCGTGTGAAACCCATGAGCTGACGCAGCCTGTGCTCTGTCCCTGCCATGGTTCAAGGACCCAGGCCGGGCCAAGGGAAGGGCTCCTCTCTCCAGCAATTGGCTCCCAAGATCCCCTGGGCAGTGCATCCTGGGAGGATTCTAGAAGAGTCTCTAGAAGAGTGATGGTGTCTGTGGGCTGAGGCTGGAGACGGCTTGTACACACCACGCACGTCAGTTACATCTGCTTGACAATGGGCAGGGTCCTGTCCCCAGGCCTCATCTCCCAGTCACGTTTGACGTTAGCAGGGCTGGGAGATACAGCCCAGAAGGGAAGGCTGATGAGCTCGTGAACAGATTTCTTTTACAAGAGCCCTTAGTTATTTCTTTTCAGTAAACCCATTGCCACTTTGTTGACTCCAACTTCTAACAGCAGAGGCGGAATAGTCTAGGCAGACCAGATGTCCTTCAGAGCGTCCGAGGCTGTGGGCTGCTCGGGGCAGACAGCTGTGTCCTTCTCTCATGTAGCGGCTCCTGGATTTGAACCATCAGACTTTCAGTTAGTGCCTGAGAATGTAATCACTGCACCTTGAAGGCTCTTTTTAAAATTTTTACAGACAGATAATGGTAAAAAGAGTTTCCCAAAAAGAAACCAAGGTTGTCATTTCCCATGCCCCTCCCCCATTGGCTGTTTTCCGTTTTGCCCATTTTGTGCCGCTCACAGACCACTGTTAGCAGCTAGCATTTTAGTGAGCTGTTCTGTGAATTGTCACTTAGAATGCTCAAAAGAAAAGAACCTTCATCCATTTCCCACCTCCTGCATGTCCCCCCTTTAGCAAGCTCCTCTCTGTCTGTCCTAGGACAGCGACTTCCATGTCCATTGTCACCCAGGGCCCGGTGCTGAACAGGTCCCACACCTGGGCAGATAGCTAGAGGGCTTTGTACATCCCAAGGCAAGGAATCCTGAGGGCTGTACCTGGACAGAGGCAAGAGGGATGCAGAAAGGGCCACTCTTGACACTGACCCAGCGTTGGCAAACACGACGAGGAAAGGCTATTTCATTATTACTTTTGTTGGTATTGAGTTGAGCTCGACTCATTCCACCCGATGAATAAAAGGCCTGAAGCCTTTCTGTAACTGTAAACATTTATCCAAGTTCATAGAGTTTCTGGAGGTATGTTGTTTAGGAAGTGGATGCCACTTCTGCTTTCATCGGAGTGATTAAATATATCTCATGTTGAGAAATACCCATTTGACAGATAAGGGATTAAATCACAAGGGTCTTCAGTGGTAATTGGAGATCTTCAGGCCAGTGGATTCCGGTGCTAAAGAGACTGAGCTGATGGCTGCATGCAGTTGTATTGTGGCTGGTCTCCCCAGGTTAGGCATGGCCCCACGCATGGTCTCAGTTCTTCTACCAGAGCTGACACATCAGGACTCTATTGATGGCCAGAGCAGGCCAGAAGGCCATCGAACAAATGCTGTGCACGCCTGGGATGGGGGAGGGAGCCCTGCAGTGACCAAAGTCCTGAGGGGCATCATTGTCTCCTCTTTCTTGGGTCATTGAACCAGCACCCTGTCTTGGAATGAGCCGAGAGAGGGATGGATACTCTGCTATCCCTCCATTCACACACCACTCCCCTCTCCTCTTCCTGAAGCTTCCTCCTTACCAAGAGCATGGTGTTATGTCTTACCTTACTAGGATAATGGGCTGTGAGCTGGCCAGTGGTCATCCTGATGGGACACCAGGTGTGGTCAGGACAGTATGCTATGTCTAACTTCAATGGGACACTCTATGGACAGGGTAGTGGTGGTGTCTCACCTTGGTGGGCCTCAAGGTGTGAACAGGACAGTGATGCTACATCTCACCTGAACCAAACACAAGGCCATGCAAAGGACGGTGGGCTTTGGCCTTGGTGCTGGGTGGGAAGTGTCCCATCAAGCTGCCTCTCAGAAGTCACTTGCTCCGTACCTGCAGGGCCAGCTGCTGGCAGCCTGGAGCCCAGACGCCCTCACCTGGGATCAGCGAGGACTGCTTGTACCTTAATGTATTTGTCCCTGAAAACCTGGTGAGTACGGAGGCCCACGTGATGCTGTCTTGGAATGTCCCCCTGGGAAATCTGCTCTCCCACAGTGACTCACCCCTCAGGAAGGGCTCCATCCAGGCCAGGCCGTGCCCTCGGCACTGAAGACTCAAATGGTTGAATTCATGGAGGATTCCTCCACCACCTTGCCCTGCCCTTGCCTCCTACACCACCTGACTGGCGCTGAGCGCCACATAGATGGTGCTATCCCCATCACATTTACAAAGGACCTGCTGCCCCCAGACACTGTCCTGGTGCTGGCACACAGCCAGGAACACAACAACGTCGCTGCCCGCCTGGGCTTCCGGGCATTACCTCTGACAGTCCTGTCTAAGAACTGACAGGGGCTGTGGGGACTCAGATATCAGGATGGGAAGTGAGTGGTTACAGGTGATATTTGCGCAGTGGTGGGGGAGACTGAGGTGTCAGGCCAAGCCTGGTCTATGGCATTTAAAAAGACCACAGAAATTGTTTCTTTGGGATAGGCATTGCCAGCAGTCCTACTAGCACAGATGGTTAAGTGTTTCGTTCTTTACCGAAGAGTTGGAGGTTCAAACACACCCAGTGGCTCCACAGGAGAATGATCTGGAAATCTACTCTGTAAGGATGATCATCTAGAAAACCCCTAAGGAGCAGTTCTCCTCTGCCACACGCAGACTGTACTAGTTGGAGTTGACTCAAGGGTACCGAGTAACATGGATTACCAAGACAAATTTCCATCTCAGAGGGGCTGAGTAAAGGTGACACTGAGGGCAAACAGGTCTGTCTGCCAGAGGGTGAGAACAGGCTGCTTCTTGGAGGCAAGGATTTTAAAGCCCTGTCTTACATACTCTGGGCATATGGCCAGGAGGGGCCAGTCTTTGGAGAAAGACATCATGTTTAGAAGGGTGGAGGGACAGCACAAGAGATGAAGACCCCTGGACGAGATGGATTGACACAGTGACTAGGACAATGGGGGTGGGTGTGTCAGAAGCAATGAAATTGGCTCAAGATAGAGCAGTGTTCAGAGCTGTTGTTCAAAGGATCACTGTGAGTTGCAAGCAATTTGATGGCACATAACAACAACATCAACGTGAACTTAGAGCTAGAACCCCAGAGCTTATACCAGCCATTACTCCCTTTGCAATGAGCAGGAGTCTCCCCTCTCCGACCCTTGGCTTCTTTCCTGGAGATTGCCTTGAACCTGGCTGTCAGCAGAGATGGGGGCGGGGTGACAGGGAAATCTGGGGCTGGCACCTGTGACTGCGCCTGCCTGGGGAAAGGTGTGCCCACTCAG
Source organism: Elephantulus edwardii (assembly GCF_000299155.1). Lineage (NCBI taxonomy): Eukaryota > Metazoa > Chordata > Mammalia > Macroscelidea > Macroscelididae > Elephantulus > Elephantulus edwardii. The sequence goes on along the minus strand of NW_006399753.1, from coordinate 8,891,530 downwards.
CTCTTGTGGTTTAAAGAGGCCTATCTCCAACCAGTACCCTTCTCCACCGCCCCAGGCCCCCAGTGCCTCGGTGCTGGTCTTCTTCCACAACACCCTGGAGGACACAGGGACAGAGAGGCGGCTGGCCGTCGACGGTTCCTTCCTGGCTGCTGTTGGCAACCTCATCGTGGTCACTGCCAGCTATCGCGTGGGCATCTTCGGCTTCCTGAGCTCTGGTAAGTTCTGGCCTTGATGGGGACAGCTGACCCCCTGGGCCCAGGCTTGCTCTCTGTGCAGGGTCAGCTCCTTCCTGAAGGCCCTGGCCTCTCCCCACCCAGCTGAGCACATATCACATCAACTACACCTGCCATCGTGGTGACCACCCACAGGTGATGGTACCTGTTGACAGTGGCCTGGTGCTTGCTAAGCTGTCCCAAGCACATCAAAGGTTTATGTAGATTTAGAAGAGGAATCAGGCCTGAGGTTAGAAAGGTAGTGACTTGATCAAGGTTCAGTGGTTAGGCAATCGTAGCGGCAGAGTTCACTGGGAGCAGAGCCCATTGCCCTAGAGAACTTCCGGTACACACAGCAGCCCTTCTGCCACAGGAAGGCCAGCCCCTGGGAGTGAGGGCTAGGCGGTGACAGGCTGCTCTCCTCCCTTTTCACTGTGGCCCCACTTGTGAAGATCAGTCTTCCTGACCCCCACATGGGCCCATCATCACCCTGGCAATGCCCTCTCCCTCCCCACGCAGCTTCAGGGCAGAGTTGATCCCTGGGCCAGTTGAAACCTGGCCACAGTCCTTCATCTCCAGCCCCACCTCCCAGGGCAAGAAAGGCTGCCGAGAGCTGTGACTGGGGGCTGGGGCCCAGCTCAGAGTCTGCTGCTCACTGTGCCCCTGGGCCCCAACCCTGTCTGTCTCCAGGTCTTAGTTTTCTGCTCTGTAAAGTAGGGGTGACTTTGCCTCACTTCCAGGGCATCAGGGGTCTCTGGGTGGCCCGGTGAGTTCTATGAAAGGAAGACGGTTGGTAGCACCAGCTGCTCCGTGAGAGGAAGATGAGGCTGGCTGCTTCTGGAAAGATTCTGGCCTCAGTCACCCTGTGGGGCAGTTCCACTCTCCTGGAGTCGTTAAAAGTGGACTCAGAGGTGGTGGATTTGGAGTTACTGTGGGGCTCCTGCAAGGTGGCGCCTGGGAAAGGGCTTCAGAAGTGGTCACAGGCTGTGCAGGACCTTGGACATGGACTGCGTGGCCTTGTGTCCCAAGTGTCTCCTTTAAAACCTGCAGTGGCTCGTATGTCAAGTACTAGCCAGCAGGTGGGCGACAGAGTAGCTGGGATGGAAGATTTGACTAGTGGATGAGAGGTGAAGAGCACTGAGTAAGAGCAGGCCAGAGGAGGGGCATGCGGGGTGGCTCCAGGGGCCTTCACGGCGAGGGGAATGAGGGCGGCACAGGTCGTGAGGACCAGGGAGGAGCTTGCGGTGAGGGTGCAGATGGGATATGGACGGCACGTTCAGACATAATGTGACCGCAGACAGCTGGGACACTTGCTGACAAGCAGATTTCCGATTTCCTTTCGAGCAAAGAGGTCCCTTGCCAAGGGCTGGGCCAGGGCAGCTGAAGGCATAGTTTTTACTCTCCCCCCTAAGCTTTTCTATTTGAACTGTGTGCTTCTCAGTCCCTTAAAGAATCGTTCTCAATGTTGGTTTTCTCCTGTAAAGTGAAGGAAACAATCCCTCGCCTCCTTCACAAAAGGCAGTCCAGGTAGCAGAGCTAGTTATGTGCTGGGTTGCTAACCAGGGGTCAGCAGTTCAAATCCATCAGCTGCTCTGTGGGGAAAGACAGACAGTCTGACTGGGTGAAGATTTCCAGCCTCAGGGAGCCCTGGAGGGAGGGTTGTTGAGTCAGCCTCCACTCCACGGCCGTGGGAGAAGTTTCTGTATGGTCTTTCACGTACGTTTGATGAGAAGCGACCATGCAAAGTGGGCTTTTGAAAGCTTTGGGGAAGCATAAAGAACAACTTGGGGGGAAAAAAGAGATGTTCTCCTGTGGCGGTGACTCTGCAAACACAGCAGGACCACAGCTTGTTGGGACCGCCCGTCCGCCGATAGCCATGGGGCACTGAAGCTGACCACCACAGACAGCGGCTAAGCAGACCCAGCTGACGTTTTGGCTTCAAGCATTTGTAGACAGAAGAGAGTGAATTTCCATGTGGTGTCTGTCTCCGAGGGGGTTTATGACTTTGTGGACTTCTCTTACCGAGAATCCATGTGCGTCTGGATAAGCGGCCAAGGGGTGGGGGGATGGCAGGAGCCCCCAAATCCCTCTCGTAACCTGCACCCATGACCGGGGCCCTGGCATAAACCCTCAGGAAGCATCCTCACCCTGGCCAAACCCTCTTCACCAGGCCGTGGCGCTGGAAGAGCAGCTCGGTGAGGCCAGCCTCCCGTGGGCAGTTCACAGGGGACACCTAGACCCAGGGGTCTGAGTGCTGTCACTTGTGCTCATTAGTACCTTTCACCCCAAACCAAGCCCACCACTCAGAGCGACCCACTGGGATCAAATAGAACTGCCTCCTCTGGGTTCTGAGCCTGTAATGTTTATGGAAAAAGACAGCCTCATTTCCCCCCTATAGAGCAAGTGCTGGGTTTGAACCACTGACCTTCTGGTTGGTGGTGGATTGTTTTAAGCACTGCGCTACCTTTGACTGTTGTTGGTGAAGCGACAACATGAAGAAGTATCAGTTGTGTTGTCACTGGCCACCTCAGACATCTAGGAAAGGCCTGGAGATTGAGCAGAATCGGTCCTTTGCTCTTGGTACTGGTTTGGTCCACACCCCGTTTTTCTCTGCATCACTTGATTCTGACTCCTTGTGACTCAGGAGGACAAAGCAGAGCTGCCCCTTAGGGTATTGGAGACTAATCTTTAGGCCAGGGAACTGTGGTGACGTAGTGCATTATATGTTGTTCTGATAACTGAGAGGCCGCTAGTTCAAATCCGCTCTGTGAGAGAAAGCCAACACTCCCCTCCTGTGAAGGTTTACAGCCTCAGGAACCCGACCGAGGGCAGCTGTGCATCAGAGTCAGCTTGATGGAAGGACGTGGTGTAGGTCCTACAGAAGCAGGCTGCTGTGTCTTTCTCTAATGCAGCAGTTGGTAGATTTGAACCCTTAACCTTGTGGTTGGCAGCCCAGTGCCTAACTACTGCAAAACATCTTCTTCGGTTTATTAGAGCTTCTCACAAGGAAAGAAAAACAAGTGCAGAGAATGGCAGAGAGAGGCTTTTTCAAGACGAAAAGGAGAAGGGAGGTGGGCATGATGGGGACCCTGGTGTCCTGCCAGTGTGGACTCATGTGAGGGCAGGAAGGGCACCCACAGCAACCCCCTGTGGGTGTACTGGGGCCAGGGGCACTGACCACTTGTCACACAATAGGAGCGATGACCGAAGGATGAATACATGAGATCAAAGTGTCAACAGTCAAAAGGACCCCGGAAGCAGAGTTTGCAAGTGGGCAGCCCTCTTCTGTGTTGAGCTTTGAGACTTTAGACTCCAGCAGGGATTGTGTTACTTTGACCTCCAGTCCAGGCCTCAGCCAGCACCAGGCTCAAAGCTGCCCTGTGCCTGAGAACAGCCGCTCTCTGGGCACTGGTCAGCCTGCACTGTCGGTCCCTCTCTGTATGTCACTGCATGTGATAAACACCTCCAGCCTATACCGCTGCATCCCAGAGAGAAATGGTCCCAGAGTCGGAAAAACCGGCAGAGGCTGGAAGCCAAAGGGGCTGCAGAAATTGGTCCAGACCTGAGGACAATCCTGCAACAGCGCAGACAAATGCTTCTCTGCTGGTCGCGTGCCAGCCAAGCCCAAGAGCCTTTCCGAGGAGCTGGCCATGCTCTGACGCACAGCAGGATGTGAAGGCCAGGGCAGGAGACAGCCACTTCTGCAACCCTGGTCCTATGGACAGGACACAGGTACCGAGTGACTGTCCTTCCGTAGGGCAGTACAGCCAGGGGCAGGCAGGAGATGTGGACGGGCCCCTCATTCCCTGAAGGCTGTGGGGACACAGAAAGCATGCTTTGGACAGACCACCCTGGGGACCACCGTGTGCTGGATCCCCTGGGTGGGGTCTGCCGGAAGAACAGCACAGCATCCTGCCCTGGGCAGCACCATCACACATGCAATTCCCTCTGACGGCACTTGGGCGCTAATTTGGAGACCTAGAGATATATTCTTTTTAAATGTATTTTATTTTATTATTTGTGTGTGTGTGTATACCGTCAAATCAGATCTGACTGGTACAAGAGGAGACTATCCCTCCTTCTCCAGCAGAGCATCTGGTGGATTCAAATCATAGACCTCTGGGATTGCAGTGCAGCTTCTTGCCACTAGGCCAACAGAGCTCTCCAAGACCTAGAGATTTTTGTTGTCATTGTTGTTAGGGGTGTTTTGGATGCTATTATTTTACTAACATGATATTTATAAGGACATGCTTGATGCCAGGCACTGGCCTAGTTTCTTTAAATTTAGAAACAAGTTGAACCTGGTGGTCTGAGCTCTGGCGGCGTAGGTGGTAGGGATCTCTCCTGCTGATTCAAAGGCCTTGCCTCTGGCTGTTTGAAGCCGTCAGCAGGTCCACGGGAGAAAGATGGGTAATCTCCTCCCCTGGGATTTACAGCCTCAGAAACCCGGCGGAGGGTCTGCTGTGAGTAGGTTTTGTTTAAACAGCAATGAAGGTGAGCTTTGGTGGCACAGTGTGCTATGGCCTGGGTTGCTAATTGAAAGCTCAGAGGTTTGAATCCACAAGTTGCTCCAGCAAAAGGCAGAAACTAGAATTCATGCGAGGGTGGATGTGAGCCCGGGAGCCAAGCTCTCCCCACTGCCCAGTGCCCCGTGGAAACAAGGGTCCTGATGTCTGGTAACAAAGTATTAATCCCCTCCGTGGATCGTAGGCCTGGCGTGGCCCAAGGCCGTGATGATGAGTCTGAGATGGTGAAGGACACTAGAGGAAGCTGCCCTTCTGTTCACAGGGTCCAGCGAGGTGAGCGGGAACTGGGGACTTCAGGATCAGGAGGCAGCTCTGACCTGGGTGCAGAAGCACATTGGACAGCTGGGCGGGGACCCCAGGCGTGTGTCCTTGGCAGCGGACCGCAGTGGCGCTGACGTGGCCAGCATCCAGCTTCTCACCTCCAAGGCTGCAGATGCCAGACTCTTCCGAAGGGCGGTGCTGATGGTGAGTCCCATTCTCAGTCCTGCCTCACGCAGACGCTGGGCTGCAGATGCCGGGCTGCAGACATTGTCGGGGCTGGAGGCTCACGATGCTTCTTGAGAACGGGGGTGGGTGGGGCCTTGACTTGCTTGGTTTTCTGTTATCCTGAGTCCTGAGTGTGGGTCCTGCTGGGGCGATTCACCTGTGTATTCATAATTCCGGGACAATGCAGTACCCCCTGACCACTTCTCCCTCATCTCAGAAATGAGCAGTGTTAGATGGGATGGGGCGCTGCTTCCTGAGAGTTCTCGTCCTGAACCTTGTCAGCGCCTTGTCGATAAATGAGAAGAAGGGGGTGGGGCGTGGGCCGAGAAGCTTTATGGAGGACACAAAGGTAAGAGTGAGGGTTCACGTCTGTCCATAAGATGCTGAGCAACACAGGACTGGTCACCTAGAGGGGACAGAATAAACCCAGATAGCGCTTGTCCGCCTCCCAGGGTCACAGCCCTGAGGGTCTCTGTTTGAAGATCCCCAGTGGTCTCTGTGTTGGATGGTCTCTTGCTGACAGGCTTCGTGTTTGGGTGTGGATTCCTCCCTGTGCTGTCTGGTTTCCCCAGCGGTCCTTGCTTTATCCCCAATGAGAATCCATCCCAGTGACATCTCTGGAGAATAATTCTGACTCTTTAACCTCACTGCTCGCTCTGTCGCGTTTGGGGTCACTTCGTTCTTGACGGTTGGGTGGAGGTGATTATGCCAAGCTTAGAACTCACCACTCAGTGGTCTGAGTCCTTGCTAGTGATGATAATATTGCTGAAGTTATGATGCTGTGATGTGATGTAGTAGATAATGTATTGGGCTTCTAGTAGGAAGGTCCGCCATTCAAATCTACCAGTCACTCTCAGGAACAAGCTGGTGATCCCTGATCCCCTGCTGTAAAAACGTAAGCTGTGGGACCCCGCTGGAGGTGCACACATGCATGCATGCCTCTGTCCTCTTCTCTGTCCTGCGGACATGATTGGAGCCCTCCTCACTCCAGCGGGACTTGTTTATCTGCGGGGGCTCTGGTTGCAGTGCACAGTGAGCTGCGTTTCTAGACCAAAGAGAGCACCTCTCTGGCGGTTCGAATCCACCAGCTGCTCCATGGGAGAAAGATGGGCAGTCTCCTTCTGTGTGATTTACAACCTCCAAACCCCCACTGGCAGGTCAGCTGGGGTCGGCTCCGGCTTAAAGACAATGAATTTTGAGCTTTGAGTCCCTTAAAAAGAAAACAGACCAACCGAGCACCCCAGATAAGGCTGCCCTCACTGCTGTAGGCAGAAGACATCACGGTCCCTTTCGGGGACCCTAATTCAGTGTCTGTCATAGACCTTGCTGGCTTGGTGTGGGCCCTGAAGGGTGGACCTCTAGCAGTCTCAGAGCCAGACTCCCTCCAGGACCCAGAAGACGCCTAACTACTTCCCATCAAGAAGCAGAATTCTCATTTGGAGAGTTTAGGTGTTTGAGGAATTTAAAAAATTAATCTGTTTTCACAAATGGCAGCATGTTTAAAAATAAACCCTCCCGTCTGGCTCCATCATTTAGACAACTTTGACAACTGCTCCCTGCCTGCAGGCTTCGGGAAGCTTGTGAAAGTGTGAGAAGTGAGAGGACAGAAATACTCCAGCCTATTAGCAGCTCTTAAAGGCGATCTTCACTCACAGATGTTTGGGGGAGATGTGGGATGGGCTTTACCCCCGGGTTAAATCTTAAACCTTTGTGCAAATCCTGGGACGAGAACTGTTGAAATGTCAAGCTTCTGTTCCCATGAGGGACACTCCTGTGATAACAATCAATGACATATGTCCTCAGCGCAATGAGTCTTGGCGATGCAGTGGTTAGGGGCTGGGTGTTTAACTCAAAGGTGAGCAGTTTGATCCCTCCAGCCGCTCTGTGGGAGAAAGATGTGGCAGTCCGTGTCCATGAGGATTTGCAATCCCAGAGACCCTCTGGGCTAGCGCTGCTGTGTCCTGTGGGTCGTTAAGTGGCAGAATGGACTTCCTTCATTTGTATGGAAGCAGACTGCTACGTCTGTCTCCCACAGAGAAGCGAGGATGTTTGAACTACCAACCTGTAGGTTAGCATCTGAGCTCCTAAGTCCTGCACTGCCAGAGGCCCATCTGTACCACCCAGGTTAATTATGCACTGACTGTGAACATAGCACCATGGCCCAAGCCCACTCTCGATTCCTGGCGGACCCATTACCTCCTGGGAAGCAGGGGAGCAGTGGGCACCTTCTGCACACTGGTGTCAGGTGCTTGGACGTTTCCCCTGGCTCCTTGAGTAACCACGCTCTCTTGTGCTTGTCTCCTTCAGACATGACCAAACTATTCCTGGATGTGAGTGCTTCCATTTATGTGTTGCAATAAATTTATTGAATTTTTAAAAAGTCTCACCCACCCCTAATTGAAAAGTTGATTATAAACTCATGGAATTTATCAATTAATTTCAGAAAAAAAATCTATATTTTTTTTCATTTATAACTGTCTTTATTTATTAGGTCACGTATCTCTTTCAAGCATTACTTTGTTCTTTTTCCATTGATGATGGGCCATTAAATTCCAAATCTAAAATTTAGCTTTAACACAGAAGTGCCCTTGAAATGTCAGCTTCTAAATGTGTCAACTGGTCACTCATTTATGCAAAATAAAGCCGTTTAATTGGTGCACAGCCCTGCCATTCCTCTTGGATTGCCGGGGCTGCTTTTCCGCCAGGATAGTGCTGAGTGGTTGGCAGAGGTCACGTGATCTGAAAAGTCTGAAACTTTTACTATCTCAACAGCAAATGTTCCCTAAATCCTGATCTAGTTACATATTGTGTCTTTTTAAAATATTTTATTCTAATTAGTTCTCTTTTATTATAGCGCAATGTCTGATTTTCTAGGACTTTTCTTTTATCATGTCTGTGCCTGGCTGTCCATGGGGAAAAAAATCCGTATTTTTATGATCTTGAACTTTTTTTATCTAAGAATTAGGAGGGCTCGGGTGACCTAGTGGTAAGAAGCTATGCTGCAATACTCAAGGTACACGGTTCAAATCCACCAGCTACTCCTCGGGAGAAAGGTGGACATTCTCCTCCTGTGCGATTACTGCCTCTGAAAACCCACTGGATGGTCAGCTATGGGTTAGTTCCTACTGACAATACACAAAACCAACATCCACTAATTATATTCATTACCACACCCGTAACCATAGTAATTTTTGTCCATTTTTTGTATTTTCCTAGAACTTGAAACTTCTCTACATAAAACTAAAAAACTTGTTGCTGTCAAGTGAGTTCTGACTCATAATTGACCCCCAAAATGGTTTCTGAGGCTCTAAATCCCATGAGAGGGAACCGCTTATCTTTTCCCTTCAGAGTCGTTGCTGAATCCGAACCAGAGAAGCGTGTCGTTTGGGTTAGGAATGCAACTTTCTATAGACTAAAGGTTTTGTAAAATCCTTCTAAGGCCATTTTCTGCACATGCTGTAGTTTGGGTAAACATTGTGAATGGAGACTTGCTTTTTGTTGTATTTCTGGGTTGGTGAACCCTGACATGGTGGGAAGGATGGGTCAGTGCCAGGATGGGTCAGTGGTAGATCCTTGCTCCTCAGAAGAAAGTCCTGGTCAACACACCTCACGTGCAGCCACCACCCACCATCCGTGATGACCTGTATCTGCTATGATGATAAACAGATAACATTACATCCTTTAGACCAACAGAGACTAGGAAGAAAGGCCTGGTGATCAACTTCCAGTGAAGTAAACAATGAAAATCCTCTCTGTCATGATGGTCCAGCTTACAGCTGACCATAAGGGTGGCATAAGACCAGGGATTGTTCAGGCCATTGTGTGTGGGCTTGCCTTTAGCTGGGGGCTGATCCAGTGCAGTCGATGGAACGTATGACAAGTCCTGATATTGAGGAATGAATAGATCCAGCAGGAACTTCAAATGCTGGATTGACTTGCTGAGTTTCCCGTCAAGTCATTCACTATCTACAGACTTTGGTAGGTTTGTCGCTGAACGTGTTACAGGGTAAAGCCAAGTTGCCATTACAGGGGGTCTGTGCCCCCTAAAACAGCTTAAAGAACAAGTATTCTCTTTGTCTCTTTCTCTTAATATTTGCAAGGGGAGTGGTCCAGGGTTTTGGTCGTTCCTGTGGCCCTGTCACACTTCCTTCTACATCCTACGTAGAGGGCTACTGAGCAAACCCAGAAGTGCCTTTTCTCTCTCGGGTGCAGAGCTGCAAGCCCCACGCTCCTGGAGACCCAGTCTGTCATCGGCTGATTGTGCTCCTGTGGTTGAAGCAGTGTCAAGTAGTCAATGTTGTCGTGTGCTGTCAAGTCAGAACCGACTCATGGCTGACCCTCCAGTGGGGTTTCAGAGGCAGTAAATCGTGGGAGGAGAGTGTCCATCTTTCTCCGTCAGAGAAGCTGGTAGATTTGGCCACCAGTATTTGGATTGGCAAATCAACCCAGAGAAATTGGTCACTAGACCTCCCTAGAGTTTATTTAGTGGGTGTCCAAAACTTTATCAGAGAACAAGGACATGATTAGAAGGAAAGGCTGAGGCAGTTGCCATGGTGATGTGTGGCCGAACTGAGGTGAGGGTCAGCCTTGGCTGAGCCACAGCCAAGGACTTCTCCTTGCATCTGCCCCACATGCCCTCCTTCGAGTCAGATGAGACCTGATGCTGATTCCTCCTGACATCCACCCTGAGGAGGAGGTAGTCCGCCCTCTGAGAGGTCCCCTACTCCCCTCTTTCTCCTCTATTGCACTTTAAGTTGAAAAATACAAATCCACAGGTTTTCTTCATCAATCACCTCCACCCCCAAGAAGCGCTCCCCAACTCTGAGGGTTCCATATTTATTAGGTTTATTTTAATCAGGAATAAATACATGATTTAGCAGAGTGTAATGCTTCCCCACTTGGAAACCCCTTCCCAGTGCTCCCCGAATGTTCCAGTCACACAACTCACAACAGAAACTATACAGAAGACACTGTGCAAACATCTGAGGTCTGTGGGTCATCCTGTTAGCCCAGGGTCAGTGCCCATGGTGCCCATGGTCATTTCCAATTCCAGGAATGCCCCTTTGAAACAGACTTTGGGAATTGTCAAACCAGTCTCTGCTTATATAAATACTGCGGGATCTGATGTTACAGAAAATCATGACGACATGCGCAGACGTGGCACCCACCCATGACCTCAGATCCACGAAATGCTTTTGGCGACCAAGAAGTCTTCTCCAGCAGACACAAGAAGTTCCACATGTACCCTCCCCACCCCAGATCCCCAGAAACAGGGAGAATGAGTCCCTGGTTCCTCAAAAGCCCCTTCCTTACAGGATCCAGTGGTGCCCCTGGCTCTGTCTCTGGGCCCCAAACTGCACCTTCTCCCTTAACTTGGAGAATGACAAGGCAGGGTTCAGCCACTCCCTCTCCATAACCTTCATTCCCCAAGCATAGCCTCATCATTCATGCGAATCCCAGGCCTTTCTAAGAACGTAGTATCGGAAGGGTGGATTGTTTAGAATTTATAGATTTATTTTAAAAAACCCCAACAAACCAACAATAAACTTCTATCTCTTAATGCAGCCAATCCTTATTTTCTCTGAAGATCTGGCTTAAATAGGAGAGCCTGGATCACCCCTCACCTGATCTTCATCCTATGCTAAGCCGGCAGTGAGTTTTTTCCTGTGGATCTCATAGATTCTCATTCTTTTCACATTCTTTTTCTGCACACCCTTCTCCCCGTCTGTACTCTGAGTGCTTCTGTTGAGAGTGGGGTCATAGTAATCTTTCCACACCCCTACCCCCATCCTATGCAAGTCTTAACAGAGTGCTTCCTCAGGCAGTTGTGAATGAAGGAATGAATGAAGGAATGAATGATGTGCTAATGCAGAAAAGCATCTCAGCAACCCCAGGCGCTCTTTCTGGGTTGCAAAGCCCTGATGGGGATATGGTGAAAGCCTGCACAGTCCCAGCACCCTCTTTTTCTCCGCCATCTCCAGCCTCTTCCCCTCCAGCCTCCTGCACTTCCTTCAGAACTGGGAAGTGTGTTCATGTCTGCACATCTGGTGGCTGCACAAGGGATCTCTTGATTGAGGCCAGTGCAGAGGGGTCTCTGAGGCTCCCCTCACCACCTCCCCGGGTTCCTCACTGTCCCACACTGCAAGCTGCTAAGGAAAGCTAACATTTAGTGTCGCTGAGTTCCCTTCAGAGAAAATGCACGTATCTCTGGTCTCCAGAAGGAAGGGTGTGAAAGCTCGGAGTAGGGAGCGGTGTGTGACTCCAGGCCCTGGCCAGGACCCAGCTGTGTGGCCAGCTTCTTCCAGCCTTTTCTTCTGTGGGAGTTAGTTCTCTCTCCAGTGGCCGCAGAGTGTGGCCATGTGGGTTGTCTGCTGGCGAACAGTGCTGTGCTCTCTGGGGATGTGTGTACAAGGACACACTGTGCACACGCCCACACACACGTGCACATGGGGTCCCTCTGATGCACCAACCCATAGAGTCATAAATCAACATTTGTGACTGCACAGGGCTGGCCAGACACCAGGTGCCTTTGTCACGTCGTGGGCTGAGAGGATGAGTCTCGTCTCCGTGGCTCCTCTGGGCCTCTGGACATGGGTCTCGTGGCCTGTGGTTCAAAGCCCCGATCCTTTGGCATTGCCATGCGTGGGTCTCAGGCTAGTCTTCAAAGTAGGGCGGTGAGAAGAAGGAACTCTTCCTCTTACTCCCGCTGTACATCAAAGACACGCTCTTCTTCTTCCGGTCAAAGGTCGTGCTGTCGTCCCCTGTCAGGGACAGGTAGGAGGCGATGCTTTCCCGGAGGCCATAGCTGAAGAGGGACTCGTCCACACCCAGTGGGCTCCCTGCACCCTGGGCGCCGTCGTCCAGCCTGGGAGTGGGAGGACAGGACAGAGGATGGAGGATGGGGCGGGGGGAAGAAAACAGAGAAGGAGGAAGCAAAGAGCTTGGTCAGCGTTTCTCTATGAACTTGGACTTGCCATCTTGGACAAAGCCTGTCCCTCTTGAATCCTTGTTTTCGTGGGCGACTAAAACTTCCAGCTATCTATCTGTGCGCTCACACATTCACGAAGGACACATGCTCACACACACGTGCACCGTGCAGCCTACCTGGAGGCTCTCTTCCAGTCAAAAGTCTTGGGGCGCAGGGTGACGGGCGTGCTGGGTGGCCGCACGACGAGGGTGGCTGTGTTCTGTGTCAGGCAGGGCGTGGTGAGCACACAGCAGAGTCCATCGGCCACCTCTGGAGAGAGATGGGACACCCAATTAAACATGTGGGAATGCCATCCGTCCAGCCCTCAGGGGTTCACACGGGGGCCAGGACTCAGGGAGGGCAGGCAGTGGCGGACTCAGACAGCAGTCATGCCAGGAGAGTTTCCATACCCTGAGTGTGCCCTGCTCTGAGCTAGGCACAGGGGAATGGGTCTAGGGTCTAAGAAAGAGGCTTGAGTTCCCCTGAACCTCTGATGGGAGAGATGCAGTGCAGTTATAAATGTCAGCATACCCTACTGTGCCCTGAGCACATGGTGGGAACAAGCTGATAGGTGAGAACCCCTGACAGGGTGCCTGAGGGGTCAGCGGCCATGACCGGGTGGTGTTACTGTGTGTGGAGGTGAATCCAGAGCAATCTGCCGTCAAACACCCCTGGCTCCACAGCGTCCAGGCCTCGCTGCCCGAGCACAGCTCCATCCCCTGCAGGGGCAGCCTGTGTGGACGGCAGTCTGGGGTTCAGCGCATCCCACCAAATATACAGAATGGCATTTGGAACATGGGTAAGCCAGGCACACTTGTGGGCAGAAAGGAGGCAGGAAGGCAATGTGGAATGCAGGAGAGGAGAAGGAGGGAGAGGGAAAGAAAGATGGGAAGAGTTAAAGGAAGGAGGAAACAGGGAGAGAAGGGGAGATGGGCTGAGGCAGGGAAAGGAGGGAAGATGGAAGAAGGAGAAGCCAGGAGGAAAGAAAATGCAAAACAATGAAAGACTTGGGCAGGAAAGATACAGAAAAATATAGACAAAGAAGCAAGAGAAAAAACAGACAGACAGGGAGAAACTCTATTCTTAGCCCTAGAGGTTTGTGCGCCAAGAGAATGGACATTGGTTGGGCCTATTTCTGAGTCTGTGGCTACTGTGTTATCTAAGCTTCCACAATCTGTCATCTCTGACCTCCTGCCATTTGAGGAGGGCTCTGTCCTGGCTGTGTTTTGGGGCGTTGGTGTCCTTTTTGCTCTTGTTAGATGCCGTGGTGTCATCACGACCCCATGTGCCACAGAGGGAACAGCTTCTGCACCATCCTCATCCTCACATCTGCTCCGGTACCAGAGCCCGTAGTTCCAGCCTCTGCACCAATCTATCCCCCCCAGAGCCGCTTCCTTTTGTAGATTGAGGAAATCTGGAAATCCTGTGCAATCTTTTACAGTTTGGAGACTTGATGAAATCCATGTGACAGGTGACAAAGAGATTCAGGTCCAAGGACAAGCAACGTGGCTGGCCTCTAGCAGGGCTGGGCCACTCTGGGCCAGAGCGAGTCGCTTATGATGGACATTTCATTCTGATAGTCCCTGCCCTTCACCTTCTTGAAGGAGCTCTGGGTGTCTTTGCTAGCAAGCAGAAGGAAGCGATGGCTGCAGAACACCAGACTTCAAGAGTCACAAAACGCATTGCCTTTGAGTAGGAACTGACTCATAGTTGACTCTGGGGGTTTCTGAGGCTGTAAATCACATGGGAGGAGAGTGCCCAACTTTCTTTCCTCCATAGGGTGATCTGGTGGATTAGAACCACTGGAGAGGTGTGGCATTTGGATTGGCAGCACAGCTCTCTGTCTAGGCCCCCAGGACTCCCTTACAGAAGGTGACCATCAGGAAGGCTCTGAGTCAAGGTTTCAGTCTGACGTTCATGGTTATTCTGAGTGTCCACCCACACGGATGTGTAAAGAGAAGTGAGGAATCAGACCTTGAGGTTCAAGGCAAGCTTAATTGGATGTGAGTCCAAAGTAATTGCCTGTCACAGATTGGAAACGGAAAGGAACCCGAGGTTAGGAGGTGAAGGAGACGCAGCCAGACGCAAATCTAGAGAAATCCACCACAGTCAGCAGCCCAGGCTGGGAACCTCTGACAATCCCTCCTTGTCAAGGACAGTGCCTGGGGGAAAAGAGACATTTCCAAAGGGAGCAAAACGCCATTCACATGCTCGGAGCAGGCGTTGGGTGCCAACCGCTCAGGCAACAGCTGGTGAAGCTTTCTTTCACCAAGTCCCCAAGACACCTTGGTGCAGCCGGGATTGTCACGACCTTTGGGGCAAAGGGAACTTGACGACCGGTGGTCAAGTCACTCATTCAGGCCACAGAAACACGATCCATCTCCAAATCATTGATTCTGAACCCCAGATCAGTCAGCGACTGTTGACTCAACCCCAAGATTGCCAGAGAACAGTGCTCCTTGGAGTTCCAATGGTTAGGAATTTTTTTTTTAAGTAGATAGCCAGGCCTTTCTTCCAAGGTACCTCTGTGTGTACTTGAATCTACACCTTTTCTTTAGCAGCAGAGTGTACAGGTTTACCTCACCCTAAGAATCTACCTTGCCATGGACCTATATGGCAAACACACACCAACACCCAGGACAGGGTCTCCCTCATCCAGCTTCATGTGTGCTCTGGTGCCCACAAGCTGTGTGACGTGGGACCAGTGTGGGAGGAGGTGAAAATTGACTGCATCGTTCCTGCTCTGGACCCCTGAAGGGCTTGGGACCAATTGCAGTTATTTGCAGAAGTGGACCCATAATTTTAATCCCTTCCTTGATATATGTGGCCTGGGAGCTCTTTTAGGAAGGAAGGCATTCAACTGGCCAGCATGGGAGATCCCAAGAGTGGCCAGAAGCCTGGCTTGGACTCCCCTTGCCTGGGAGCCCAGGTGCCCTGTGTAAGTGTTTGCTGTACCACTTCCTTTCAAGTTTGCTTTTGTATATGCAAAATTGCTGGTATCCCCACCCTTCAGATGCTTGTTATTAAAGGCCAATACCACGCCCGATTCTCACTCAAGGTCACGGAAGTGGCCTGCCCCCAGGACCCCCTTCCTCTTTCATTTTCAGCAAACTGCCAGACTCCTGCTGTCACAGGAGTCAGATTCATCACAACTGCTCTTGTATCTACCACGTCCCAGGCTGGATCAGACACCTTACACGCACAGTGGCGCCTCACAGTCCCTGCAGCCACCGTCTCAGGGCCCGTCCTCACGCACTGTCCGTGTAAAGGCTCTATGGTCTCGAGAAGTCCCTCATTCTGCTTGTAGGTGGCAAAGCCTGGCTGCCCGCTGGCTTGGACCAGTCCCTCCAGGCAGCCACTTTCTCCTCCTAACAAGGCTTTTCTGGAGCCAGCTAGGATCACCAACGGTCACGTAGACGCCTTTTCTCCTTGCAATGTCCTTTGTGTCTTCAGCTCAACATCTGCAACGTTAAAACTCTGGCAGACAAGTGGACGTCATCATGACCCAAGTCTACTGCCTTAAAGCTGATTCTGACTCAGGACTGACTCAGGACGATACAGACACAGAGGAACTGCTTTGCAGGGTTTCCTGGGCTGAACACCTTTGCTGAAGCAGACTGCTTCGTCTTCTCCAGCAGAGATACCGGGGGTTCCAGCCATAAGCTTTATGGATAGCAGCTTTGTGCTTTAACCACGGTGCTTCAGAACTCGTGACATCAACAGAGTGAAAGCGGCTTCTCTCTGCCCCCTCCAATCGCAGAGGAAGGGATAGCGAATAGTGTGTCCAGCAGAGTCCAGGAGCTGGGCCCAGTAATGGCCTTCCTCACGGGGCGTGCAAGCTCCGTTCAATAACAAACTCCTAGTAAGGTCTGAACAGTATTCGGGGCAAACAGAGGATGAAGGAGAACCACGCAGGGCCAGATGTGGGGATCGGTGCATAAGTAGACCAAGGTTGACCAGCTAACAAGGAGCAGAGCTGGGATGTGAACACAGAATCCCCACAGCTTCATTCTTAACCTCTGCCGTCTGGAATCCTGAGCAGTTTTCCGTATGGAAAAACTCTAACTCCTGTCCCCATGTTAAGTCCTGTCCCGGTCCAGCTTGGCTCTTCTTTTCTGGCTCTGCTCTCTGGCATCCTCGTCTTGGAGGATGCCCTGCCCTGGTCAGCCTGGGCTGAGGAAGGACAAAGAACTAGCACAATACAATCCCTGATCCTAAAGAGCTCCCTGGGAAAGTAGCCTTCAGTGTTCACACACTAGAAGGTCAGTGGTTCAAACCCCCTGGCTGTCTTTGGGAGGGAGTGGTGGCAGTCTGCTCTGTAGAGTCCAGTCTTGGAGACCTTCTGGGGCAGGTCTGCTCTGTCCACGGAACACGATGCATTAGAACTGGTATGCTAGTGGGGGGTTTGGTTTGGAATTTGGTGTGGTGCAGGGAATTCATGCAGCTGTGTCTGAGGCAAGAACAGACTTTACCCAGGAGGGGGAATGGTCTTGGCCTTGAAGGATGGAAAGATTTTGACATGCAGCAAAGGGGAAATGTGTGGTCTTTCAGCACGAAGCCCCAGAGGCCCAAAGCATGGCTGAGTTCAGAAAGTACAAGCTGTCTGCGGTGATGAGTGTAGACGCACCTGAACTTGTGATGGTGGCAGGTAGAGAGAGGCTGGGGGGGGGGAGGTGCAGGGTGGTTGCTATGACAGCATTTTCACACAGGATGCTTTAGCCAGAGCTGAGCAGCAGGAAGCAGGTAACAGAGGAGGGTGTCCAGTGTCTAGTCCACCTAGACTGAGGATGTGGGGGTGGTCAGGGAGCAGGACACAGGGACGGTCCTTACCGGAATAGTGGTTGACCAGGTCCTCCAGGCACTGGAAGGTCAACCTCGGGGAGATGTAATACCAGTTGTTGGGCAGACGGAAGATCCGGTAATGCTTCACCTGCCTGTGCCTCACCGACAGCGAGTAGAAGCCTGAAGGAGGCGGGGCACCATTAGCAGTTGTCCACATTCCCTGCCCGGACAGGTCACCGGTAGACAGAAGGCCCGGTGTCTCGGGACTTTGACAGAACAGTGAGGTCTGGACATGGCACTTTGTATTTAAACTGACAGCTCTCCAGCAATGAAGGATCTCTGGGGGTGTAATGAGTAATCTATAGACTGCTAACTAAAAGGTCATTGGTTCAAATCCAGTGGCTGCTACACAGAATAAAGATGAACAGTCCCTTCCCTTATGGATATATAGCCTCAAAAACTCAGTGGTGGCTCTCTAGGAATCAGAATTGCCTCAATGGAAGAGGGTTAATTTTGGGATCCAAAAACATAGCTCACTGCTGGGAGACCCCCTCATGGCCGGCTGCTGAAGAGGGATACTAACCCCTGGTAGCTCGTGTGTATCAGTGGAGACCTGTGTTTTTGGGGTTCAGTGGCTGGAATTTTTGGAAGTGGTTCACTAGGATTTTCTTTCGAGGCATCTCTGGGTAGACTAGACCCCCTAACTATTCAACTAGCTGATGATGACATTAGCTATTTACACTGCCCAGGAATGCTCTCACAGACCACTGAGAATACCCAGACTTTTTGTTGTCATGTTAATTGCAGCTGAAAGTGACCCAGATAATAGAGTAGAATTGTCCCATCAGGTCTCCAGGGCAGTGTGATCTTCATGGAAGCAGATTGGTCACCATTCTCCTAAGGAGCTGCTGCTGAGTTTGAACCACTGACCTTTAGGTTAGCAAGCAAGTGCTTAAGCATTGAACCACCAGGGTTCTTAAACGAACCCGGATCACAGGATAAATCATTTTAGCAGTTGCTGTGCATTCATCATTGCCTCGTTTTAAGTACTTTCTTTAGTTCTTTCTTTTAGAGGTAAATACTGAGATGTTTTCATGTATCCTAGAGCATTGAATGTACCATGGACTGCCAAGGAAACAAACAGATCCATCCTAGAGAGGGTTAAACCAGGCTACTCCTTGGAGGCAAGGATTCTGGGGCTTCGTCTGACATACTTTGGACGTGTTGTAAGGATGGACAGGTCCTTAGAGAGGGACATCATGCTTGGTAGAGTAGAGGGACAGCGCAGGAGGGGAAGACCCTCTATGAGGTGGATTGATTCAGTGACTGGGGTAAATGGGATGGGTGTGTCAGAGGCAGTGCGATTGGCACAGGATAGAGCAGGGTTTAGGGCTGTTGTACATAGGGTCACTATGAATTGCAAACGACTCGACAGCACATAACAACAACAACAACAGTGTGATTTCTTGACTGAAGCGTTGGTAGCTTAGTGGTAAGGAGTTGTGCTGCCAACTCAAAGACACACAGTTCAAATCCTCCAGCTGCTTGGTGGGAGAAAGAGGCACAGTCTCCTGCCGTGTGATTTGCTGTCTCTCAAAACCCACTGGAGAGTCAGCTGTGGGTCAGTTCTGACTCCATAGTCCATAATAACAATGCGTCAAATGGCATCCTACTAGTCTGCCTGCAATGTGTGGCTCTGGTGCCAGTGGCCACGTGTACTCCTCAGTGTGCCCACTCTGCGGGGATGGCCCTTGTTTGCCCTCAGCCACACCCCACCACTGCCACAGTTACTCGTGAAGGGGGTGCCTACAGCGATGCCCCCTTCCCTGGCCCCCAATCCCTCTGACTCGTGCTTGCCTGTCTCAGGAGTTTGGGAGAAATGACAGCTAAGATAGTGTCGGGGTGTAAAGTTCTCTTAGCATCAGGATCCTGTGTCGGTTTGTAAGAGTGTAACCAGGGTTTCCAGTGACTTGGGCAAGTGTCTTCTCTCTTCAGCTGGGTTTCCCCAAATGGAAAGTGAGGGGCCCTCCCCGGGCTGTCTGCTGGGTGCCACAGGGGAGAGAGTATGGGGGTGGGGTGGGGGGAGATGAGCAATCACTGGGCCTTTGTAGTCTGTAAAGGGCAGAGGGAAGGAGTTTTCAAAGCCACCAAACCAAACTCATTTACGTGGGATCGGTTCCAACTCCTGGAGACCGCCCATTGGGTTTCTGAGGCTGCAAATCAGGACAGGAGGAGACTCCCTCCTCCCTTCGCCCCCGTCAGAGCAGCTGGTAGATCCAAACCATTGACTCTTTGACTGGCAGCCTAACACATAAGGCTCGACCCAACCAGGCTCCATCAGTTGTCGTAAAGACCTTGGGAAGGACTGCCCTGTCCCTAGGTGTTTGCTCAGGAGAGAACCTGAGACTTAATGCCTGAAGGATCTGCCTGGGGATGCAAACCTGGGGTCCGGTCTTTGTCCTGAGAGGCCCGTTAGCATAGTAGGTGGGCACCCAGCCTTGCCCCAGAAGTGCCCTCTGAGACACCGCCCTGTGTCTTCTGGTAACCTGGCCTGGGCTGACAGGGCGCGCAGGCTGAGGGCAGGGCGGCTGGAGAACCATCACCATTTTGCATACCCAGCGAGCAGAGCCTGCCCCCAACTGCTGGGCCCTGCTGCGCGTCCCCCTGAGAAGATGCCTCTATTTTCAGAAGCTGGTTCTTCCCCTCCACAGCTGGCCAGCTTCGGGGGCTCCATCTGGGTCTCGGTGTCCGACTTTGGGGACCCCGGGGACAGACACGCGGAGTTTCACTTGTTTTCATCTTGCTTCCCCCAGAGCATTAGAGTTTTGAGAGAACTTATTCTTGGGTTTGTGCTTTGCTGCCTGTACCGCCATTGATTGCCCAGAGCAAACCGGATGTGCGTTTGAGTGAAGGACTCCAGCACCAGGTGGCCCTGGCACTTAGGATTTTAAAATTTACTCTTAGTCTGTCAAAGGATACTCTGCTGGCTTCGTGGTAAGGAGTTGTGCTGTTAACTCAAAGGTAATAGGTTCGAATCTACCAACTGTCCCTCAGAAACAAGGTGGGAAATATCTCTTGCAGTTTACTGCCTCTGAAAACCTGCTGGAAGGTCAGCTATGGGTCTGTTCTAACTCAATGACACTCGACCACAACTGTCTGAGAAAGTCTTAGCTGTTAACTTTTACTCCTGCAAGTTTGGTTTGGTTTGTTTTCTAAGTGCTATGACATGTATGGGGAGCTCTGGGGTACAGTCTGGAGGGAGTTGACCCTATCCCAAGGGGATGCCTCCCTAGTGGTTTGAATCCATCAATGGCTCTTCAGAAGAAAGCTCCTCCCGTGGGATTTTCAGCCTCTGAAAACCCACTCTCAGAGGGCCAGTTGTCACCTGATTCTGACTCCACAGCAATGAGTCGTGTTTATGAGGTGGCATGTCCTTGGCTGCTTACCAGAGGCTGGCATTTGGAACCCCCCCAGTCACTCCATGGAGGAATCTGCAGCCACAAACCCCCAGCTAGCTAGAAAACCCCATGGCACAGTTCTACCCTGTCATACGAGGTCACTGTGACTCAATGACTACATCCCAAGGGGCCTAGGTGCCGCAAAGCACAAGGTTGGAGGTTTGCATCCACCCAGCAGTGCTGTAGATGAAAGCCTGGTGAGATGCTTCCACTGATGATATTACAGCCAAGAAGACTCTTGTTCTTTCTACTCTATACCACGTGGGTCTCCCGAGTTGGAATGGACTCCATTCAAGGGTTTAATGGTGGAAGTGCTTGGCACTGTGGTCAGAGTTTGGCAGTTCCCAGCCCATGGTCCAGGCAAGGGGACCGAGCTTCCTCACTGAGCGGTGTGGCCAGTCCAGCTTTCAGAGCCCTCACACCGAGCCACTACAAAGGGCTCTGCTATTCCTGTGTTCACTGAACTACTTAACCAGCAGAGTGTAAGTGAAAGATGATAGAGATTGTGATGAACGTGGCAGAACACACATTTCCTTGTCCTGGTGCTGTGAGCTGATTTAGGGTACAGAAGCCACTGAAGTAGCAGGAACACTACAAATATTAGTCATTGCATTCTCATCAGAACCTAAAGAAGGAAGAACTTTCCCTCCATTTCACAGATGAGAACACTGAGGTCAGCCATGTCTCCCAGTGAGAGCAGGTAGGGAGACCAACTCGAGGGGCCTCAGCCCCTCTGCCCAACCCACCACTCGCTCCTGGTGGCTGGCTCTGTTCTCAACTGGTTTTCCAAGGAGTTTGGAAGGAGCTGGTGCTTGTCAGGGAGCCCCAGTGGTGCAGTGGTTAAAGTGCTCTGTTGCTAACCAAAATAACAACATTGGAGCCCACCAGCTACCCTAAAGTTCTCAGCCTTGAACCCCAATGATTCTATTCTACTCTGTCCTATAGGGTCACCTGACCTGGCTGCAATAGGGCTTAAAGTGCACATGGAAGCCCTGGCAGCAGAGTGGAGTAAGCCTTAGGCTTCTAGCTTTAAGGTTGGCAGTTCAAATCCCTAGCCACTCTGTGAGAGGAAGAGGAAGCTTCCTGCTGTTTTAAAAATGTGCAGCCTTGAGAATCCCACAAGGCCGTTCTACTCTGTCATAGGTCGCTAGGAGTCAGAACTGGAGATAGACAGCAATGTGGTGGGTGTTCAGGAGCTCTGGGGCCTAGTGTTAGGAAGCTGTGCTGATAACCAAAGGCTAGAGGTTCAAATCCACCAGCAGCGCTCAGGGGAAGGTGGGCCATCTCCTCCCATGCAGTTTACAGTCTCTGAAAACTCACTAGCAGTTTTCCCACAGTCAGCTATAAGTAGATTCTGACTTGACAGAAATGAAAGGGGGAGTGTTGGCAGTCAGGGCCGGCGGCAGTGTCTAGCCAGGTCCCACCTCACTCTTCCAGTCCCTCTGAGCCTCCCTGGCCACGTGTGGGCTTCAGGGAGCTAATGACATGAGACTGAGCCATGTCAGTTGTAGGAAGTGGGAATATGACCGGGCCATAAGTCAGTGGGACCAGGACCTGCGTGCTGGACCCAGTCTGGCCCCCTCTCCCTTCTTGGTCTGGTTGTG
>NW_006399753.1:8753432-8869325 GCF_000299155.1 Elephantulus edwardii | reverse complement strand
CTTTCTTGGTCTGCCTGTGTGTTGACACACTGTGTGCCGGGGCCCGCTCACCTTTCTTGGTCTGGCTGTGAGTTGACACACTGTGTGTCTTTTTTCGTCTGGCTGTGAGTTGACACACTGTGTGTCTTTCTTGGTCTGGCTGTGTGTTGACACACTGTGTGTCTTTTTTCATCTTGCTGTGGGTTGACACACTGTGTGCCTTTCTTGGTCTGGCTGTGAGTTGACACACTGTGTGTCTTTTTTCGTCTGGCTGTGTGTTGACACTGTGTGTCGGGGCCTGCTCACCTTTTTTGGTCTGGCTGTGAGTTGACACACTGTGTGTCTTTTTTCATCTGGCTGTGAGTTGACACACTGTGTGTCTTTTTTCGTCTGGCTGTGTGTTGACACACTGTGTGCCTTTTTTCATCTGGCTGTAAGTTGACACACTGTGTGTCTTTTTTTGTCTGGCTGTGTGTTGACACACTGTGAGTCTTTTTTCATCTGGCTGTGTGTTGACACACTGTGTGTCGGGGCCCGCTCACCTTTCTTGGTCTCGCTCTCTCTGATCATAAAGGAGCCCATCTTGGTGTCTGGCAGCTGTAGCAGCTCCTCGGCCTTGTCTCTACCCAGTCCTTCGAACAGCCAGCTGTGGAGAGAGGGCAGGCGTGAGTACCCAGGAATGCGCTGCCCACCAAATAGGGCAGAGATGTGAAATAGAAGATGGAAGGCCTGTTTGTGTAAAGCTTTATGAATTAACAGAGAAAGGCAGCAACCAATTCTCCTACCCATTCATTCTTTCAAACAAAAATTCCTGAGTTCCTATCATGCTCCAGGTCTGACATTAAAATTCATTCTTTACCTCGTGTCTCAAACGCCAGCAAGAACGTAAGCATTCTGTAACAAACATGCTTTTGTTGTTTCTTTGCAGTTTTCATCCCAAATATCCACATGGTGATTCTCTTGCCTCCTTCAGGCCTTTATGCACATGTCACCTTGTCAGTGACTCCATTGTGGTCTGATATAAAATAGCAAGCGTCCCTTCCTGCCTCTGCCTTAACCTCTCACCCTAAGGTATCGTTCACTTAGCTTTTCCTTCCAGCAGGTGATATAAACCTCATCACGCACATATTCAGTACCTTGTTTAAAGTCTGTTTCCCTCACTCCTCGGTTACTGGACCCTCCCTCATTACCCCACATGGCCAGGGATTGTGTCAGTTTGTTCATTCCTGTTGATGGCAAGGTTTGAGTCCAGGGTATCATGCCTGGTATAAAACTGTTGAATGAACACATAGGCATAGAAGCAAGAAACAAGGGTATAAGTTCTTACAATTTAACAGTAAATAATGTGATAAGCATCAATGTGTGTGTAGGTCTGATTTCTTTGGGAGATGATAGATAGATAAGTAGATGATAGATAGATAGATAATAGTTAGATAGATAGATAGATAGATAGATAGATAGATAGATAGATAGATAGATAGACAGACAGTTGTTAGGTACCAACAAGTTGGAACTGACTTACAGCTTCCATAGCTGTCCCTCCCAAGGATTTTCAGATGTGCTAATAGCTTAGGAGAAGAAAGTCTCTCTCTCTCTCCCATGGAGCAGCTAGTGGATTCAAACCACCTGCCTTCAGGTTGGCAGCACTCGGCCCCCAGAGCTTCCAGAGGTGTGTGTGTGTGTGTGTGTGTGTGAGAGAGAGAGAGAGAGAGAGATTGCTAGATCAAATAGCATTTCCCTTCCCCGATTTCTAAGGAAGCGTCAGCTCTTTTCCATAGTAGTTGCCCTGTTTCCACTCCTCCGAGCACTGTCTGAGCATTCCAGTCCCTCCACAGTCACCAGTATCTGTAGTTTGTTGCCCTCCTGAACTTTGGCTGTTGGTGAGACAGCTCATTGCTGCTTTGTTTTGCATCCTCTACGGCTCATGATCTTTGGGCGTTTCTTCACGTGTTTGTTGGCCGTCTGAATGTCTTCTTGGGTGAAGTGTCTTTTCACGTCCTCTACTCATTTTATTTTGTAATTGGATTTTTGGAAGGCTGCTCCACACACAAAGGAACTTGTGTTCTAGAAAGAAAGGATCCGAACTCTCTCTCTCTGCAGGGTAGAGTTGGCCGGCTCTATTTGGAAGCAAACATTTTGTTAGCAGTTGGCTGGTGTGGACTGGTGTTTCAAGTGTTTTAGTGAAAAGACTCTGGCTTTTAATCAACACTTTAGAATTCACATTGGGTTGCCAGCTGCTTCATGGGAGAAGGATGGGCACCATAAAGACCACAGCCCTGGAAACCTGCTGGAGAGGTGCTACAAGCCAGAACTGACTCGGCGGCAGCGGGCTTGGATTATTCTGTGGTTTTGTGACCAATATACCAGTTGTCATCAAGTCATGGCATTTTCAGTGACTCATTTTTCAAAAGTAGATTTCCAGGGCTTCCTTTCAAAGCTCTTCTGGGTGCACCGGACCCTTTTGGTCTGTAACCAAGCACCCAGGAAACCACACGGGGTCTCTGCCAGCTGGAATCAATTGAACAGCAAGGCTGGTTTTCAAAAACATTGGTAACAATTATGAATTTTTAATCGCTTTTGTCTCCTGTCAGACTCTCAGTGGCATAAGTGGGTCTCTGACGTAGCTGGGTGACGTAGGAGAAGATCCACATCAGAGTCTATGCAGGTGCTGATCTCAGTGGCTCGATGTGGTCGCTGAGATGATGATCATGACTGTTCCCTTAGTCAAGCACAGTGCGTGGGATGCTCATCGCCTCAGTGCACATGGCAAAGCTTCACCCACTTAGGAAGTGCATTTAGAAAGATAAAGACCATAAAACAGAAGGCGTGCAAAGTAGGATACAGAGATTCATGGAAGAGAAAGCCGCAGGAAGGAAATGGGAAAATAGAAATTACATTGTGAGTATTATAATTGCTGTTATGAAACAAAATGTGTCTAATAGTTGAATGGAAACCCAGTTTGCTTTGCAAACCTTCACTCAAGTCATTTTACAAATAAATAAAACTTTAAAAATGACAATAACAACAAACTTGACAATGCCATATTAAAGACTTGGACTCTAATCCTCTTAGCAGCTCCCTAAGATAGGAAGTGTTATCTCTCTTTCACAAAGAGGCCTTCACAGGCTCTGAGTGACTCAGTCCTTTGTCCGAGTTGCCCTATCAGCTGTGACAGAGCTGGAATGGGAAGGCCATCGGGTCCACGTTGATGACTCTCAGCTTCTTTTTTTCTTTTTAAGGACTTTTCTTGCATCGGTTATATAGGAAGCTTCCTAGGACCAACATATATCTGAGTTCCTCACCTCCCCCAGCTCCTGGCATGTTTCAGCCCCACGTCTTAAACATGACTGAGCTGATGCACAGCTGTGGTGAAAGAACGGACTAAATTCAGCTGCTGATTTTGACGAGCTGTGTGGCTAAGCTGCTTTAGAGACCTAACGCACAGAGCAGCGACCAGTCTGTCTGGAGCTGTACTGCTTAGCCAAAGGCCATGGCTCTCCGATGGTTCAAACCCACCAGTGGCCCCGCAGTTGGACAGTCTCCTCTGGGTGTCAGTTACAGCCTCAGAAACTCAGTGGGGTGGGTCAGTGATGAGTGCCTTCCAACTTGATGGCCATGAGTTACTCTCTCCTTCATCATCCCAGTCAAAAGATGGTTTGGGTGTTCATTATCACAAGTGTGGAAACTGCAGCTAAATGCAGCCAGTTCCGGTCTTCAGAACATTCAGCAGGCAGCCACCCCTGTTCATCAGGTGAGCACGTGGAGTGCAGGTCTTCCTCCGAATGGAGGAACGCTTTCAAGTAGAAACACCCTCTTCCTTCGTATTTCCTGTGTGTTCTTAACAAGCTGTAGAGGTGGAATCCATTCCATGTTGTACTGCTAATGAAAGGCTTTACATTCTGGCAGTTCTAATCCACAAGTCTCTCTACGGGAGAAAGACTGGGCAGTTCGCTCTTGTTGAGACTTGCAGCCTGGGAGCCCCACGCAGGGTCACTTTGAGTTGGAATCAGCCTGAAGGCAGTTAGTCATCTACCTTCCCCAGCATGAGGAGCACCTCTCTAAGGACTGGTCCCTCCTGACAACATGCTCAAAGGATGTGAGATGAAGTTTCACCATCCTTGCCTCTAAGGAGCACCTTGGTTGCACTTCCTCCAAGATGGACTTGTTTGTTCTCTCGGCAATCCATGGGATATTCAGTATTCTTGTCCAGTGCCATAGTTCAAAGGCACTTATCCTTCTTCTGTCAACCTTATTTATTGTCCAACTTTCAAATGCATAGAAAGTAATAGAAAAGAGCACGATTTAGATTAGGTGCACCCTAGTCTTTAAACTGACATCATTGCTCTTTAAAATTTGAAGAGGTCCTTAACAGTTTATTTTCTTAATGCAACATACCTTTTGATATTTTGACTGTTGACACTTTCTGTGTTGATTGTGTGTCCAAGTAAAGTGAAATTGTTGATCCCTTCAATCTTTTTATTCCTCTATCATGATGTTACCTATTGGCCTAGTGTTGAAGATTTTTGTCTTCTTGACAAAAAAAAAAATTGAAATATAATCCAGATTGAAGAGTGTGTCCTTTGATTTTCTACAGCAAGTGTTTTAAGTTGGCTTCACTTTCCTCAAGCAAGGTTGTATCATCTGCATAATGCAGATTGTTAATGAGCTTTCCTCCAATCCTGATGTCACATTCTTTCTCATAGAGTCCATATCTTAAAAATATTCAAACAAGAAATTTGAAAGCCAAAATGGAAAAGGGTTCCATGGGAATGGCACTTAGACACAGGTCAGTCGGTCCTGAGAGATGGGCGAGCGCCGTTCGGAAGAGACAGGTGATGAGGTCCTTTGCCTTTAGCCTGTGAGTGTTGTAGATCCTGCGTTTGTCACAAACTGAAGGTTTGCTGCAAGCCTGCATCAGACAAATCTGTCAGTGCCTTTTCCCCAGCAGCGTCTGGTCATATGTGTGGAATCACTTTTGGATAATTCTTGCAATACTGCAAGCTTTTCCATCACACACATGTCATAGACTGCGTGATAGAGGACACCTAACTTAACACACACCTGGAAGAGAAAAATTCACGGGCCTTGCTTTACTACACCGGTCTGGAAGCCTACCCGCACAATCTCCCAAGGCATACACTTGTGTATTTGACAGGGAAATAGCTATCATTTCATTAAGTGTTTGCTGTGAGGCTCACCATTACCCTGAGACGTATACACTTATTATCTTATCTGATTCTCCCAACAACCCAGTACGTTAATCACCTCTTTCTACCTGAAAGCCTTTGAGAGCTGGGAGGACCGTCTGTCTTTTCAGGTCTCACGAGTTTGACAGGGAGCCTCCCCACGTCTCTCTTAGTGGGAAATATTTGCATTTGCTGTCTCTGACAGGTTTCTGCTGACACAGGCTCTGGTGTTCCCAAGGTTTTCAGCATGTTGTTACTTGCCCCACCCCCCAGTGCCTCTCATGGCCCCTCTTTGACAGAAGACAGCAGATGCATAGAAAGATGAGTAGCTGACCCCCGTAATGGTCAGCAAGTGACAGAAGCAGCGACAGGGCTGACTTTTTTTTTTACATTGTTGAGGATTTAATTTTATATGGTTCAAGAATCAACAGTCTTATCAGCAGCAGTCAATCAATCAAATAGCATACTACATGGGGAGAATATTCAGTCTTCCTATCCATTACCAATCTTTTATTTTGTCTCACAGAAATGCTGTGTAGGGTTTTTTGTACAGGTCTTTTGTGTCTCTAATTCAGTTCACCTCCAAGTATCTCAGTTTGTGATTTGTTATTGTAAATGGTATTGCTTTCTTGGTTTCCTTTTCTTAGTTCTCTTTGTTACTGTAGAGGAATCCCACTCATTTTTGGATATTGTATCCTTTCCACTCTACTAAATTGGTCTACTAGCTCTAAGAGACAATGAGATACCATCTTATGCCAAGTAATGGAAAACTATTTTTACCCCATCCCCTGCACAGCTCCTGTGATGACAGAGCCTGCAGTTACTGCTCTCTGCCAGGGACCCCACATTGGTGCTGTAGGATCCTCTGTCTCAGTGTAGCTGGTGGGAAAGTCAAGTCCCCGAGAGGGAGAGAGGTCAACCTGGGTCGCTCCTCTCCTTGCTGACAGAGCTGAGAGTACATCAGCCTCCCCTCCAGATCCAGCTACATATGGGGCCAGAATCCCTCTTTGCAAACCTCTGAGTCCCTGGCAGGAATGCCATCTTTCGTTGATGCTGCTTGAGAAGTGTACTCACCCGTGGTAAACTTTGGCCACACAGATCCCGGGAATGTAGCTCTCTCGGCCAGTGCTAAGAGAAATGGCTTTCCACCAGCCCCCTTCGCTGAAGGACAGAGCAGACAGAAAGGGTGGGTGAGTCAAAGACAAAAGAAATGGTAAGACCATCGGGCCTGCTTGGATTTGGCAGACCAGACGTGAATGATACGTACAGTGACCAGACTTAGTGGGACAGGGCCATGACTGGTCATGCTAACCTGAATCTCTCCACGTGCAAGTTTAGTTTCAAGATGTATTTAGTCAATAAATTATTCTGAGGTCATTAGTGAGTCTTCCCATATCCTGACAATACCTACTTTTTAAAAAAAATTATTTTTAATTTCAATGAACATCTACAGAGATTTTGAAATTCCATTCATTCATTGTTGCATCTTTCGCTCCTCTCCTTGAAAAGCAAAAGAAAAACCCCTTCATTGGTATACAGTCCCACCCCCCGCACACCCCCCAACCCCACTTTTATTATCTGTGACCTGCAGAAAAAGTTCTCAACTTATCTTCTAGGCTTGGGATTTAAAAAAGCAACACATGTGAGCTAGATTGCTTTCGAACTTCCAAGGGCAGCCTCACATGTCCACTTCCGTGAGGATCCAACTGAAAAGGACGTAGAGCCCTTGGTGGCAATCAGACTCAGGAGATGGCAGGATCGAGAGGGGCACTTTTTGGTTATGATTGGAAGCGTTTCAGACCCTAAGTCTTACTCCCTGAGTATGCATAGATATATAGCATCAAGATTGTCTTGGGGTGAGAGGTGAGACCTCTCATAATCTGACAAGAAGTCAAGTCACATAGTGCATAGGACCAGATGAAGGAATTTACATTTTCTCCAGCAGGCAACAGGGAGCCATTGAAGGACGGGCATCATGAAGGAGGAAGGCCCCACGGTACACACAGATTCTCACCCACCGCTGGACCAGCGTCCATGCGAGTTAGGCAGCTAGAACCAAAAGCTGACCACCCCACACAAAGTGTGTGCACCCTCTTCCTGAGATCTGGGGTGTTTCGGAGCCCTGACTTACTCAGAGATCACGCGTAATTTCTCCCCTCGGCGGAATATGGGTGGGCTGATGTCCGGAGCCGGGTAGTCATTCAGCACTGCGAGGAAGTCGCTGTCCAGGCCTGGGGAAACGTGGAACAGGGGCTTATTTTATTCACAGGAATTAGATAGGAGGTCTTAGGGGCAAAAGGTAGAAAGATGAGTCCAGTTCGGACCACATGCACTGCCTCAGGTGGGAGGTCCCCTCTCTGCACCTCATGGGTCCAACATCTGTCCAGGTGGGGGTATGATAATGAGGTCTGAGGAGCCCCCAGAGCTGAGAGACTAACTCGTCAATTCTCAGAGAAGCGCTCCCTCTGTGTAAGTTGAAAGACACATCACTGGGGGCTTCTTTAATCTGCCCTGTGTGGTGGTGAAGGAATGCTCATGGTGTAGTATACTACACGCAGGGCTGCTAATAAAAAGGTCAGCGGTTCAAATTTAGCAGTTACCCCTCAGGGAAAAGGTGAGGGTTTATGGGCTGTCTCCTCTCATAATGACTGATAAGCTCTTCAACCTGTGGAGAGGCACCATGAACTTGGTGGCAGTGGGTTTAGCTTTTGGGGTTTAGGCATAAAGAGAAGAAATACCATGTGCTTTTTGTTAAATGTGTTTTGAAAGCCATTATGATACGTGCTGAGAGGAAGCTTGTGATTGGAGCGTGTTACTCCAGCTTTCCCTAGAGGGAGGAGGGGAGGAGGGGCAGTGTCTTAGGGCACCAAGCAAAGCCTTATGTCCTTATGTCCCAAATGGGTTCTGATTCCCAGACCCGACAACAGAGCAAAACGCCACCTGATACTGCCCCATCCTTCCCATCCCGGCGCCAATGCAGCCACTTCCAGTCCCTCCCTTCGAGAGTCTTCCTCTCTTTCAGCAACCTTCCACTTTTCTGAGCATGGCATCCTTCTTCACAGACTGGCCCGCAGGCTGTGAGGCAAGGCCTCGCTACCCTCTCTTCTAAGGACCTCCCTGGACTCCTTTCTTCCAAGACAGATTAATCTGTTGTCTTGGAAGTCCATGTTCAATATTCCCCACCAGCACTACAGTTCACAGGCGTCCAGTCTCCTTCTATTTGCCCTCATGTCGGCACATTGGATGCAGGGAAACATGGGGGGATGTTTGGAGCGGAATGGTGGGTCTTACAAACCAGCAAATCTAGGTGCTGGCAGAATTCCAGATAACACTAGTTTGATTCATTTGGGGATTGTTTGCTGTGCCCCGGCTGGGTCACACACTGGTGAGCGGGCTGCCGAGTCTTCTGCTCCAGTAGAACTCACTTTTTAGATGAAAGATCAATAATCAGAAAAATCACCCTGAAATCATGGCTCCTGGTCACCTTCAGGCTGGGAACTGAACTCAGTCCAGTGGCTCAGCTTGGAGCCAAATGATAGACAGGTTTACGCAGTGAACAGTAATGCTAGGGAAGTGCTCACCCCTTATTACAATCAGCCACGCAAGGTCCAAAGGGCAGCACTGGCCCAGCAGTCAAGCTTAGAAGGCAGGAGAGGAGAGGAAGGAAGGGTGGGTAGAAAGGAGAATCACAGGGAGGGATGAGGAAGGAGGCTGTCACCATGGGAGATTGTTCTTAATGTCATAAAGCAAAACATGAGCGAATGGTTGAATGGAAAGGCCATTTATTCTTTAAACTTTCATTTTTTAAAAAAAAATTCTAACAATCTTGAGAAATTTCAGCACTGCGATCAGTGGTCTTAAGGTCTGACAGAGGCCATTTTTTGGGACCCAGACAACCTAGAACCACTAGACTTTTCCCTGTTCCCAACCTTTCAGACTACAGGGCAGACTGTGTGTGTCACTTGGGACCTTAACCATCAGAGTGAATAAAAAACAGAAAGGAGGATTTTTGTGGGGAATTTGGCTACTGATTAGAAACAAATCAATCAGGGCTGAGTTAGCACAGTGGTGCCATGTGCTTTAACGGACCATAGGGTCACAACCCACTGTAAATGCCATAGGGCTAACAGTGGGAAAGGGGCCTGGAGCCCTCAGGGCTCCAAAGACAGACTCTGGCAGGGATGAGGAATGAGGTCCCTGCAGCTCCCTTGAACTGTGGAGGGCTGATAAGTAAGACGTTTCCCTGTGCAGCCCAGGCCCGGGCCAGCGGGGAGCAGGAGGAGGGCCTGGGATGCTCTGGGAATTGCAGGCTGAGTTCTAAGAAAGGATGGGTCCAGATCCCTTGGGGCATGAAGTGGATGCAATCAGAGGTCATCATTCAGCAAGAAATGACAGAGACCACATTAGGTGTCAGTCCTGGGCTACCGTAGCAAGGTAGCTGGCACAGGCGGTGTCTTCAGCTTCCTGGTAAACCTGGCCACTCCTTCTCTGCACTGTCTGCTTTCCTCTGTTACTAACCTAGGGGGGGAGGGGCATGAAAGGCCTAGAAAGTTCCTTAATGTTGGAAATTTGTTTCTCTTCATCCATCAAAAACCTCAAATCTACTGTCTTTGAGTCAATTTCGACTCGTCGTGGTTGTACGGGACCAAGAACCGCCCCTTCTGGTGTCTAAGCCTGTAAATCTTCACAAACGCTGATAGCCTCATCTTTCTCCCTGGTGTGTTCTCATGGCTGACCTTTCTGTTAGCAACCAAATGCTTTAACCACTGGGTCACCAAGAATAGCCACTCTTCCTTATGCCGGTGACAGAACCCGAAAGAAATAGATTGTAAAAGGGTTTGAGGTTCATTGTCTGATTCCAGATTAAAATCGTATGACATGGACAAGCATCTGTTACTGCATTAAAAACAAAACTAAAACAGAAAGAAGAACAAAACTAAAAACATCCCACTTAAAAAAGACAATTGGTTCAAAGGGGAAAAGGAGGTTATGGGACTAGGGAGTTTCAAGTTCATGCTATCAAAGTTTCCTGTGGAAATTCTGCAGTGAAGATTCGTTTTATATACAGGGCCTAACACATTAGTGAGAAAACCTTGCAGGTGGACTTTGCCTTGTCATTTGAAAGGGACTTGGTGCATGTTCCAACTGTTGTCATCATTAGAAAAACAAAGTCACCCAGATGTATGGAACGCTGGTGTGTACGTGGTACGGCAAAGTTGTGGTTGTTAGGTGCTGGCAGGTCAGTTCTGACTCTTAGCAACTCCATGTGTCACAGAACCACACTCTGCCTGGTCTCAGGCACCTCTACAGTCCTTGCCAAGGTGGAGCTCATAGTCACAGTCACTGTGCCGACCTATCTCATTGAGGGTCTTTCACTATTGACCCTCTCTACCAAACACAGCCATGAGGCTAGCCTCTCAAAGCAAAGTTCTGTGGCTGAATCCAATCCAGATCTTCTCTGAGCCCGGGTCCCCACCATGAACTAGATACAAGGTGGACCGTTTAAACTCGCTCATGAAATCAATAAAGAGCAAGGCTATCGATTTAAAGACCACAGTGCCCCGGATCCAAGCTGAGGTATTTTCAGTTGCTTCATATGCATATGAAAGTTGGATCACAAATAAGAAAGACCAAAGAAGAAGCGATGCCTTTGAATCGTGGTGTTGGCAAACAGCATTGACTCTGTCACCGACAGCGACAGAACCAAAGAGCCGCCTGTTTCCGAGAAAGCGCGGCTGGGATGTTGGTGAAACTTCTTTTCACGAACTCTGCGCATGTTGTCAGGTGAGGCCAGTCCTTAGAAAGAGACATCATGCTTGGAAAGTCAACAAAAGCGAGGAAGTGCTCGGTGGGATGTATGGACACAGTGACCATAACGGTGGCCTTGAGTGTGGCAGTGACTATGAGGCTGGCACAGCGCAGGGCAGGGTCAGTCTGTTGTTCACAGAGTCGCTCTGAGGTGCCGTCCACTGGATGGCACTTAGCAACAAGCGCACCGACGTAAAGTTTAAGCACACGACGGTGCCTTCCTGGACCCGAGCGGCTTTGTGGGAAGCAGGGCATCAGAATGGAATCAGATGCATACAGAGGTTGCCTGGCAGAGAGGCACTGTGTGGAGCGGAGACGAGTGTGGGATTCCGCACAGGGCAGAGAGGACATCGGAGAAGGTCAGCAGAGGAGTGTTGAGTAAGCACTGAGGTCAGTCACCTCAGCTGACACACAGCCTCCACATCCTAACAGCACCGTGATTTTGGGGAAAATTTACTTTAAACTCGTCTGCAGTTGATGGATTTCCAAACCCTATGAACCTGGAGAAAGGAAGAAAGTCACACAGGTGTTGAGGACTTTTGTTCATAGGGTCGCTATGAGTCACCTACGACTCGACAGCACTTAACAACAATAACACCAACATAGAGAGAGATCAGTTGGCCTAGTGGAGAGAAAGTGATGCTAAAAGGTAGGTGACTTCTAATCTGTGGCCCTCAGGTTTGTTTTTCATTGTTTTTGGTCAAACATTCTTCTAGGTTGTATAGCCCTGGTCTGTCTACTTGCTGTACAGAGGTAATTCGTGGCTGCTGTGATGCTAAACACTGTGACACTGACGTGTCAAATGTGATAATGATTACCCATGGTGGACAGTGTTTGGTGGAGCTCCCTGATTAAAACAAGCTTGGAAGCAGGAGTGGCATCCACTTCTGTAAATAGCTTGCCTCCAGAAACCCTATGAACCTGGAGAAAGGATGAAAGTCACACAAGTGTCGAGGACTCTCATTCATAGGGTCACTATGAGTCGCCTATGACTCCACAACACTTAACAACAACAACAACAACAAAATGGGAACATTAGAATCTGACTCATCCCAACAAGAGATAGGATGATAAGGTGAAGAGTAAAAACACAGAGATATGCGCCCCTTAAACAAATGGCCCCACAAGTCCTAAGGGCAGCATTTACCCAGGGAGAAAGTAGGGAGGGAGAGGACAAAGGATGACTAGAAACAAGACACATAGGATTAAGCAGGAAGTGTGGTGTTTCATTAGGGGGACCAGAGTCAATGTCACAAAGCAAAATACTTATTAATGTTGTTGTTGTTGGTATGTGCCGTTGAGTCGCCTGCGACTCATAGCGACCCTATGTACAACAGCCCTAAACTCCGCTCTGTCCTGTGCCAATCGCACTGTCTCTGACACTCCCATCCCAATTACCCCAGTCACTGAATCAATGCACCTCATAGAGGGCCTTCCCATCCTGCACCATCCCTCCACCCTCCCAAGCATGATGTCCCTTTCCAAGGACCGGTCTCTCCTCACAACATATCCAAAGTATGTTAGACGGAGCCTCAGAATCCTTGCCTCCAAGGAGCCACCTGGCTTAACCCTTTCCAGGACAAATCTGTTTGTTTTCCTAGCAGTCCATGGTATTCTCAATACTCTTCTCCAGCACCACAGCTCAAAGGCATCAATTCTCCATCTATCCTCCTTGGTCATTGTCCAACTCTCTGATGCATAACAAGTGATTGCAAAGACCATAGCCTGTATCCGATGCACCTTAGTCTCCAGAGAGACACCATTGCTCTTCAGTACTTTGGAGAGGTCCCTAACAGCAGACTTTCCCATGGCAATGCGCCTTTTAATTTCCTGGCTGCTGGTGCCAAGACTGTTGACTATGGAGCCAAGCAAACTAAAGCTGTGTGCAATCTCAAGCTCTTCACCATCCATCCTGATGCTGCCAGTTGGTCCAGTGGTGAGAATCTTTGTCTTCTTGACATTGAGCCTCAATCCATATTGTAGGCTGCAGTCCTTGACACTCTGCAGCAGGCGCTTCAGGTCCTCTTCAATTTCAGCAAGCAGGGTTGTGTCATCCGCATAGCGCAGGTTGTTGATAAATCGTCCACCAATCTTGACTCCACATTTCTCCTCATAGAGCCCAGCCTCCCGGATATTCTGTTCTGCATATACTTATTAATAGTTGAAGGAAAAATCAATTTGCTTTGAAAAGTTTTGCTCAAATCACAATGAAAAGATTCTAGGGAGTGCATCTTGCATCCTTGGGTTCAGGATTAATGTTGCCTCCCACTTATCAGCTGTGGTAGCTAAGGCCATCTTTATAGGGGTGATCATCCCACAGCCCGAGTCCACGTTCAGCCAGCACTGTTCTAAATTTTGAAAACTCTCTGGTGGTATTATGTTTTGAAAAAAATCCTCATT
This sequence comes from Elephantulus edwardii, assembly GCF_000299155.1. Taxonomy (NCBI): domain Eukaryota; kingdom Metazoa; phylum Chordata; class Mammalia; order Macroscelidea; family Macroscelididae; genus Elephantulus; species Elephantulus edwardii. Next base: position 8,855,952 of record NW_006399753.1, on the reverse strand, counting down.
ATTTGGTGAGAAAAGAAAGAGAAAAAAAAAAATCATAAGAGTAAATATTTGTTGACAGCTCTACCCAAAAAAGGAATGCAGCTGAGCAAAACTTACAGAAAACTTAAAGAGGAAATGACTCCAAAAACGGAAGGGGACCAATGCAGAACACACTAGCCACAAATATCAGTGAGTCAAAAGAGGCTGGGTCCTTTGAGCACCGCTGCCCCTTGGAGGGTTGTAAACACCTCTTTCTAGATGCTGGAAGCGTGCTCTGTGGCTCTGTCTGTAACTGTCTGGCGTTATTAGCTGTCCTTACTTCCAGTGTTCTACAGAACTCTGTGGGACAGGTGTGGACACGTAATGGCCATGGCCAGCTTGGAAGGGTGTTAGCACCATGTCCAGAAAGACCAGGGGGATCTCAAAGCCACAGTCACTTCCCTGAGCCACAAAGCTCTCGTGGGCAGAACTACCACCCTTTTCCTATTAACACTGGATCGTTGGGGCAGATTAGGATGAAGAGTGACTTGAAATGAGCCTTTAGAGTTGACGCTAGGGCTCCATGCAGCTGGTGGATGAGGAAGTAAACGGCGCAGTGATTTTGGCTTCTGGGTCTGCCTTCTCTTTGGTCAGGGTCAAACCTGTGGCTTCCTGAGGGCCAAAGCACCCTTGATTTAGTGTGTTTTTAAAGAAGTAGCCCCCACTCCCACCCCTACCCCACACATACACAGAAATTAACCAGACATACTGATCACCATGAATCTTAGTTTACGCCTGTGGGCCATCTTATCATGAAAAGGACTGTGTTGTGGGAATGTTTTCTTCCCAAAGCCTTGATTTTATCATCTGTTCAATGGAGCCATTTGTACCTGAATGCCTCAGGGGTTCTTTGGCAGCTCAGCTCTCCGGATGGAGAGATCCACCAAAGGACATCTGCGCGGCTCCACAGACAGAATTTCAGCTCTGCCTGGACCGCCTAGCACTTCTTGGCTGGGGTGCCTTCCTCCTGTCCTCTATCTCCATCCTCCTCCCCCTTCCACGAGCTGCAAGGTGCACAGGGCCGGAGGGCTTATGCCAGGCCTCTCCCCTTGCCTGCTGAACTGGTACTCTCCCTACCTCATTTCGAATAAGAGGAAATATATTTTTCATATGATGTGCTCACATAGATAATGCACATATATGTAACACACAATGCATTGCTCAGTTTGCTGGGGTGGGGGAACTCGTATAACTTGCGTGTTGTTTGTGTGAGGATGTCTGGCACGTGGTGAGATTGAGACACTTGCTGCTAGCACCCAGTGAGCTGAGAGCTGGGTTTTCCACCAAGCTGACATGCGGACTGTGGCTGGGTGCCCTGCTTTGTCCTGGCTGGGTATCTCCCGCACTGCTGGTTACTTACTAAGGCTTTTCTGAGTATCATTTCACCAAGAAAAATTAGTCTCACTCTAGACAATGAAATTATGGAATCAAGGAGTTAGTTCCATTTGTTTTTTTTATAATGTCTATTAGACATAAAACTATATAAAAGTTGAATAATCAGGTTCCAGTCACTATGATCTTAAAAACTACCTGAGGGAGGGAGCTTTGGTGGCCTAGTGGCAAGAATCTGCACTGCAGTCCCAGAGGTATGCAGTTCAAATCCACCAGATGCTCTGCTGGAGAAGGAGGGGCAATCTCCTCCTGTACCGGTCAGATCCAATTTGACGGTACACACAGAAGAAATTAATAAAATAAAAATTAAAAAAACGACCTGTGGTGTGAGTGGCACATACATGAAATGAGAATATTCTAGTAGAAGATCTGACCTGAGATGCTGGTCCTTGGGTTCCTCGCTGGGGAATTGGAGTGTCTGGTAACAAACTCCCCCCTCTCTAGAGAGCACCCTCAGAATGGTGCAGGCTTGGAAAGCTCGCCCTCCACTCACTGGTTGTCGTGGCTCTGAGTGGAGACTCTGACCCAGACCACCCAAGTTCAAGTCTCACATCTCCACCGCAGAAGCTGTGCAGTCTTGGACCAGAAACTCAACCTCTCTGTGCCTCAGCTGTGAAGTCATGGATCTTGCATTGTTTCTGAGCTGGAACCGACTCACAGCATGGATTTGGGGGTGGTTTGTTGTTGTAATTGGTGAAGTACTTGGAATCGTGCCTGGCATGCTCTAAGCACAAATACAGGCACGCCTTATCTTACTGTGCTTTGCAGATACTGCGTTGTGTAGAAATTGAATACCCTGTCACAGTGAGTCTCTCGGTGCCATTTTTCTAACAACACATGTTCACTCTTAGTCTCTGTTTTCTATTTTAATAGTGCTCAGAATATTTCAAATGTTTTCCTAATGTTAGAGCACTTTTAATCGCCTATGGAATATTTCTACACCCTGAGAAACCAAAAAATTTCAAGCAACTTGTTCATATGGAAGATCAGATGAGCTGTGCCCAGTCAGTCCATGAACCTGACCATAATAGAAAGTGTAATTGTTCAATGTTAGTTCTAGACCAGAACCAAAGGGCTCTGCCACCTGCTTTTTTCCACCTCCCATCACCTAGTGTCCAGGGACCCAGTTTTCTGTTACAGAAGAGACATACTGTCGATTCCCCACCTGTCTTCATTTACAATTCTGTCCTGCTCTCCCCAGTGAGCTCTCCATACTCATTCATAAGACAGTTGGTCATTTTTCTAACAAGTTTGAGCCCTACTCTGCTTTTGGGAGAAGGAAGAGGGCAGCCTGAGTTCCCGGGCTGTCTCCTCCAAGTCCCTGCCACCTCCTGGCCAGGAGTAGTGTACTGTGTGCACAGAGCTGTCGAATGTGCATGGCATCTTCTCTCTGATGGCTTGTGGGTGTCAGGGCCAGAGCTCAAAGCTGAAGGTGGTCTACAGGCCTTAGGGAATGTAAGATGCACCTGGAGACCACAATCTACTTCCAATAACCAGCCAATAAACCCCAGTAAGCACAGTTCTGCTCTGAAACACCGGCCCACCACGCTGCAGAGTTAACTCCATGGCTACTGGTTGGTTTTGCATTGTGTAAGATTCTCCTGAATCTGGGTCTGATTAGCAGGCCTGCTTAGTTAGCAAGCCTGCATTTTGAGGACGACCTTCAGGGGCACTAACATTAACACATCCAGCTAATAACTGAGATTCATCCAAAGGTACCTCGAAAGAAAGGCCTGGTGGTTTACTCCTGAAAGATCCCAAACTCATGGCTGTTGGGTCACTTCTGACCCATGGCAGCCCACGAGCCGACAGAAGAATTAACCCGTGGGGTTTCCAAGGCTGGAAATCTTCACAGAAGTAGTAGAGCAGATGGTGGCTTTGAACTGCCAACCTTCTGGTTAGCAGCCATGAATTTAACCTCCACACCACCATGCTCCTTCAGAAAGACCACGCCCACTGAACACCCGGTGGACTGGGCTCTGATCGGTACCAGGTCCCCCCATGCGTTGGCCGGAAGTGACTCTATGGAGGCCAGTCTGATTTTTTCTCCCACGCAGGTGGCCTGAGGACTGCGATTGCGCGCTGAGAAGAGGCGCGGGGCCTTGCCTCCCCTGCCTGGCTTCCTCTGGCCTCACCCCTTCTTTCCACTGAGGCAGCAGCTCGGGCAGCTATGTAAATGCCTGCGCTAGTTTTTTCCACTTTACAAGAAAGGGCGTGAGCCACGTTTGCATTCGCTTCTTCCTTCGTGCGTTCCTTTCCGGACACATGGCAAGATCCCCCTTCTCCTTCAGCTCCGGGATTTCCCTGCGTGAGAGTGTCCAGTCCTACCCAGCGCAGAAGAATGGCATTTCTGTGCACTGTGGGGTCCCCACGTCGGTGCCTTACAGCTTTTAGGAAGGGCCTGCGGTAGTTCACGCACAGCCCATTGCAGTGAGATGACCCCAAGTGGAGGTTTGTTTTCTTTGAAATGCCTTTAACACACACACACACACACACATCAATGAGCTTTGTGTGGCCTTGTTGCTGGAAGGGAGAGGGGGCTCTGTCTCTGTTCCCCAGTCTTTTCCCTTGTGAGGTTGGGTTTTCAATGGCTGACTTCTTGGGAACGGATCTCCAGGCCTTTGTTCTGAGGCACCGCTGGGTGGATAAGAACCACTAACCTATCAGCTGACAGCCAGATGCCTTAACTATATCCCTGGGAACTAGACCCGTGGGGACTGTTCTGGAAAAGAAAACAGGGTCAAAGCTATATTCCAAGTGTTCAGGTCTTTCCTTCACAGGGTTGCTATGAGTTGTCTACGACTCGATGGCACCCAACAACAATAACAACTGGGGAAGAATGCAGGATCTCAAAGCTCTGTGGTGTCCATCCCCACAGCCCTGAGTCCGCTCTGCTCTGTCTTGCAGGGTCACTAGGAGTCAGAACTGACCGCACAGAAATGAACTTGGATCTTTCAGTAGTAAATAGTCAAGTGTTTATTCTAACTCACCTGCTGGTGTATTTGAACCACTGACCTTTCAGCTAGTATCTCAATGTATTAACCTTTTGTGCCAATCGGGATGCACCCAAGTTAACAGGCTGACTGGTTTACCAGCTCTTGACACGACACATATGAAAACCAGGTCAGTGTGGGAGAGCTCCCTTGCGTCACAGATGTGTAGCTTGGGATCTGGCGTGCGGGACAGCAGGCTGGCGGCACGCTGAGCACGCGCTTCCTGAAGCACGCCGCATGCTCACCTATGGAGCTGGGGAGCAGTGACACCTCATTCCTTGAAAACGGGCCCTTTGCAGGATGCAGATCGGCACCGACTGGCCCGCCCCCTGCCCCTCCTCCTTCCTCTTTACTCAAGTGAGTGTTGCAGAAAAGAGGAAATAAAGTCAGGGCAGATGGCTGAGAACCTCCCGGGGTGGGCGAGCCAGGCAGCCCTCCGCACTTGATGTGGTTGCCTGGATCACACTGGGCTCAGGCTGGGGAATTCTCTGACCCTGGGGCGTGGAGGGCTGGGGAGACCCCTTGGCCTTCCTCTTCAAGGTGACCCCCTCACCCACACAGTGGAAAAAGAGAGATTTATGTCATGAAGATTTGCATTGAAAAAACAAAGGCAAATGAGCAGGTCCTTGGAGGCCCATGTTTTCATGGGGTTTGCTCAAGCGTGCTACCCCCTCTGACCCTGTCTGAGAGGTGACATTGCCAAATGGCTTAGGTGAGAGGTGCCTCCAGGGAGGACCAGGCCCTACGCGAGGCAGTGTCAGTTTTCCTTGGCTGAGGTAAACAGTAAAGGTGCTGGGCTGGGAGCTCAGAGGCTGCTGATTTCCAGAAGAACAGCCTGGAAATCTACTTTAAAAAAAAAAATTTAAAAAATCAGCTAGTAATTTCTCTAAATGAGTGTGGTCTGACATACGTGGGACCCAAGGATCAGGAGGGCTCTGCAGCTCTTGGTGTGACGGGGTGGACAGCTGTGACTAGTCAGGCTGGGAAGGGCCAAATCTGTCCCCAAGGAGGGGCAGACTGGACCCGGTGCCCTGAGCTCTGTCCAGCAAGGAGAGGCCCTCTATCAGCCAGGGACGCCCATCATACCCCTTCACCTCATCACGTCGTGTTTGGGGGTCCTGGGCTCTGGGGGGACACCCTCTTTGCTTTCTCTCCTTTGGTTCCTGGAAGGCAGCTGCTGGGACAGACAAGGGAAAGCTCCAGTGTTTGCATCTGGAGGGGGGATTTGAGGAGAGGAAGGCCCACGCGCTCATTGGGGCACTGAAAGCTGGTTGTCTTGGGGCGGAAGACACAGAAGCCTCTTTTCATAAGGGTCGCAGTGATAAAGTCAAAGCGATATCATCCACCACTGTCAGGTCAGTACGTACTAGGCAGATAGGAGGGCAAGGGGCCCCGCCCACAGGCAGAGTGTCCTAAGGTGCTCCTGTGACTCACTCTGTGGACCTCACTGACCACCACTGCCCCGTCTCCCAGAGGACCCACACGGCTGTGAGCCCCACTCACCACCACCTAAATAGGAAGCAGGAGAAATCTGGCACAGATAGGAGGTAGGACAGGGTGAGCCAAGCTTGACTTTGGACTCTGCCTACTGATGTCCCCTCCCAGATCTCTGGCCACCAGCAGAAGGACTTGATCATCCTAGACATCTGTCTCCACCTGTCATTTCTCCAGAGGGCAGACTTCTTATCACTGACTAACCTGTAGTGGACCCTTCTCTCAAGCACTTGGCTCCTGGTGGCCTGATCAATGAACATGACCCCAAATCAGACGCACTGCCCTCAATTGATCCTGACCCATGCCCCCCCTCCACCCCTGCCTCCTGTTCCTGGGGCTATAAATCCTTACAGAAGGAGGTGCCTCTTGAGGACCTATTGTGTTCAGTATGACAGCAGAGCAATCAGGTCTTACTTAGGAAAGTACGTAGAAAAGGTTCTTTTGACTTGATTGTGTCCAAAATAGTGTTCTATCTCATGCCCTTTAGATGGGAGGCAGGGAGGGTGTGGTACCACAAGGACAGATTTCCAAATCCAACAGTCCTGGCCTGACTTCTGAATCTACAGAAAGCTACCACCACCACCATCACCACTACCACCACCACCACCAGCACCACTACCACACCACCACCACCAAAATAATTCTATTTCTTCTGTGGGCCTCCGTCCCCCTACTGTAAAGTGAAGTGATGAAGCCATTAATCTCTAAGATCTATCTCAAAATGCCAAAGATTTTACATCTTTCAGAAGCATTGATTTCAGCATAAAGAAAACAAAAATCTTTACAACTGTATACAGCAAGTAACTTCATACTAAACAGAGAAAAATATTGATGCTGTCAAAGATTTCATTCTCCTTAGAACGTCAAACCATCTGCAGAAACAACTGTCAAGAAATCAAAAGGTGTGCTGCCTCGGGGAAATCTATCAGAGGCTTCTCTGCAATGTTAAAAACAAAATGCCATCAAGGTGACCCGACCCAAGCCACGGTATTTTTCAGGAGTTGTCTGATAAGCATGTGATGATGGGACATTGAATAAGAAAGACTAAAGACAAATCGGTGCCTTTAAATCGTGATGCTGGCAAAGCATACTGCGCAGACCGTGGGCTGCAAAAGAGCACACAAGTCTGTTTTGGAAGAAGCAGCGCCCAAGTGTGTTCCTTAGAAGTATGATGGGGAGGGAGACTTTATGTCACCTACTTCGAACATGGTACCAGAGGGGACACATTCCTGGAGAAATGCATCATTCTTGGCAAAGCAGAGAGTGGGCAGAGAAAAGGAAGACCCTCCGCGAGATACACTGACACAACAGCTGCATCTCTGGGCTCAGACACGGTCATAGGAGTGAGGATGGTGCAGGACCCAGCAGAGTTCTGTTGTGCACAGGACTCTGGAATCAACTTTACAACACGTAGGAACAATAACAACAAGAATCCCCAGTTCCCTTGAAGCTGTAATAATGAATAATTTTAAACACAGACAAAATTAGAGAGCTGAGTCCTTTGATCCCTTAGTATCCCTTACCTAGCTTCAGCCAATGCCAGCATCCACCCACGTTCACTCAGTCTATGCTGTGGTCAGTGTTTCTTGGACAAACGAGTGGGACTTACCATCTGCTAAGCAGGGCAGCGGTCTCTCAGGCGGGGCAGGCGTGGACTTCATGCTGTTACCCATTTCTCTCTCTCCTGGCCAGATAGTCGGAGCTGCCGAGAGCCTGGGGCACAGGAGACACACAGGGACAGTCAGCCAAGCCCCCAGCCCTCTGCGTGCAGAATGACCCAGTTTAGAGTGCATCATGCACCATTTTTCAGGCAGTTTGCGTCTTGAAAGGCGGCTGCTGGTATGTGGAGATGAGATTCGAGCGTGTTGGTTACATTTGCACAGCTCGAGCGCTTTTATCAGGGGAATGACAGAGAAAACCACACACGAGGAAGTTACTAACAAATGCTGTTGGTGGCAAAAGTTTCCATTCCTCTGTGTCCTCGCTGAGCACAGAGTGGCAGGGGTGGGTGTGATGTAAAAAGTCAGCCAGGCTCCAGGTGCCCAGAACATTCTCTCTACTAGCCACTAGCTCTGTGCACAAGGAGCTCAGGCTAGCAGACCCTCAGCCTGTGTGGCCCTGCCACCTGAGAGAGTGAGAACAGGCCCTTTCTGGGAGAAGCCTTCTCTTTCAGTTTTTTACTACACGTTTAACTAACAGTTTAAAAGAAAATTTTCATGGCACTGACACCAATTTGCAGTGCACTTTATTTCCATTTTAAAGAATTTTTTTCTTAAATTATGATTTGGCTAAGTGATTGCAGAGCAAGTTGATTTTCTGTCCTACAGTGTGTACCCGTTTTGCTTTCTGGTGTTGGCTGAAATCCACACAGTGGGGCAGCACAAGACTTCTCACTTCCTCCTTGTGTTCCCCATTTCCATCCATCCCTCCTTCCTGCTTCTTCTTGGACTCTGAGCCTCATCCCTGGGCAAATAAACACTTTATAGTCTACTAATGTCCCAGGGTGATACAGTGTTAAGTGCTTGGCTACTAACCCTAAGGTTGGCAGTTTGAATCCTCCCAGAGATGCTTCTGAAGAAGGGTCTGTCTGGCTGTTTAAGAAAAGGCATCAAACACTCAATTCTGTTGAGCTGGAACAGACTCGTAGCTGACCACCCAGCCGGTTTTCAGAGGCAGCAAATCACACAAGGAGGAGATTTTTCTATTTCTTGCAGAGCAACTGGTGGATTCGAACCGCCTGCCTTTGGATTGGCAGAGCAACGACTTGCCCTCCAGGTCACCAGAGCTCCCTGGAAAAAGGCACAGCCACTGAGAATTGCACGGAACACATTCTTCTGTGACACACAGGGCCACCATGAGACGGAGTTGACTCAGTGGTAACTGGTTACTGCTTGACACGCTCTTAAATCCCGTTACTTTTGATCATTATTATAAAGTTGTCACATCACGAGGCTCACTTTACAGTTAAGGAAACTGAGTCGCAGGGAAGGTAGGTAACTTGTCCAAGGTCACATGACAAATTATGCTTGAGCAGGAGTTTGAAGTCCTGATGCTGTGACACCTGGCAGACCCACGCAATAACTTTTGGGAGGCTAAGCTCGGAAACCGGGCCTCCCGGACATGAAGACTGGTTTGGACTTAGAAGCCAATGACCTTGAGCAAACTGTTGTTGACCTTTTCCAGGAAATACTAGGGCAATGGGTGTCATGTCTGCAAGCATTAACCTAGAAAAGGTATGTAAAGCACTTAGGACATGGCCCGGCATCAAATAGATGTTAGTTATTATTGGCAGTGAATTTCCCAGTCAGTCCATAATGACAAATGCTCAAGTTCTGTGGCCTTGAGCTCCCATTTTAGAAAAATGATGGTGGTAAAAGCAAGTGTCTTGAGGAAGCTGCAGTTTCCCGGCTTGTTGGGAACGAGGAGAAGCGGAGCTCGCCACAGAGAGAGTGGTCCTATTCTGTGGGGACAGAGGAAATGTCCAGAGACACTGGAAGCTTGCTCTCCCCCACCCTTTGTCTTTCTCCTAACGACCAAGTTGTCCAAGTTCCGGAAGAAAGCCAGTCCAGCTGCCGCCTGGCCTCCAGCCCTTTCCCCAAGTTCTCCTTGTTCAGTTCAGAAAAGATCTGTGGTCTCAGAGCAAGGACTTCCAGAGGTCGAGGAAGGTCTTTGCCATCTTCTGTCACCCTAACGACCAAGTCGTCCAAGTTCCAGAGTTCTGGAAGAAAGCCATTGACCTAGTACTGATTTTGGAGGATTTGCAGAATCCAGAACCAGAGTGTTATTGGTGGTGGTGGTAGGTGCTGTCGAGTCTGACCCATAGAGATTCTGTGAACAGACCTGAGCCCTGTCCTGTCCTGCACTGTCCTAACAGTTCCTGACGGGTTCACGTCTCAGATGGGAAAACGGAGGCCTGTCCTAGGGAAGGCGTGCCCCCAGGGCCTCGAGCTGACACGGGTAGCCGTAAGGTGTGCTCTCACACTCTCCCCGTGTGTTCCTTGCACTCTTCAGTCTCTACCCAGGAGCCCCCCAACCATGGCCCTGCAGGGAGGGGGCGGAGCTGTAAGCCCTCTGAATCCCACCCCATTCAGAGTGGCCATCAGGATAGGGCAGCGCCTCTGGGCCTGCTCACTGCCTTACTGAGGTGCCCAAGAAGGTGCCAGCTACTGTGAAAGAGGCTTTGGTTTGAGACAAAGATGGTCTGGACGTGAAGGCTGACGCCTCCCCGGTGAGGTGACCGGACAATCTGATCTCCTCGCTCACCCTTTCCTGCAGTGACTGGAGGTGAGAGAGAAGGCAAGAGGTAGGCTTGCAGGTCAGAAAAGTAAGAAAAGAGCAGAGATGCGTTCCTTACCACCCGTTTCAGTTCCTAGGCCTTTCAGGGCACAGGCCCGCGATGGTGAGTGGGGACATCACACAGCAGTGCAACAATGACAGCCACGCTGTCATCTCCACCACCACCACCTTCAACCACACTGAGTGTGGGGTCGACCAGCAACCAACTGCCGTCCAGTTGAAGCCAACTCCTGGGGACCAGTATGTGCCCGAGTGGATCTGTACACTGCTGGGTTTTCAGTGATGATTTCAGAACTAAACAGCCAGGGCTTTGTTCAGAGACACCTCTGGGGGATTTGAACCTTCTACCTTTCGGATAAGAGCCGAGTTCATAAACAGTTTGCTTCGAGTGTGTGGCTAAGTACTTTACACCTCCTCCTTCCCTGACTGCTCGCAACAGCCTCACACTGTTAATAACAGAATCTCCACCACCAGACAGCAGGCCCACAGTTTAATAAGATTAATAAGAGGTAAAGCAGGGATTTAAATCCACGTCGCACAGACTCAAAAACTTGTGCCTTTAACACCGTAAGATGCTGTCTGGCTTTCCTGTCCTCCAGTCCAGTCCAAGAATGTGATAGAAAAGGGGTTTTTAGCAGCTATCCCAGAAAACCTCAGGAACTATAGGTTTGGGGCAGGAAAGCCTTTACTAAAAAGGAGTCTTGGTGGTGTCATGTTACAAGTTGGGCTGGGAGCTGAAAGGTCAGCAGTTCAAATACACCAGCTGCTCCACAGGAGAATAACTTGTTTTCCTGCGTCTGTGTGAGCGCTCCTGGTGGCTCAGTGGTTAAGCTTCTGCCTGCCCACTGCAAGGCTGGTGACTGGACCCCCGGGACCATGTAGGAGTTAAGTTCTCAAGATCACAGCTTTGAGTCCCTGTGGGGAAGTTCTGCTTATCTTACAGATTTTCTATGACTTAGAATCGACACGGTGTCAATGGCAGAGTTTTTTACCAGTGCACATAAGGACTCCTGGTGGCTCAGTAGTTAACCACTTGATTGCTAATGGAGAGATTGGTGGGTTGAACCCACCACCTGCTCCGTGGGAGAAAGGTGGCGGTCTGCTTCTGTAACAAGCACAGCCTTGGCAATCATACAGAGAAGTCCATACGGGTACATGGAGTTCCACTGTGGTACATGCAGTTAAGAGCTCAACTACTAATTGAAAGGTTAGTGGTTCAAATTCACCCAGAGGCACCTCAGAAGACAGGTCTGGGGATCTGTTATCCATAAACCACAACCTTGAACCCCCTTTAGGACATTTTCCAGATTGCCAAAACTCACTCTCTATGGTACTGTTCTAGATTAATGGGTCCATTTCTCTTTTGCACTTTTCTAAGTGTTTACAGCATCTACTGGGAGCATGCACCGCCTTGATAACCTCAAGCAGAACTGGGAACGAGGAAGGGAGACTGGTGGCAGGTGCTCTCAGCGCAAACTCAACTCCAATGCCCAGGCCTTCTGGCTGTGCACGTGGGCGAGTGACTGCACCTCTGAGCTTGGGTTTTCAAAACATTCATTTGGGATCCAAACTTAATCCCTGCAGGGCACCTCTGAGGATTAAATGCCAGGTCCTAGAGAGAGGATAATAATATTATTTGATAATCTCCACACTCTGTTGGATTCCATTTTCCTCACTCTTAATATGTGTTTAGAACCTGTCTCCTAAACTTCCAACCATGACTCGGTCTTACCTTTGAGGGTGTGATAAGTTTTAACAACAGAGTTAGAAATGGTATTGATTACATGTGAAAAGCACCACAGAACAAAAGAAAGGAAAACTAGGAAGCTCTGGTACCCTAGTGGTAAGACACTGTGCTGCACTCCCAAAGGCACATGGCTCAAATCCACCCACTGCTCCATGGGAGAAGGATGGGTAATCTCCCCTGTGAGATTTACTTCCTCTGAAAACCCGCTAGAAGGTCAGCTTAGAGGAAGACCTTTGGTGAGGTGGATTGACATGGTGACAGCAAGAATGGGTGTCAGCGTGACAGAGATGATGAAGATGGCACAGGAGAGGACAGGGTTCAGATCTGCTGTTCATGGGTCTGTGAGTCATCCTTGACTTAACAGCATCCAACAACAACAACAACATCTAAATCAGGGATGTGCTCAGCAAATGGTAGCTAAGAATTTACCAAAGATGGACTCCTTAGAAGGAGCCCTATTGTTGTGGTAGGTTGTGTTAGACTGCTGACTGAAAGGTTGGTGGTTCAAATCTCCAGCTACTCTTTAGGAGAAGTTGGATTCTGTAAAGGTTTAGTTACAGCCTCAGAAATCCTTTGGACTAATTGTTCTCTGACCTACAGGGTCACTGTGAGTTACAGTTAACTCAGTGGTGGTGGAATTGGTTTTATCATTTGGGCTCCTTGGAGGTATCTGGTGATCAGCTGGTTCTGGTTCCTCCTGGAGCCATTCGCTGCCCTGGCCAGGGCCTCAGCACCCTCACATGTGATGGGAAAGAGCTGGGTCAATCATTCATGCCTCTTTGTCCTCAACATTCCTCTGAGGACAGTGGCCTGTTCTCCGGGATTGGTTCAGCACTGAGTGTAGCTGACACTATTTTGGGGCAAACAGGGGCCAACACAGGGGATCCTTGCCATTTTCTCCCTGCCAGGGACCTGGCAGGATTTCCGGGGTACCCACCACATCCTGACCCCTCTCCACAGGTGCGCCTCTCTCATGCAAGGCTGGGGGCTGCTGAGAGCTCCTTGCCCGTGACCCACATTGGTCCGGGCTCCTCTGAGGAGGCCAGGTGCAACCCCAGCTCTGCTCGCCCACCAACCACTGCATCCTCTCTCCCTGCTCCGTGGAAGAAGCTGGGACGCAGCCCGTGTGCCAGGGACTGGACAGGCAGCTCTGAGGGAAGGGCCCACGACCACCTCAGCCTCCTGCTCCCTCCTGACCCCAACTCAGAGCCCTTTACAGTTGGAGGGAAAGAAACTTCTGGCCCACTGTCATTCTGTGTTTTGTTGGTTCCTGTGCTTTATTATAGTAAAAGCAAAAGTTTACGGAGGAGCTTAGCTCCCCATTCGACAAGCTATCCAGACTCTGTTTCATGATATTGGTTGCAATCCTCTCAAAGTGACGTCACTATTCCTACTTCCTCCGCGGGTCCCCGGTTAAGATTCACCCTCCCTACGTGCCCCTGCCTGGCTCTTGAGCTCTGTTTTGGGGCAAATGCTGCCCTTTGTGTCCCCTGTGGTTGGCTGTTCCAAGGAGTGCATTCGTCATGGGTGTTATTGTTCACTCTTAGGCCTGCAGTTGTTTTACTGAAAAGAGATCCTGGGGGTGTTTGAGTTCCTGGCTGAGGGGAAAGGTTCCCCTTGAAGTTCAATGAAATGGATGGAACTAAGTTGCTGGTTTAGAACAGGCTGGGAGCCCAGCACACCTGCCCCATAAGTCTCCTGATTATTGTCGTTAAATGTCATAAAGTCGGCGCTGACTCATTGTGGCCTCACAAACAGCGGATCAAAATCCGTTCCGATCCTGTGTGGCCTCACCACCTCTGCGGAGCGTCAGTCCATTGTTAGGGTCACTGTGTGTCTTCCTCTCATCGGAGGTCTTCTCCTTCTCCTCGGACCCTCCGCCTTTCTAACCATGATGTCCTTTCCCAGGCTTGTGCCCTATTGATCACACGCCCAAAGCACTTGGGACAAAAACCTTGCAGTCTTTGATTCTAAGGAGCATGCTGGCCGTCCTCCATCCAAGACAGATTTGTTGGTTCTCTTGGCAGTCTGTGGTGTAATCAAGACTCTTTGCCAACACCGCAGTTCAAAGGCATCAATTCTTCTTTACTCTTTTGTATTCATTATCCGACTTTCAACTATGTCTGAAACAATTGACAATAGTATGCATTGGGATCCCTATTCCTAGGATATCATACAACAAAATGGGAAAACAACAATTCAATTCCTCTTGTTGCAAAGAAAAAGGCTCAGAAAAGCAAGCAGCTGGCTCAAGGTCACTGTCAGAGTCTGACTCCCTGTCCTGGGCTCTGCCCACCCTAGCGGAGTGATCCCTAGCAGATTCAGAGTCCCCGAGTGAGTCCTGACCAGCCCTGACCATGTGTCCCTGAGCCTGTGGGGTCTCTTCTTCTCTTCCATGTCTGGAGGGGGCCTCACCCTCGCAGGGTGACACCGAGGCTCAGCTGTCCGCTAAGCCAGAGGGGGGGAACCTCTTCCAAATAGTTTATGACGATTTTCAGATGTCATGGAAGGACCAGGTTTGAGGTCATCTGGGACTGGAGTAAACGTCTGTTTTATCCCTTGTGATGTCACTCTAACCTCTTTGTATTGTTTTCACTGTTAAAATGGGCATTGCTGTAACCACCTGGCACAGTTCATGCCACAATGATTACAGAAAGGACGTGTCGAAGACTGTGCTCATGGTAGATTCTCCAGCAGACTCGCTGCTCTGCTACCAGTAAATAGACGACGAATAGTACCCGGTCCATCTCAGAGGTAGACAGTTCGAATCAACTAGAGGCTCCGAGGGAGAAAGATGGACAGTCTCCTTCCCAGCCACTTAGGATCTCGGAAAACCTGCCAGAGGGTCCCTCTCAGTTGGTTCCAGCTCGATGGCAGTGAGTTGAGTTTTGAGTGTGGTCATTTCACAGATGGGCATTTGGAGACTGTGGATGTGACGGGGGGAGGAGGGGGTAAGTAGGGACAGACATCTTCAGAGATACTGGTGGGGCAGTGGAGTCTGGGTTCCCTATCACCTCATGATTCCCATGGACACTAGCTTTGCCAGGAACACACGTGTGATTCATGAGCACTGCTCACAACTCTGAAGGGAGATGGGACCCCATGTGCCAGACGGCATTTGTTCACCATGAGTCACCCTCAAAACAAGGGTGCACCCTGCGGTCCCCTGTGCCTGAGAGGTTGGCTTTTGTCTTTCTTGAAGGATCCAGGGTGAGAGATGGGTCTCTTCATCTCGCTGCAAGGCTTCCCTGGATCTGGGGTGTCATTTTAGCACTCCTTGGGGTGACTAGCATCTGCTTCACCCACATGATGTGAGCATGATGGGCAGCAGTGACCTGCCTGTGTTTCCTGGTGACCAGAGCACAGCAGACACTGCATGGCGGAAGTGAGAAGGGACAGATGAGAGTCTGAGAAGAGGGTACTCCAGGATGTGGGGGGTCCGGGGCTGATAGCTCTGTGGTGTCCATGCTCTGACCAGTGAACATTTCCATTTGCTGATATGAACTCGGGAAGCCCTGATGATGTAATGGTTAGAGTGCCCTACAGCTGACTGGAAGGTTTGTGAGTGGCCCCGTCAGAGGCTGCATGGGACACAGACGAGGCCCCCTGCTCCCCCTGCTGTCCTGGCAGTTCTGACTCGTTCTGATCCTCCTGGGAGTCTCCATGGAGGACACTACCCATATTTCTCCCTTGGAGTGGCGTGTGGATTAGAACTGCTGACCTTGACCTCTTAGTTACCGGATATATCCAGTACTGCAGGCCTGACTCCTTCCTGGAAGCCTTGAGAACCTTCCAGGGCAGTTCTGCTCTGTCCTGCAGAGTCTCTGTAATGTAGAATCGAGTCATGGGTGGTGGGTGTGGATTGGGGGTTATGTGACCTCGAAGAGCCCTGCTGATGCGGTGGTTAAAGTACTCAGCTGTTAACCGAAAGGTCAGTGGTTTTAACTCACCAGCTGCTCCACAGAGGAAAGATGCGTCAGGCTGAGTCTATAATGATTCCTGGAACAAGACCCCTGCCTTAGAGTTGACCCCTGACTCACAGTGGCACACAGGACAGCAAAGGGCTCCCAGGACACACTAGCCAGGCCCTTCTCCTGGGGGCCTTCTGAGCCCAAAGTTCCAAGCTTTTGGTTAACAGTTTAATGCTTAACCACTGTGCCACCAAGGCTCCTTGCTGGCACCCGAGAAGAATGAAGCCATGCCCTCTGTCCTCTGGCACAGGACGTTTCTGACCCTGGGAGCCATATGCGGCTCCATTCAGGCCCCACTGTGTGCCCAGCCCTCTTGCTATCCCTCTGCTCCGAGCCTGGGGGTCCTGGAGATAGGATGTCCACTCTGGGCCACCTGAGCATCCCAATGGGTGAGCTGGATTCTGCAGGATGGAAGAGCAGGTCCGGCTGCCTCCCTGGTGTTCACTTTTCATGCTTCTGCTCTTAGAACCACTGGAGAAACAGGGACCAGTCTACTCCCTTAGAGAATTGTTGTTGCTGCTGTTGTTGTTGTTGTGTTGGTAGGCACTGTCAAGTCAACCACAACTCAGAGCGATCCTCCAGACCCCAGACCCGGTCCTTTGCCCCATCCTGCGCCATCCTCATAACCCCGGACTTGCTCAGACACACTCTTGTGGTCATTGTGTCAATCCATCTCACTGAGGGTCTTCCTCTCTCCGTGACCTTCACCTTTCCCAGCATGGTGTATGTTTTCAATGACAGTGTTTCCCATGAGCATGCCCAAAGGATGTGAGACGAAATTTTACCACCTTTGCCTCTAAGGCGCATTCAGGTTCCCTTTCTGCCAAGACAGACTTGTTTGTTCTTCTGTCAATCACAGTATATTCAACACTCTTCACCACACCACATCCCAATTCCTCCTCAGTCCTCCTCACTCATTGCCCAGCTTCACGTGCGTAGGAAGCAAATGTAAATGTCATGGCTTGGATCGGGTGTACCTTGGGCTTTAACTTGACATTGCTTCTTCTTTTTTAAAAAAAATACTAATTTTAATTAACATTTACAGAGATATTGGGTTTCCATTCATTCATTCATTGTTGCACAATTTTCTCTACCCTCCCCGCAGTTCATTCCTCTTCCCCCACCCCCGCCCTTGAAAGTCTGTTTTAATTGTCCAATTGCCACAGTGCTTGTCAAAGCCAGTTCTGATTAATCTCCTTTGTCGGTGTGTCCTTTGCCATTCCCTATCACTCCTCCCTGAGAGAGACTTCACCCTGATTCATAAGGAAAAGGGGATGGCGTATTCTCTTAGCTACTTCCTGCTGAAAGGGGACGCTGCTTTGAATAGGTCCTTGACAGCAATTTCCCCAGTGCAACAGGTCTCTTGATTTCCTGCCTGCTGCTACCCTGGGCGTTGATTGTGGATCCAAGAAAAATGAAATCATTGACAACTTCAATCTTTTCTCCATCCACCTTGATGTTTTCTCTTGGGCCAGTAGTGGGGACTTTTGTTTCCTTGATGTTGAGATGTAATGCATATTGAAGGCTATAGTCTCTGATCTTCTGCAGTAAGTGCTTCAAGGCTTTTTCATTTTCTGCAAGCCAGGCTGTATCATCTGCATATTACAGGTTATTGTTGAATCTTCCTCCCATGACTAGGAAACTCTGTGGACAGTTCTCCTTCCTGTACTATGAGCCAGAATCAACCCAATGACAACAGGCACCGTGATCTCCTCTACACTGGGGTTTCCGAGACACTGCGAGCGCCCTTCCTTCCTTGGGGGTCAGTTAGCATCTGGCTAAAGAGTGGTGACCAGAGGCAGGATCTCCACGCTCCACACGCTTGGATACCATTCTGTCTGAGGTTTTCACCCGTCCTCAGCAAGAGGAGAAAAGCCAGAGTGGATGTGTTCTGTGAATGGTACCTCTCAGTCCATTGTAAGTAGCTTCTGTTGATCTTCACGATAACTCCATGGTAGACAGCATAGACATTGTGCCTTTTATGTCAATAAGGCAACTGGGGCCTTGGTGTGCATACAACGTGGCGGAGGCCACCCAGTCGGTATGTAGTAGAGCCAGGATGTGAGTCTAGGGAGTCCAGCTTTTCACAGCCCAGCTCTTAGCCGCAGTGCCCTTATAAGAAGGGACTGGTGGAGGTTTACATGGAGCAAATCTATTCTTTTCATGATGGGACGGTCTCCCATGTACCTGCTGTTTAGAGGGACATTCCCAGAGACACCTACAGTAGAAGGGTCAGTAGGTACACTGAAAGATCAGGAGATTGAGAACAAATCAATGAACTTTTAATAACGCAGTGGAGTTGTGTTCAATCCTGTGGTGTCAGAGTAGAGCTTGGCTCCATCAGGTTCTTGGTGGCTGATCCCCAGGCTTTTCTTCCTAGGCACTCTGAGGCGATCTGAACCATCAACCTTCCTGTTAGTAGCAAGCACATTAACTTCTTGTGTCTCCCAGGTGAGAGTAGGATCTTGAAACTCTAAGGTGCTTAGTGTTTGGGTTCAGAAGGTACAAGTTTGAAGCTGACTGTCCTCATGACTTGTGTGGTGTGAGCGTGGAGAAGGTGAGGCATGGCAGGAGATAGTAACCATTGGTCAAATGCTGAGAACTCACCGCCTCCAGGTTTACTGTCAGAATGAAGGAGCCGTCGCTGACTAAACTAGCCCCACTCTGTTCTCTGTCGCTGGCCCTGCTTGTCTCTTCCCCAGCACTTCACTTCACTTCTAACAGTACATATTTTTCCTATGTGTTTCTTGTCCTACTACTCCTGCTCTAAACTGGACACTGTCAGAGGACAGACTCTATGTCTGCTACATTCATCGGTGGAGCCCTAGCAGGTGCCTGGCACATAATAAGTGCTTGGTTAATTCAGCTCCACAGCTGAAGGTATTGTGCACACCACTGACCTCATAAAGGCAGGTGGTAATCTACTTTCATGGCCAGCCTGATCACCTCTAGATGGGTGTCTAGTCCTTACAACAACCCAGAGGACAATTTCATTTTCTCCTGAAATGCTTTATGCCCTACCATGGTGCCATGCTACCTACAGAGGACGCAACTTTGCAAAGCTATTTGACAGTAAGAGTGAGGTATTGAGCCCCCGAGGCCCCAGAGATTGTGTGTACAGCTCGAGTTACCGGAATAAAATAAGCCTCCTCCCTTGGTGGTTCTCAGATGGGAGGAAGTGGTTTGGGCAAAGTGTTCTCATTTCTTTCGGAACTCCTGGGGATAGGGGGGAAGTTAGTCAGGTGGTGTGGCTTCAGGGCACACTGAGTAAATGGACAGCTAGAGGACAGATGGATGGGTGAGTGGGATGGATGGATGGATGGATGGATGGATGGATGGATGGATGATGGATGGATGGATGGATGGATGGATGGATGGATGATGAGTTTGTAGGCAGTGGGGGATGATGGATGGAGAGACAGATGGATAGATAGATGGATAACCGGATGGCTGCGTGGGTGCATAGATAAATGAATGGTTAACTGGTTGGTGGATGGATGGACAGATGGATGAGTGGATGGGGGAATATAAATGCATGGTCATACAGATGAGTGAACAAATGGACTCATTTGTGAGTGGTGAATGGTGGATGGATGAGTGGGTGGGTGAGGGATGGTTGGAGAAATGTACTAACAAATGGTTTGATCTGGCCTGATAGAAATTCTTGTGAGCATTTTAAGCCCCAGACATTCAGAGTCAGAGCAAATAAATTCCTGTCAGATGAAAAATTAAAACCCATCATCATCTATTAATGCAGAAAGCTGTCTGGGGTTTACTGGCATGAATAATTTCTCAGCCTTTACCATCAGCACACTCCCTCTGGAAGTGCATTGCCAGGACTCTCAAGTCTACACACCGGGAGACTTTTCTTTCTTAGGAAAGTGATTTCCGTTTACTGTCATGCAAACACATCCACTTCATCTCATTTCCAGACAGAGGAATTGAAAAAAAAATGGCATTCAGAAAGGCCCAGAAGGAGTGTCCAGCTCATGGGGACAATTTAACCAATGACATTTAATACTTACTGCCTGTTTCTATTTAAGGAGCCGTGGGGCACGGTGGGTAAGAGCTTGTTTGCTAACTGAAAGGTCCAGAGTTTGAACACACGAGCTAGTTGCTCTATGAGAGAAAGGAAGTCTGAGTTGGCAGAACTTTCTGCCTCGGGATCTCTGGGTCTGCCCTCCTGTCCCGGAGGCTCACTGCAAGCCAGAACTTCCTCAGCGGCAGTGGGTTCGGTTTGAGGGTTTTAGTCACCATTTAGGGAGCTCTGGTGACCTACTGATAAGGAGTTACTCTGTGAAATGAAAAGCACTTGGTTCAAATCCACCAGCTGCTCCACAGGAGAAAAGGGACACTCTCCTTCTGTGTGATTTACTGCCTCAGAAAACCCGCTGGAGTTGGTTCCAACTTGATGGTACATAACAACAACAATAGCAAATGAATTGGATCTGCCTCAGTTGTTTAGCGAAGTTATGGTTGAATAGACACCACTTGATATTTAAAACCTAAAGACTGTTGTTTCTCATAACACACATTCCATTTATATGATAACATGTACAAACATTATCTAATGATGCATATCATGATACTGCACATACTTAAACTTCTTAGACACTTGAATGGCTGAAAGCTAGGTGGGGAATTACTAACTGAAATGTTACAAGTTCAGACCCACCCCGATGCACCTCAGAGGTAAGGTCTGTTGATCTGCTTCCAAACATCACAGCCTTGAAACCCTGTGAAGCACTGGGATTCAGTGCACACAGGGCCAACGTGAGTCAGAATCCACCCAGTGACACCCAGGAGTAACAACACACCCGCAGACAGATGGTCATCTCCATTTCATCAACTAGCCCCTGAGAGGCAAAGCCACTTGCCCAGAGTCACACCGCCATCGGAAATTTTACCCCGGTGCGGGCGCTTACAACGTGGTGAGCTTACCCTGCTGCCATCTTGACACCACCTCTCTGCTCCAAATGTTCACTAATATGACTATCATTTTCAGAGCACATCAGTTGCTCTTGGAATCATTCTTCCAATTTGAAAATATCAATTGCAATGGATTTTGCCCCGCTTTCCTTCAGGTTTACCTCCTCAATTTTCAAAGGACTCTAGATCAATTGAATAAATCTGTGGCCCAGCACCCCATAGCAAATAAGGCAATGGACATTTGCAAACTTTAGGGTGCATTTCTCTCCAAATGGGGTATTGCTTCAAGTGCTACCTTTGTCATTTCCTGCACTTGCTCCTGCTGGGCTCTGACCTTCCCACACCCCACCCTTCCCACTTCCCACCTCCGACAGCTGTGTGATCTGGCTGCCTCTCTGAACCTCTCTGAGCCTCATTTCCTCTCTCAGAGCAAGCAGTAACTCTAATTGCACAGGGCTGTTCTGAAGATTGCAGGAGAACAAGCTTTCATAAACTCCTCCAGTGTCGTGCACACCCGTGAGCACACATACTCCCAATTCAGGACAGGCTGATTCCAAGCAGGAGACAGAAGAACCGATGCCTTTGAATTGTTGATGAAAATTACTGACTAAGATGTGTCTGATACAGGCCATGGTCTTTGCAATCACTTGTTATGCATCAGAGAGCTGGACAATGACCAGGGTGGTTAGAAGGAGAATTGATGCCTTTGAGCTGTGGTGCTGGAGAGAAGAGTATTGACTGTAGCATGGACTGCTAAGAAAACAAACAGGTTCATCCTGGAGAGGGTTAAACTGGGTAGCTCTTTGAAGGCAAGGATTTTGGGGTTTTGTCTGACATACTTTGGACATGTTGTAAGGAGGGACAGGTCCTTGGAAAGGGACATTATGCTTGGGAGGGTGGAGGGACTGCGCAAAAGGGAAGACCCTCTATGAGGTGGATTGATTCCGTGACTAGGATAATTGGGATGGGTGTGCCGGAGACAGTGCGATTGGCACAGGACAGAGCAGAGTTTAGGGCTGTTGTACATAGGGTTGCGATGAGTCGCAAATGACTCGACAGCACATAACAACAACAACAACATACCATGGATCTCCAAATGAACAAACAAATCTGTGTGGGAACACAGAGAGTGAGACTTGATCTCAACGTACTTTGCAAATATTATCAGTCATTATGCTCGGCAAAGCGGAAGGTCAGCCAAGAAGAGGAGGATACTCGGTGAGGTGACCAGACGCCGTGGCTGCTGCGATGAGCTCAAAACTAGCAATGGTTCTGAGGATGGCGCCGGGCAGCAGAGCCTTGTTTGGCTGAACACAGGGACACTCTGAGCAGGAACGGGTTCACTGATAACCTAACAGCATCACATAGATACCTAGAGACTGCCCAGTGAGCCAGCACAGTGCCCAGGTCCATCTGGGGAGAAACTCAAAATCCCTTTTAACAGTTTCTGTTTGGGGGATTTATATGCCTTGCATGCTGGCCTTTTCTTTAACCTCATCCCTTTCAGTACCTTCTTTGATAATTAGCTATTTTCACTCCAGTTCTCTGGCTTTATCCCAAAGAAGACCCTCACGTCCCCTGCCATCCTCCAGCGAGCCTTCCCTCCGGGGACTCAGTCCCCCTGGGCCCCTGTGACTGGGTGTGGGCTGACTCCTTTTCTTGACCCTCTATGTATGTTTGCTTGGAACAACCCGCTTGGGTCCCCATGCAATTCCACATTTAATCTGCGCAGTCTCCATGTGATCTTGGGGCTCCCGACTCCTATTTTGAAAGGATACTGGTGATGCAATGGTTAAAGCACTGACTATTAACCTAGAGGCCAGAGGCCGGCACTTCCAGAGCTTGACCTGGTCTGTGGGAGAAAGAGGTGACGGGAGCCCTGCAATGGTTACAGCCTGGGAAGCCCCGTGAACGGACCCATTCTACCCTATCCTGTAGTGTCTCTCAGAGTTGCAATCAACTTGCTTGGATGGGTTTGATTCCCCCTTGGGGAGTTCTTTGTGACTTGCTCATATCCAAGGAATGAGGGAGTCAGGAAATAGTTGCTGTTGTTGTTTTGGGGAGCTGCTGAGTTAATGACAACTCCCAGGCACCCTGGGAGCCCTGCCCTGCCCTGTACCCACCTCACAATCTCTGTAACAAACAGTAAGCAGAGTTCCTTGTAGCACAGATGCTGAGTTCCAGGCCTTTCTGCTGAAATACATTCTCCACTGCACAACTTTTCTAAGCCCGTAGCCCTCTCTCTGTAGAATTATGCATCAGACAAGTTCTGAGCAGCTGTCATATGCGGGTCTCTGCCAGGTCCCAGGCATTACTCTTTGCTCACCAAACTCTCATCTGCCCCAGAAAGTCCACCCTGCCAGCCATGTGTCTGATGCCCTGAGGTCCCTCTCCACCCAGCCGCTGCCACCTGTCCCAGGATACCTTCAAGAGCTGGGCATGGTCTGTCCGGGAGGCTGTAGTGTCCCCGAGCCGTCACTGCCACCCCATCAGCTGCTGCTGCTCAGGTAGAATGAGCCGAGGCGGCCCCGAGAGCCTGGGGAAACCCGTCCTCCAGGAGCGCTGCAGTAGCCACACTTCCTCTGCTAGAAATGAGGAAGGCGGGCCGGCTCGCTGAGCGCAGGTTCCTGTTTCAGTGGCCACTGGGAGCGGGCATCTCTCTGCAAGGATGGGGAAGAGAGAGACCCTTGTTAAGTTTTCACAGAGCACTTGGGGATTCTAAATGTTGGGCCCCCACTGGGGTTTCAGAGGCATGGAGTTTTTCACCCCCTTAATCCCATAGTCGTGAGGCTGTTCCCGAGGCGTGTGGAAGCCCACTGAGAGCAGAGAAGCCGGGCTCAGGACACAGTGTCTGCTCTCCCACCAACTCTCATGTGGTGGTGGGTCAGGGCTGGGCTGCTGGCTGTAAGATAGGAAGTTTGAATCTATCAGCTGCTCCCTGGGAGAAAGGGGGCCAGCCTCCTCCCATACATTTGCAATCTTGGAAACTTGATTAAGGGGCTCGGTAAAGGAATCCATCTGATGTCAGTGGATTAGTTTTGGTGGGAGTGAGACTCAGGCAGAGCCGCTTGCCCAGGTTGGCTTGGCCCCGTGGGCACTGAAGGCACTCCATGGAACCCGCATCTCAGGGGAGGCAAATGCCTCTGCTGCTGCCACTCTCACGGTGTGGTGTCAGAAGCATATGAAACAGTCTGCATCCTAGAAAGTGCTAGGTCAAAGGCGATCAAGGTTAACCTGATGATTTAGGATGACCTATGACTCTTGGCTAGAGCCTTGGTCTTAGAAAAAAAACAATACTACAGTGGATTTGAATGTTGCTGTTACGTGTTGTCAAGTCAAGTGCAACTCATAGTGACCATATAAATAACATATCTGAACCCAGTCCTATCCTGGGCCATTCTCATCATCTCTGATATACTGTCTGTAGCTGCACTGGGTCAATCCATCTCGTTGAAGTCTTCCTTTCTTTCACCAATCCTCCACCTTTTCCAAGCATGATATCCTTCTCCAAGGAATAGCCTCTCCAAACAACATGTCCAAAGTATGTGATGGCACTTCACCATCCTCACCTCCACGGAGCACTCCAGCTGCACCGTCTCCAAGACATGTCTCTGTTCTTTTGGCAGTCCACGGAATAGTCAGGACTTTTCTCCATCACCACAATTCAAAATGAGATCCTGTGAAGCTGGTTCTGACGGATAACGACCTTATTTACCACAGAATGTGACACTGACTGGTCCGCCTGTTTGAGTCCATTGCTACAGTTACTGAGTCAATGCATCCCATGAAGAGTTTTCATTTGAATACCTACTGCATATGAGAAGAGATGATCTTGGGTAGCATTATGATATTGTGGTTCTGTGGGAGAATGTTCTAGCTCTTTCGAGATCTCTTTAGAGGTCAAGTGTTATGATGTCTACATGTTTCAAATGATTCACTAAGTGGAAAAATTAGAGAGAGACATAGGACGACAAAGGATAAGAGATTTGAGAGCAGCTGTGGCACAATGACCACACTAGAAGTTGGCTGTATGGATAGTCGCTGGACAGGTCCTTCAACTTTTGGGGTAGGATTGACAATTTTCAGAAGCATAAGAAGAAATCTTCCCATTCATAGTGTGTGAGTCTTAAGAAAGGGACTCAAGCTCCTGGGGTCTACGATGTGCTGATGGAGAGAACCCAAGTGGGCAGAAGCTGTCTCCAGGGTGGCAGGAGAGCTGCCTCTGTGATTTGGGGGCCAGATAACAGCCTGGGGGCCATCAGAATCCCCCCATTTGACAGGGTCTCAGAAGGTCCAGTAAATGCCCAGTCTCCCCAGCTGGGCCCCAAGCAGAGCCAGCAGCAACATCTAGGGCTGGTGGCACCTCGTACCCAGCCCAAAGAAGCTGGCACAGTCACCCACACAGTCATTTGGAAACCTGTAGTTTGTGGTGATCAATGAAAAACATCAGGGCTGCTTCTAAAATTAGCAGAGGCCCGTACGCAATAGATGCTGCTGGAGACAACTGTGAAAACAGCCCTCACTGCAGGGCGGGCTGGGAAGGAAGAGGAAATATTACCCAAGACTGGAGGCCGTGTGCCTGTTTGGGGAAGAGAAGACGGGGAGAAATATGCAGAAGTGAATGGGCCTGTGTCCATGCCGAGTGGAAGAGCTCTTGGACACAGTCAGAGGTGGGAGATTTGCAGCCACTTAACTGTCAAACAGTGGCGGAGAACCTGCCGAGTTAGGCTCGGAATTCCGTCTCTCGTGCAACCATTTGTCCAAGAAAAAACTATTGAGCAAAGACATCCATACACCTACACCCACTGCTGGCAGGCGACTTACAGGGACCCTGTTGGGGTAAAGAACTTCCCCCCAGGATTACCAGGAGTGTGATCTTTACTCGGTAGTCTTTCTCCCAAGGAGCGAGTGGCAAGCTTGAACTGCGGATCTTTTCACTGGCAGCAAATGTTTTAACTACTATGCCGCCAGAGATCTTGGAGATTAGCAGGCATGGTAACAGACTGGAGAAAAGCCTGTCTTTATGGTGCTTGAGGGGAACAGGGTAAGGGAGCATCTGACGAGGACTCAAATAGAGCCGTGAAGATTATGGCTACCATCCTGCCGTCCACCTCTGTCATGTTGGCCCCAGTTCTTGGACCTGCTGTAAAGACCAGCAAATACGTCAGCGTCACCAAGGGGACAGGCTGGGTGCTACTTTCCACAGGGCTCAGCATGATGGTGGAGGCGCGATGATGGTGTCAGAGGTGTTGTTTGGGCCAAGCCCTGTGTGAGAAGAAGCCGACCATGGGCAACCAGAGAGTGTATGAGAGGCTTCAGGAAGCTGCCCGCCCCACCTGACAAAAGGCTGGGCAGGGACACATGGTGAGGTTCTCAGGAAATCCCACCTCTGACAGCAGAGGAGGCCCAGGAGACAGGCTTGTCCTGTTTCCACTAAAGGACGAAGTCCAAGGCTGGAGACATGGTGAGCTTGGAGAGAGCTGGGAGGCCCAGATGCTGGGGCCACAGCCCCTGCGGGGCCCACATCGAGGAGAGAACTGGGTGATGGGAAGCTGCAGCTGACTGCTCCAACCCTGAGTGCGTCATGACATTCCTCCACCTCGTGAAGGTGGCTGAGCGGAACCAAGAGAGCAGGTGGAGATGTTTCCAAGGCCATCCAGGCGCTGGACGAGGCTGAGAGGGCCAAGCACGAGTGGTGTGGGGTCTGAGGCCAGCTTACGGGCCAGGAACACAGCGACAGTCAGCCTTGCTCTGCCTGTGTGATTTGAGAAGCTTGAGCCTCCCTTTTTCAGTTATACCATGGGTCCTCAGCCTCACGTAACTGGCATTTTGGGCAGGGTGACGTGGCATGAGAGCAAGCAGATCCCTCTTGGAAGACGTGCATTCAAAGTGCTCCTTCTAAATAAAGATGATGAGACTTTGCCTCACCTACTTTGGGGATGTTTACGGAGGACAGAAAGTTCTGGAGCAGGACATCATGTTTGGAAAAGTGCAGGGTCAGGGAAAAGAAGACCCTGAAGGGTGGACACAGTGACTTCAGCAATGGGCTTGCGCACAGCAGAGGTTGTGAGGATGGTGAGGGATCAGGCAGGGTCCTTCTGTGACACAGAGGGGCCACTGTGAGTCAGAGCCGACTTGACATCTTGGCATCTAACAGCAACCCCCATTCTCAGGGGAGGGGAGATTGCCCGCGCATGTGGGATGGCTGGTAGCATCTCTGGCCTTTAAGCACCACATGCCAATAGCACCCGCACTCAGGTGTGAATACTGAGAATGTTTTCAGACATTGCCATATTTTAGGGGGTGGAAAATTGCCCCAAACAGAGGGCCACCAAGTACCATCCCCCCGACAGAGGTCCTGAGCCCGTTAAGCACTGTGCCTGTGAACACACTCTCTTCAGGAATGCAGAGAGCCCTGGGGGGCAGGGTTCCCAGGCTCCACAGAAGAGCAGGTCCCTGGCCGTGGGGTGCTGTACTGGGCCAGGCTCTCATGAGCTGACTGGTCTGCCTGCCCCTCCACCCCACCACAGGTGATCAAGAGAGAAGCAGGTGTCCTGTCTGGTCATGAGGCCAAGAGGAGCCTGGGGTAGAGACAGTCTGCAGTGTTGAGCTGCATCTGGAAGGAGGGGACAAAGGTGGGGAAGGGAATAGGGAGAAGGTGGCCCAGGTTAGGCTGGGCTGGAGGGCGGGAGCAGAGGGTTTGGACCAGAGGTCTCAAAAGGGATCAGCTTTTCATTTGTTACCATTTCCTATTGTTCCCATGAGGCTCTGCGTCATCCTCTGTCAAATACTTTCAGTGCTTTATCTCCCCAGTTCACTCTCTCCACTCATACATCTATTTATCCAGCCAGCCAGCCATCTATGCAGTAAGCAACCCATATAGCCAGCTATCATCCATCTGTCCATCTGTTCATCCTCCCATCCATCTATGCATCTGCTTATCCCCCATCCACGTGTTCATCCATACATTCATATATACATCCATCTACCTACCTATCAGTCTATTCGTTATACATATCTACATACACCCATGCGTCCATTCATCCATACACCAAATCCATCCATTCTTGAACTCATTTACCTATCCATCTATCCACCCACCCATCTATCCGTCCATACTTCTATCTATCTATCTATCTATCTATCTATCTATCTATCTATCTATCTATCTATTCATCCATCCATCATCTATTTCTATCATCTATCATCTATCTATCTATTCATCCATCCATCATCTATTTCTATCATCTATCTATCTATCATCTATCTACCTATCTATCTACCTATCTATCTATCTATCTATCATCTTTTGTCCATCCATTCATCTATTCATCCACAAATCCATCTATCCACCCATCCTTCCTTTCTTTTATTCATCTATCCATTCATCCATTCAGAAGACATTCATCAGCTGGGCCTCATTATGTCACAGGCACAAGGTAAATCCCCACCCTCAAGGAGCTCACAGTCAGGTATTCATTATCTCTGTTTCCTAAAGTCCAGCACAAACAGTCCTGATTACAAATTTTAACAGAAATGCATTGGGGATTTCTTATAAACTGCATTAGGACACTGATGGGGACAGAATACAGATTTAGCCTGACTGGTGCTTCACCACTGCTCTCAAGGAGTTTATGATCTAGTGAGAGATGGTCCCCTGCATCCAAACCACAAAGGAAACAAGGAAAGACTCAGGGTGAGAGAAAGCCAGGAGACTCAAGGGTGCTAGACACCAGGTCTCCCTGGGGAAGCAGCAGTGGGCTGGGACCAGGCCAGGTTGGATTCCATCACACAAGGTTAGTTAGTGTTAGAGGTCTTGGATGTTCTGAGTCTATAAAACAGATGAAGATCCAGACATTTGGCAGTTGGTACCTCTACCGTGGAGTGTAAACATCTTGGGTGAATCCAGGCTGGGATGGCCTGGTGGTGCCTCTGTGTCAGGAATCCATCATGCAGAGTGGCCAGAGGCACCCGGGCCTGTCTGTGCTGAAGTATCTGGTCTGAAGAACATTTTGCCAACTAGTTTAGAACCTAAACTCAGGACCACACACGTGTTCCCACCACCCCAACCATGAGTGGAGGGTTGCACAACTCGTTATGAGGATGTAGCCAAGACCATGGCAGGCAGGAAATGCTTCATTATGTAAATAGCTTCCTTGACACATTTCACCGGAAGCTACTTGTCACATTTCCCCAGCTGGAGGCCGTCAGGCGAGTAAGAAGCCTCCTTCTCCAGCTTCACATCTCAGAAGGCCTCCGAGGGGAGGAGGTCAAGAGTCCCTAAGTGGACTCGGTCACTGAGGCAGATGCACCATGGGTCAGAGTTACGCTCGGCCTGCAGGAGCGGAGTGCTAGAGTGTTAGGAAGGGCTGGTCCTTGGAAAAAGACATGAGGAAGGGCTAGTCGTTGGAAAAAGACACTGCTTGGAAAGCTGGGGGGATGACGAAGAAGCGGAAGACCCTCAATGAGATGGACTCAGTCACACAGTGGCTACAATTGGCTCGAGGATGTCAGCGATGATGAGGATGGCACAAGGTGGGGCAGGGCTCCGGTCCGTTCTTCACAGGATCATTATGGGCCACACCTAACAGCACCTACAACGGCAACAGTAGTTGTGCTGAAGTTTCTCAGGACATCATGCGTGAACTAGGAGAGGGTCAGTGAAACAGAGGAAGATCCTCAGTGGACAGACTGACACAGTGACTGCATGAGTGGACTCAGAGAGCACTGAGTGACACAAAGGTGTGGAATCGGCTGGGTTCACGCATAAGGTCACCACGTGTCAGAGCAGGCAGGGGTACACGCATGGGGCCACCATGTGTCAGAGCCGACTCTGCTAATAAGAGTTTCACTCAGAAGTGTTTGTCCTCATTCAACACAAACACTGGAAAGATTAGTAGAAGAAAAGGGGCAGCCTTAGGAGGTAGTAAGCGCCATGTCAACGTGGAGAATCACGTGCAAGCCACTCTCCCCAGCCGGGAAACCATTTACATATGAAGCTTTGTTTTGGGGGCTGTAAATCGATTAGGGTTCTAGTATCAAATGAGTTAGAGTTGAAAGAGCCCACAGCAACTAGAAAGCTTGTGAGTAAAGTTTACATTCCCTCTGTGATTGGTAAGTCCTGATTCATTCATTGATGTATCTTGCGCTTGACTCCTGAGCCCCGCTATGTGCCAGGCACTGGGTCCTGAACCAGACGAACAAGGTCCCAGTCCCCATGCAATTTTTCTTAGAGGAGAGAGACAGCCAGTCACCAAGCCAGTGAGGGGAGTGGAGCTTTCAGATGGTGCATGAATGCTGTGGAGAGAACAAGAGTAAGTAAGAAGCTGTGGTGGCCTCGTGTGTTGATAACAAGCTGCTAACCAAGAAGGAGGCAGTTCAAGTCCACCAGAGGCTCCATGGGAGAAAGATGGCCAGGCTCCTCCAGTAAGGACTCGCAGCCTTGCAAGCCCAATCGGAAGGGTTGCTGGGAGTTGATATCAACGTGACGGCTTGGCTTTGGTTTGTTGTTGCTGTTGCTGTTCCTTAACAGAGAGGAAGGCGCTCTGGTGGTGCAGTGGGTGAATCTCTTGACAGTTAGGACCTACCAGCCCCTTTGCAGGAGAAAGAAGACACAACTCGCTTCCGTCACTATTTATCCCTTGGGAATCTTCTTGCTGTTGCGTACAATGGAGCTGGAACCAAGCCATAGACCACCCCACCCAGGTGGATTCTCAGAAGCAGTAATCCCTCGGGAGGAGATTGCCCATCCTTCTCCCGCGGAGCAGCTGGTGGATTCTAATGGTGCACCTTCGGGATTGCAGCACAGCTTCTTGCCACTAGGCCACCAGCGCTCCCTTGAGAAGCCTGTGGGGCCCTTCCTGTCTGCCATGTAGGGTTTCTACGAGTCAGAATCAACATGATGGCAGAGGGTTTGGTAATGACATGGGAAAGGAGAGAGAGGTGGGGGAAGAGACTTCCACACAGGAGAGCAGATGTTGAAAGGAGCCCGCAGTGATGCCCGGGTGTAGAGCAGCAAGAGGAAAGCTCAAGTAAAGGACGCAGCAAAGGTGTGAGTGTGGCAGCCCAGCCGTGTTCATGGAACAGAAAGAGGAGCGCCCCCTATGGCCACCTGGTCAGTTCTGCGTCTCAGCGACCTTGAGGACAGAGTAGACTAGAACTTCCCATAGTGATTTTAAAAAACAAAACAAAACAAAATCCAACCATACAAATGAAAACCAAAACCAACAATGATGGGGCAAAGTAATTTTTTTTTCTTCCTTCTCATCTCTGTTAACACAAGATTGACTCTCTGAATAGAAATCTTTCCTCAGTTTTCTTTGTTCGTGGTCTTTTGTGATTGACTGATGCCTCTCAGCATAGTTTGTTCTAGCTTCATGTATGCTGTGCGGCATTTTACAAATTCTTGATCATTTTTAATGATTCTCAGTCCTTCATGTTGTGAGTGTGCTGTAGCTGCGTCAGCCATTCAGCCGCTGGTGGACACTTGGGTTGTACTTTGCTGTTGTAAACAGTGCTGCGGTAGCACGAGGGTGTGCGCCGATTTCGGTGGACGCTCCTATTTCTTAGGGCATTTACCTCGTAGTGGGATTACTGGATCAAATGCTATTTCCTTTCCCAACCACCTGAGGACATGCTTTCTGTTGCGATGATACCCTTTTACGTTCCCACCAATCTCTCTACACCCTCACCTGCATTTGTTGTGTGAGGTCTTACTAAACATGGCTCTTTTATTGGGGTGAGATGACACCCACATTGTTGTTTTGATTTTCCTATCTCCTGTAGCTAATGAGCTCAACATTTCTTCAGGTATATATATTTTTTTCCCTTCATGTATATTTTGGCCATCTGACTGTTTTCTCCAGTGAAGTGTCTATTCATGTCCTCTGCTCACTTTGTGAATGGACTGTTTGTTTGTCTTTTCCTTGTTGAAGTGTCAGAGATTTCTACACACTTTAGAGATGAGCTACTTGTCAGATGTGTCCTTGTCACGCGGTTATGCTTCACCGGTCAGTTCTCTGTTCACTCTCGGACAAGTCCAGGGATGCATCTTTATGGAAGTGGATTGTCGCGTCTTCTCCCATGGAATGGTTCAAGGATTCAAATCACAGACCTTTTAATGAACAGGTTAAGAGTTTTTACCCACAGCAACACCATGGCTCCTTAGAAGGAAGAGAAGGAGAGCTGAAATGTGGGGGATGCTGCAAGACCCTTGACTCTTGCTCACATTATTCTGACTGTTCTCTGGTGGCCTAGTGGCAAGAAGCGCACTGCAATCCCGAAGGCACATGGTTCAAGGCCACCACCAGCTGCTTTGTGGGAGAAGGATAGGTAATTTCCTCCCATGTGATTGAATACCTCTGAAAAGCCACAGGAGGGTCTGCTATGGGTTGGTTCCAACTCGACAGTACACAACAACTCTCAGTCTACACTTCTCAGTATGAAGAACTTAAGACTCAAAATATTTCAATGACATGTCCAAGGGCACTCACTGATGAGGAACTCTCTCGCTAAGTTACTTCTGGGGTGATGAGCTCACCATCACTTTTACGTGAGCCTCCCAACAAGACTTTACTTCCTACTACTTTCTCCAATGTGTCCCTTTTCCCCGATCAAGTCCTGGAACCCATGCTTTGTCTCCGTCCTACTCAAGCACTCCTTAGACTGTCAATCATGTAAGATCATAAGGGCAGCACTGGTCTGGGGCTAAAGCTCAGAACAGAGGAAGGGATATGAAAGAAGAAGGATGCATGGAAATGAAAAACCAGAAGGGAAGCGAGCAGTGGGTGTGACACTGTGAGGGTAGCAATGACAGTAACAAAACATGGATGAATTGTTAAATGGAAACCAATTTGTCAGTTTGTTCTGTAAACTTTCACTGAAATGATAATAAGAAGTTAAATGAGAGAGAAAGAGATGAGTGTCAAAGAAGGCAAGTGCTGTCTAACCTTGTCCTGTTTTCAAAACTGAGTCTAGATGATGTTGCTGCTAACACTTCCTTAGGACCCACAGGGCAGCGTATCTAACCATCCAGCAAGGTGCAAGGGACATAGCAGGGACCCTCTGAACGTGAACAGCTTCCTTGCCTTTTAAATTGGAACAGAAGCTCTGCAAAGCCAGGCACGTCTAGTGCCTCCCTTTGGCGCCTAGCTCTGAGCCTGACCCAGCAGAGATGCTCTGTAACTATCCACTGAGTGACTGAATCCATGAATACGCAGCCCTGCTCTTTGGACAGAAGCACACACATTGTGAATGTTGACTGTCCCCCTGGAGAAGACAGCAGGCTCACCATGAAAAGCCCTCTCGCTGTGGTCGTCATTGACTCGCCATGAAGACCGTAGTCCCTGCCCTTCATGGTGCCTGTCTGTGGAGACAGAGCTGTTTGTCTTTCTGGAACCATCTCTCCAAAGCCAGCTAGTTGTTCCCTCTGTCTAACATGTGAACGAGCAGGAATGAGACCTGAAGGTGGATGTCATCAGATCTTTGTGTTTCTGTGGTAGAACTCTTGGCATCAACCGAGGGAGAAGAAGGAAACGAAAAACTTTCCGTTCACGGTTCTCTGTTGTAAAGGCTCCACACACGTGCTGGTCTGTTAGAGCTACTGTTGTCGTTGTGCAATGCTGTCCTCATGGAGGGAGGGGACATTTTTTGCCTTTTTGAAAGTGGAGAACAAGACAACAAGTTTCCCAGAGGTGGGGAAGAGCCCTGAAGAGAGGCCCAATTTCAGCTTTTGAAACTTGGCTTGCTTGACTAACTTCCCCTTGTCTTTCTTGTTATGCTGTGCTGAAGGGATGATTCTAGTTGAGAGGGACACCATGGGACAGAGTAGAACAGGGACTGACGTCTTTACAGGAGCAGACGCATAGCTGATCCTCCTGCAGATTGCCAAGGCCGTGAGTCCAATGGGAGGAGATTGCCCATGTTTCTCCCTTGGAATTACATGGATTCCAACCACCAGAGATGTTCAGCCTTTGGGTTAACAGCGCAGCTCCCCAAGGACTATTCCATGGGGTGCATAGCTGGTCCTTATGGAATGAAGGAAGCAGACCAGCTTGCTCCCCCAAGGAGAGTGTGTCTTCAGGGGAGTGGGGACAGTCTGGACTTCTGATGCGGGCTCTCTGCAGCTCTTGTCTTAAGTCCCAGCGGGCCTCTTCACCTCTCTGCCCAGTGTCTTCATCTCCAGAAGCACAGCTACAGTCAGACCTGCCCAGACACCTCCGAATGCACGTCAGCAGTGCAAAGTGACCTTCACACCAATCACGGAGTCTATAAAATTCTTACAAACACTCTCATTCTAAGACATCTTTCGTGGAATGTTGTGTGTGTGTGTGGGGGGGGGTTTAAGTCATACAAAAGTGTGATGTTGTTAGGAAAAAGCAGCAAGTTCACAACAACACTTGATGTAGCTTAGCTGGTGTCAACCTGGAAGGGCGTGGAATCGCCATCAGCTTCCTTTCCCTGCCTGCCGAGCCAGGACTAATTACACCCACAGCGAGGGGGCCTGGGGAAGGGGGAAGGACAAAGGAGCTCAGTGCTCAGAAACCCTCCTCGGCGTGAACACAATTTCAACCCCAAATACACTGGAGGATAGTGCGTTCATTTTTTTATGACAGTTGTATTGTTAGGTGCCATTGAGGCAACGCAGACCCTGTGCAGAGAAAGCACAGCATTGCCCTGGCTGCTGCGGTCCTCACAAACCTCACTGAGGGTCTTCCTCTTTCTCTTTGACCATCTACTCTATCAAGCACAGCATCTTTCTCCCAGGACTGGCCCCCCTAACAACATGTGTACCGTTCTGAGACAAAATCTCACAGCCCGGCCTCTCAGGAGCACTCTGAAGGCACCTCATCCAAGTCAGGTTTGTTCGTTCATTTGCAGTCCCCAGGAGATTCCATGCTCTGTCAACAACACATTCTAAGGCATCAATTCTAATTTTCAGTAGCAATATCTTAAATAAGGATAACTGATATATGTTTTATACATTTTAAAGTGCTTTTAAAAAGTGTTATTTAATTTTTATAAGAGCTCTGGGATATGAGTGATGATTTGAATGGCAGTTACTATTTGTTGGAAATCCAGTGTGGAAACTCTTTATATACATACTTCATCATTCACTTCAGCCAACAAATAAAGTCAATATTGTTATCCTTATACTTCATTAAGCATTTGAGATGGCTCAGCATGGACAATGTACATGCTTTCCCCAGGGATAGATGAGGGAACCCTAGTGGCCCAGTGGTAAGGAGCTGCACTGCCATACCAATGGAATGCAGTTCGAATCCATCAGCTGCTCTGTGGGGAAAGGGTGGGCGATCTCCTTCCCAGAGCCTCTCTGAAAGCTCGCTGCAGGGTCAGCTATGAGTTGGTTCCACCTTGATTACATACAACAACAGCAACAACAGGGGCACTAAACTTGGACGTGAGTTGACAGTCCCCATGGACCAACTTTTGATGCTGAATCTTGAAACTTTATTTATGTGAAACTGTAAACCTAGTTTACAAAAGAGGAAAGCAAGACTCGGAAAGATGAAGGCAGTTCTCCAGAAATGACTAAGCTGGCGTGTTATCAGTCCAAGACTCAGCAGCGGTTCCCTAACCCTGACACCTATCTTCTGTCCACTGTTGTAGATCTCTTTAAGACAATAACTAGAACTTTGTTTTACCTGGAAAGTGTGAATGGGATGGTTCTGTTCATGGTGGGTATAGATTCCAGGATCTGAGCAGAGGAAGGATTCCAATGTGTGATAGTTAGGACCTAGGAACTCATCAGAACCTTGCAGAGAGTCTCCTTGGGGAGAGACGGAACTCAGGAGTGTGCCCTTGGGGAAGCTTGGGGAGGCAGCCCAGGGGTTCTCCAGCTGCAGGCTGGGCTCAGGGCTCAAGCTGCTCTGAGGCAAGCAGCCTGAAGACACAGTGGCTTGGCTGTAGAAATGCTGAGTCAGCCTGAACACCCAAGGCCAGTGAGGGCAGAAGGAGCGTGAGGACCCGGCTGAAGCCACAGAGGTTCAGGCCTGAGCCAAAGAGTCCAGTTCAGAAGGCAGACTGGACCTTAAGAATCAGTTGAGGGTGTCCCCACTGCTCTGCCTGACAGATGTGAGCCCCACACACAAACCCCAGGAGGTCCACTTCTGATCCAGCCCATGTCCCATGCCGTGGCCAGAGCCAGCTTTGCCAGTTTCTAAAAGTTTCCACATCTCCCCTCACCACTCCTACATGCTGGTGGCTCCCTCACCCACCTCTCCTAATGGGGTGACAGTAGATCCCCTTCAGGTCAGGCCCTCAATGCCCTGTCCTATTTGAGCAGATGCCTCTGAGATGAGCCATCCAGGGGTGTCAGGCTGGTGCCACGCAGGCAGCTCCCCACCTCTGACCTGCGGAGTTTAGCTGGGCTGCACTGAGTTAGTCTCCTTGTAAAGCTCTCCTCTGTAAAGTGTCGGCTTCCCTTCAGGCACCGGGTCCTGCATTACCTCCTTTGTATTCTCATGATCGTTGCATGAGTCCCCTGGAACTGCAATGACTAAATGTCCTACACTAGGGGCTTCCAGCATCGGAAACGTGCCACAGCACTGCAGTCAAGCTGATACAGGGTTATTTATGCCTGTTCCTAAGATCTAGAGGAGGAATCTCATGGGTCTCCCAGTGGCTGGTGGCCCCAGGCCAGTCCTGGCTGGTAGAAGCATCCCTCCAACCTCTGTATCCATCCTCACATGCCCTCGTCCCTCTGTGTCACTTCTAGGTGTGTCTTTTTCTCTTCAAGAATGTCGATCATGTCAGGTGAGGTCTCACCTTATTCCATGACTCAGGTGAACTAATTGCATTTGGGAAGACTATTTTCAAATATGGAAGTCCTCCCGGGTACTAGGAGTCAGGACTGGAATATATCTCAATCCAGTCATGAGCTCCAAATGGCCATGAACACCCAGCAACAGCCCAGAACTTTCTATCTTGTGCTTCTCTGGGACTGACAGAGAGTCTGCTTTGTTGATCAAGGGCCAGCCAGTGGCATTTACTGAAGGGAGGAAAGGCGAGAGAGGACAGAGGAAGGAGGAAGGCAAGGAGAGGGGAGGCTGTTGGAGGTAAAAGACGGAACACAGCCAGGAGGTGTGGCTTTTCCACTGTCAAGTTCTTGGCTTCGGCTGCCTTTCTGATAGTGGTACTTCTTCAGGAGCTCTTCATAAACTCTGTGTCATTACAGAGAAGAGAAGTTCTGTCTCTCCCACAGTGCTGGGAACCAGGGCAGAAGCAGGTCTCCTACGAGGTTCACGTCCCCCCCTCCTGGGCACGCCCAGGGAACCACTCACCGCTTGGGCGTCATTTTCCATATTGTCATTGGACACAGATAGGCCCAGGTGAGGCATGGCTGACATTTCAAGAGCTGCCGTGAGCCCTTCACACACACCCGCCTCAATGACAAGCCGCACCAACAAAACCCAATTCATCGTGGGATCAGCTGTTCGCCCAAGGTCACACTGTCATTAGGTGGTCTGAGCAAACGGGACCTCAGGTCTTTCTGGTTCTAAATCCACATGCTCGCCATTCTTCTACCCTGGAAGTTGCTTTGGATGTTTTAGAGGGATGATAATGTAGAATTAGTCCCAGAACATGCCTCTTCCACATGAGCACGGATAATGGAACCATCCCATCACCGTTAATTGCCTCTGACTTACGATGAAGTCATAAGACAGAGTGAAACGGCCTCGCAGGGGCTCCAGGGCTGCAACTCTTTCCCGAAGTAGACCGCCTCCTCTTTCTCCTGAGGATCTTCTGCTGGCTTTGAACCACCGACCTTTCCGTCAGCAGCCAAGCATTAACCACTGCACCACCGGGGCTCCTTGCAGTATTGGTGGTATTGTTGGGTGCTGTTGACTGTGGTTCACAGCTGCCCGATGAGCAGCAGATCAAAGCCTTGCCTCGTATTCGGCACCACGCTCCCAAGTCCACCACGCTCGAGTCTGCTGGGATAGAACTCATCATCATAGAAGTGATGGGAGCGGAAGACCGTAACTTGTACCAGGTACCCTGCTGAAGTCTTCCCACAATGCACTGCGTAGGACTCTTGAAACAGGCTACGCGAGGGGCACCTTACAGCCGAGAAGGCTGAGGCTGGAGGAGGTTACGGCCCAGGACACCACATTTTATTGTGCTTTGCTGATATTGTTTCTTACACATTGGAAGTTTATGGCAACCTTGGGTTGAGCAAGTCTATTGGCGCCATTTACCAGCACCGTGTGCTCGTTTTGTGCCTCTGAGTCACATTTTGGCAATCCTCTCGATATTTCAAACTATTGCACACTTAATAGAGGGGAGCAGAAGGTTGACATATTTGCTGAAAAACCAAAATATCCACATGACTTGTTGTATTGTGATCTTGGCTTTATTGCAAACCAAACCTGCATTCTCTCAGAGGTCTGCCTGTAATTTGGTCAGGACCAAAGAAGGAACAGGTAGTAAAGTCACAGCCAGGTTCAAGCTGGCATCCCCACAGGTGGTAAAGCCATGGTCCTGGTCCAGGCTGGTGTCCCCACAGGTGCAGACCTTGCCCTCCACTGCCCACTCCCACTGCACTAGCCATTATCTGGGTTCAGCTGGTCACTGAAACAAAGTGGTGGGAGCAAATCATTGGAAAGAAATATTTAAGCCTGCCCACAAGTCTTAATTACTACATTATTTTTAAAAAGACACATATGCCCAAGGAGGAGCCTGGGCACTTGCTGAACGGGGTACAGGGGACCAAGAGTGTAGACTCTCAAATCCTTTTGTGATCTGTGAGCAGTGGCTACCCCCTTACACACACACACACACACACACACACACACACACACACACTCTCATCACTCACATGTCTACTTTTGAAAAGCGATACCTTTGCCTGGGACAGGAGTAATTTGCAAGTGTAGAGCATTGAAATGGGTTCTGACAGGCAGAAGGTGATGGAGGCAGCTAGACAGAATGTTTGTGACAGATGGGAAAAGGCGTTTTGTCACGTCTGCAGGAACCTGGGGTGGAAAGATGGCAGGAGCAGGCTTCGTCCTCACGAGGCCCCGCCTTTCGTAAGCTGAGAAAGTGCCCCGAGATGTTAGCCCTCAGGGTAGAAGTGGCGCCTCTGGGATTCTCCCTGGGCAGGAGAGCCCCATGCCATATCCACCAGCAAGAGACAAAGTGGGTGTCTATGCCTCGTAAAAGCAGTTATTTGTCCAAGATGTCAAGAAAAGGGACAGTCAGGTTTAGCTCCCAGACAGTGGCTGGTCTGGTTCTCTACCCTCCAACGAAGCCCTGGTGCATGGAAGGGCTGTGTTTAAGCTGTGCTGTTTTATTAGGTGCTCAACAACATTTTGAAAAGTTTAAAATACTCTGAGAATTGCCAAAATGAGACACAGAGACATGAAGTGAACTCACGCTGTTGGGAAAAAAAAAAAACCAAAAACTGGCTCCGATTGACTTGATTAGACCAGAGGTGCCACAAACCTTCAATTTACAAAAATCAGATGTTTTACCAAAGCAAAACTCGACCAACACCGTCCAATGAGGCACGCCGGTCCTCGCTTTGCCTGGATGGAAGCCAGCGTGGCGTAAGCGTTGGGTTGTGACCTCTCAGCTGACCCGTCATCACTGCAGGACGAGCAGCTAGTGAGTCAGAAGTGAGCGAGTTTCTAGAGACCCAGGGTCGGGGCAAGACTCGGGGCCACAGACTCGATGTCTCTCACTGAGTGAGAAGGTTCAGCTAGAAAGCTGGGGTTCAAGGCACCAGTAGCAGAGATGCCTTCCTTACTTGATCCTAACCCTGTGGGTTGGGGTAAGAACTCCATTGTGTGGTTGTGACTAGTTGCCATCAGGGTGGTTCTGACTCACCCCGTGTTCCTGCCCTGTATCCCGATGCTGATTTGCTTAAGTCCATCGTTCTGCCCACTGTGTGTTAGGAACGCCTTCCGACTCAGAGGCTCGCCTGCCAGCAGTGTTCTCCATGTCGTGGTCTACAGGACTTGGAGGGACTGATCTCGGGTGTAGACTGCCAGCTTGTTCATTCTAGTCTGTCCTGTCTTGAAGCTCCTCTGAAACTTGTCCACCACAGATGACCCTGCTGATATTTGAGATACTGGTGGACAATGTGTCAGCAACAGGCAAGACATCTCCACACCGCAAACTGAGAGGTGGGTGGAGGGAAGCCTGTGGGTGGACAGCGGTGCCCAGGAAGGTGTGAGGCCCCAGAGAGGCAAGACAGCTGCCTCTCTGTCAACCTTGCAACTTGAGACCCACCACCATCAGCTCAAACTGGGCTCCATAACAGAGTCACCATGGATTCACCGTCAGTCTCACGGGGAATGATGGGTTAATGAGGCAAATTTTCAGCAATGAGAACAAATTAAACTGTAGAAATGAAATATACGGGCAATAATATGAGTGCTGTTATATACTGTCATTGTTATAAGGAGTTAAAACCGACCATAGCTGACCCTTGCCAGGTTTTCAGAGACCGTTGATTGCATGAGAGGAGATTGCCCATCTCTCTCCCACAGAGCTGCTAGTGGCCTTGAACTATGTGCCTTCAGGATTTCAATACAGTTTTTTGCCACCAGAAATCCCTATGAGTTGTTGTTGTTAAGTGCCGTCAAGTCATAGACAATTCATAGCACCCTATTAACGAAATACCTGAACACTTGGATCACTTTCATGCAATTTCCACAGGCAAGCTAGTTTGGAAGCGGATGCCATTTCTGCTTCCAAGCTTGTTTTAGTCAGGGAGCTCCACCAAACACTGTCCACTATGGGTAGCCATTCTTGCATTTGACACGTCAGTGTCACAAGTGTTCAGCTTCACAGCAACCACGAGTTACCTCTGTACAGCAAATGGACAGACTAGGGCTATCCCACTTAGAAGAATGTTTGACCAAAAACAATTAAAACCAGGCCCAAGGGCTGCAGATTAAAATCACTACCTTTGGCTTGGTAGCATCACTTTCTGTCCACTAGGCCAGCAGAGCTCTCTCTATGTTGTTGGTGTTAAAACCAACTTTCACTGGGTGCTAATTGCCTACTGGGCATTTCACTTCAGATGTCTCATTTAGCAAGGTGCTCAAGGTCCTGTAGTCCACAGCGTGTTAGACGAGCTCATCACTCCCACGCGTGGCTCTCCAACAGCCCCTCTCTCCTCTTTCCTGGGGGCAGACATTGGTGACCCCTCTTCACATGCAAGTCTATGTCGCAGGGGCTGATGGGTGATGGACTCGAGGGAGGGAGAGCGATGTCGTGTTCCACACACCAGTTTATCACTCAACGTTTTTCTCCCTGGTGGCTCATTGTAGAAGGTCTGTGCGTGGATACTCCTGAGAACGTGTACACGAACGTTTCAAGGAGGGCCGTGTGGAGATGTCTGTCCACTCATCAGAGTGTTTGTACAGAGTCATCCGTGTGTGCCTGGGTCTCCTGTGCCTGGTGGCTTAGTGGTAAGGAGTTACGCTGCCAACCCAAAGGCATGTAGTTCAGGTTCACAGCTGCTCAGTGGGAAGGGCAATAAAAATGAGATTACTGCCTTTGAAAACCCATTGGAGAGTCAGCCATGGGTCAGTTCCACCTGGACGGTACACAGCAACAACAGATATCTGCCTGTATGTACATAAGTATGACTCTGTGTCTACTCCTGTGTGTGTGTGAGAGAGTGTGCCTGGCGTGTGCTTCTCTGCCTGTGACTATGTGTATATTTATGTCTGTGTGTTCCTCTGAGCGTGGCTGTGTGTCTCTGTTGTGTGTCTCTCTGTGAGCCTGTATCATTCTATGACTATATGCATTGCTTTCATGTGTATCTGAGCATGTCTGTGTTTTGTGTTTGTCTATGTGTCTGTGTGAGTCCATGTTATTCTGTAATGATGTGCACCTGTCTCTGTGTGTATCTGAACATATCTATGTATTGTATGTATCTGTGTGTCTCCTTATGTGTGTGTTTGTATGAGCCTGTGTCACTCAGTAATGATGTGTGTCTATTCCTGTGTGTATCTGAGCATGTCTGTGTACTGTGTCTCTGTGTGTCTGTGTATGTGTGTCTGTGTGAGGCTGTGTCACTCAGTAATGATGTGTGTCTGTTCCTGTGTGTATCTGAGCATGTCTGTGTACTGTGTCTCTGTGTGTCTGTGTATGTGTGTCTGTGTGTCTGTGTGAGCCTGTGTCACTCAGTAATGATGTGTGTCTGTTCCTGTGTGTATCTGAGCATGTCTGTGTACTGTGTGTGTCTGTGTGTCTCTGTATGTGTGTCTTTTTATGTGAGCCTGTGTCACTTTGTCTGAGATGATGTTTGTCTTTCTGCGTGTGCGTATGCGTATCTGCACACGTGTTTGTGTTTCTCTGAGCACGCCTGGCACTTGATGACCACGTGTGCAGACGTACACTTGGATGGAGGTCTCGTCCCCAGGGTGCCTGTGTGGTTAACTGAGGTCAGGCCCCTTCCCGTGGCCGGAGGCTCCAGGGAGAAAAAGCTGTGGTCAGCATCTGTGGTTTGGACCTGCACTATTTTTAAATTTTAAAAAAAGAAAATAAGACAAACAAGTGGAAGCCCACTGCTGTTTGAAAGCCGGATCAGATTTAGATAAAGCCAGGGCCGGGGCGGGGCTCAGAACTGGACACATTCTATGTGAGTGAGGAATTCCCACCCTGCAGGGTCTCATGAGACTCTGCTATGCTGGCTTCATCCAAACTGACCCCCATGAAGCTCAGGGATCCCACCGAGCCCTCCTCTGCCAGCTGACCCTGTAACAGGTGGGGTGCTCATGCCTTGAACAGACCCCAAACGACAGTCATCCGCTGGGGCCCCACTGCCAGCCGCTCCTCGTGCCATGTCTTGGAGAGGGGTTGCTGGCCGTTGGCTTGCTTAAGCACTCAT
This sequence comes from Elephantulus edwardii, assembly GCF_000299155.1. Lineage (NCBI taxonomy): Eukaryota > Metazoa > Chordata > Mammalia > Macroscelidea > Macroscelididae > Elephantulus > Elephantulus edwardii. The sequence goes on along the minus strand of NW_006399753.1, from coordinate 8,813,244 downwards.
TTTCCACAGAGAAGCAGGTTTTCTTCAGAACGTGGATTAAAACACAGTGTTGTGAGAGGAAAGTTCCCTGAGCCACTGTGAACTATCGCTGTCGCCCACGCCTTTAACCACTTCCTCGCTTTATCAAGGGAGCGGGATTTTCTTAGCTGATGAGTGCTGAAACATGGGGTGCCCATCCTGAGAGCCCCATCTTCTTCCAACCATCTGCCCTGGCCCGAGGTCTACGGGCTGAGTGCTCTATAAACAGCGGGGGCTTGACCTTGAATGTGTTTACCCTGAAAGTGTGTGCAGGGATGTGTGTGTGCTCACACACATGCTGGGTCTGCATGTTAACATCTCTGGTAAAGAAAAGCATCTCCGGTCAGTTGTCATTATGGAAACAGGAGCCCACCGACCGTGAGTCTTCTCAGGGTGGTGTGGGGTTTCTGGATGACCGCGCGCACACACACACAAGCACACACATGATGTGGTTGGGACCACAGCCCCCGCGGTGCTGCTCGAACTAGCCACTCACCAGCTGGTAATCTTCAGTGAGATTCAGACCCTCTCTGTACTTGAGCATTGTTTTCGTAAAAATAAGGCATAAATAATGCCTGTCTCATTGGGTAAATCATGGACTTAGGGCATGTTGCTGAAAGAAGCTGTTCCTTGGAAGAGGGACATAGAACTTGGAAAGGAAGAGGGTCAGTGAAAGGGAGTAAGCCCCTCAACCAGACAGATTGACACAGGGACTACAGCAATGGATTCAAGTGTGTTGGAGATTGTGAGGACGGCACAGGAGAGGACAGGGCTCGGATCTGTGGTTCACGGAGTCACTATAAGTTGTACTTGACTCAGGGGCACCTAACAACAACATTGGGTGAAGGAGGGGATTGAATGAATTAATACATGTAAAATAAGGAGCCCTGGTGACACAGGGATTACAACACTTGGGTGCTAATTTAAAGGATGGTGATTCAGCCTCATCAACTTCTCCAGGGAAAAAGAGGAAAGAAGGTTTACGTCCCTGGGCCCCCACACATCAGTTCTCCTCTGTCCTCCAGGGTTGTTGTGAGCTGGTATAGATTTGATAGCAGTAGAACTTTTTATTTATATGTAAAATACTTGGGACCTTGCTTGAAATGTAATGAGTACTCAAAATATATTTAATATATATTAAAAAACACATTGCCTTCGAGGTGGAACCAACCCATAGCTGGTCTTCCAGCAGGTTCCAGAGAATCAAATGGAGGCGATTGACTGTCCTTCTCCCACGGAGCTGCTGAGGGGTTCAAATCACCTGTGAGGAGTGGCCTTGGGGTTAATAGCCTAACTCTATACAGGACAGGCCACCAGAGCTCTGAATAGACATTTTTGTTGTAAATGTTGTTGTTGTGTACCATCGAGTCTGAACTGGTCCATAGCTGACCCTCCAGTGGGTTTTCAGAGGCAGTTAATCACATGGGAAGAGATTGCCCTCAGCAGAGAAGCTGGTGGCCTTGAACTGCTGGCCTTTGGGAATGCAGCATGGCTTCTTGCCACTAGGCCACCAGAGCTCCGAATGGACATTAGCTGTTGTTTCTTTCTTGTCGTTACACTCCTAGTTGCTAGTGCATATGGATGCTTGGTAACTGAATCTTCCCCCTTGCTACCACCGCCTTTGTTAGCCTGTCCACAGAGCGGGCACGCTAGCTTTCCCTCCTCTAAGCTGCTGCTGTGACAAATCCACTAAATAAGCGGACAGAGACCTGGCACAGTGAGAGCCTGTCTGGGTGGAGCTGGTCAGTGCAGCTGACACATTACAGATGGGGGTCAAACCTAGGGAGGTGACACACTCAAGATCACACAGCCTGCTGGTCACAGGTGAGGCCCTTCCACCTCTGCCCGGGGTCTTGCAGCAAACAGACTCTGAGCCCAGCTGTCTGACTGCCCCTTACATTATTCTGAACTTGGCCAAAATCCCGTGACAAATCTACCCTTGTCGCCACGTCCATTCTGACTCACACCGATGCTGTGGGGCAGTGCACAGCTGATACTTGGTGTCCATGGCTGTAATCTTTGTGAAAGCAGACAGCCTCTCTTCCTCCTGAGCTGTGGCTGGTGGCTTTGAACCTCTGGCCTCTGTTAACAGATGAGTTCTTACCCATCCTGCCAGAGGGCTCCTTTGAGCCTTGGCCAAATTCCGTGGTGTCCATATTCCTTTATCCCGTCCATGTTGGCATGATGGGAGGACCTTACAGGGCTGGGTGAGGACAAAATGAGTTGACACAGGGAGCTCTCAGACCACAGGAACTGCTATTATTGCTCTTGATGATGGAAGAGGAGGTTCTTTTTATCTGACCACCTCTTCCTCGTGTTAACCATGATTCATGGTAGGACACTGGTCTGAGCTGGGGTCAGAGAGGAGGTGGCCTGAAATAGTGTGCTGGTCAACCCCACTCCTCTCCACTGCTCTCTCCTGGACAGACCATGTGGTTCACCCAGCAGGCCAGGCCCAGGGACCCCCTTTCCCGGACCATCTCCCACACGTACACACTTGATGGAGATGCTCCCAGTGACAGAGACTCAATCGTCCTGCACATTATCCGAGTTTCTACATCTCCTGTGGCAGCGTCTGTTCTAAAGTCCAGCCCTGTCCTAACCAGAAGAGGAAGCTTGCTGTTGGGGGAAACCCAGCAGCAGCCTGTTTGCTTGCGCCGGGGTCACTGGGGGTGAACAGCCATTAACAAGAATGGAGAAAATGTGAATTGATGTTCAAATGTTAGCCAATAACATGGATTTATGCCAGAGACACAAGATTCGTTTAACATTTGAAAATCAATCGATCGAGGTATAAATAACAGTCTTTATGGTTGGATTTTCTGAATGGTTGGATTTTATTTACTAAAATTTTATTTAACATTTTTCTATTTAGGCTCATGAGGGATACTGATTTATGGTGTTCCCATAATTACACAGCTTTGTAATATTTAGTTTTTCTTTCGATACCCAGTGTAAGTGGCATGCTAGCCTTACAGAAAGAATTTAAAATGTTTCTTTTTTCTGAAAAAGTGTGTGCATGATTGATATTACTTCCTCTATAAAAATTACTTCCTCTATACAATTTGATAGAATTTATTAATGAAAAAAAGAAAGACAAGAGTAGTAAAAGACCACAGTCACAGAAAGCTCAGGAGAGGTTTACACAGAGACAGAACCAGTGTCGGAGGCTTGCACGCCAATAGAACCAATGTTGGGGAGTTATCAGGCATAGGAAGAAAGACAGAAGGTGTGGGAGGATAAACATGTAAGTTGGGTGAAGAGAAAAGCAATAGACAGTAAGAGTTTGATGGAAAATAAAGACCTCATCAAGTCAGAACCAACTCGTCGCCGACCTTCCGGCAGGTTTTCAGAGGTGATGAATCACACAAAGGGAGATGGTCATCTTTCTCCCTCAGAGCAGCTGGGGGATTCAAACTGCCTACCCTTGAATTAGCAGGGCAACTCCCTATCCACTAGGCCATGAGAGCCCCTAGATGTTATTGAAGCATTGTACTTAATGAATCATGCTAATCAATGGTATAAAACAATCATGATAATCAATGGTTATAAAACACAATCTCTGTGAATAATTATATGAAAAATCAATATGGTTTGTAAATTTAAAAAAAACCCAAATATTAAAACTAAGGATAAAATAAAGGAGCCCAGGAGGTGGTGGTGGAGGGACATGGCTGGTCCCTCTTTGGCAGAGTGCTAAATCCCAGAGTACAGTTCTGACCTTTATCTCCTGTCCACAGCTCCTGTCTGCCTCAGTCTAGGACTTCAGCCTCAAAGCCAAGATTTGTTAGATCTAGACCAGTTCCTGGCTTAAGTTATACAGCTCAGAGATGTGACAGTGGTCAGTCCTGACCCCTCAGAAGCTTCTGGGTATTCCCTGAAAGGGCTCATGGGGTCACCAAGTGTGGCTGAAGGATGCTCTGCCCTGACGTGGCCTCAAGGTGCAGGGAGAGGAAAGAGACCATCAAGACCATGGTTGATGAATCTGTTTTCCCTTACAGGGGGGCTCTGCCCTCTCCCCAGCTGCTGTCATCAGCCGGGAGAGGGCTCGGCAGCAGGCCACTGCTCTGGCTCGGGAGGTGCGCTGCCCCACGTCACCTGTCCAGGACCTGGTCTCCTGTCTCCGTCAGAAGCCTGCTAACATCGTCAATGACGCTCAGACCAAGGTGGGTGCCGGTGTGTGAGCGAGGCTGGGTCGCCTCTGACCTCTGCCAGTGAGAGGGGACATGACCCAGCCAAGACCACACAGCAGGCTGACGACCAGCTGGACCAGGATGCAGATGCCCTGGCCCTCACTGCTCTGCACGGACCATGGCACGGAATGGGCCAGCGGGAGGACAGCGGGTAGATTGCCCTGAGCCTCGGTTTCTTATCTGTAAAGTGGGGCCGTGATGCACACTTTGCAGAGCCAGAGGGTAAAATGAGATTTTAAATGTAGAAGGTTCATCCCACTTCTGTGGTCATGGCAGGACCCAGGTTCAAGTCACTGCCGGGGCCGTGACAGGACCCAGACACGTAGGAGCCGCACACGCTGAGCATGAGAGACACGGCAGCACAGATGGGTGGAGGATCCTCAACTTGCTGCCAAGTGCTGCCTTCTCCAGCCTGTGGGAGACTTGTTCACAGCCCATGTTCTCTGGCTGGTCCTTGACGATAGTGACAAGGACACTAGCAGAAATACTGTCATCTCAGCTGATGCTGGGCCCATCAGTGATGATGAATCTAGAGACACAGACAGAGAGCAGGTCTATTTGGTCCCCTAAATACGGGATGTTTGAATAGCAGGTAAGTGGATGGAGTTTGTCTGTGGGAACCTGGCCCAGTCCTGTCCTGCCTCACTCACACATGTAAGGGTCCAGGGACCCCTTTTCCTGTCATCTGTTACTACCTTGGGATAAAGGGTCTGAGAAGGTGCCTGGTGACCAGTGGTTATTCAGGTGAGTCTCACCTTGCAGCCCTGCACCTGTCACCCGGCTGGCTGGTGTCCTAGCCCTTTACTCAGACCTCCCAGACAACCCAGATGGGTAACGGACATGGGTGTTCCTACTGTTAGACGTGATTAAGCTGAGCAACAGAATGGATGCTTCAAGGGTCGTAAAGACAAAGCCCATACAAACCACGCACCCCTCTGTACCCTCCGTAGCTCCTGGCTGTGAGCGGTCCTTTCCACTACTGGGGCCCTGTGGTCGACGGTCAGTACCTCCGGGAGGCGCCAGCCAGGACGCTGCAAAGAGCCCGGCGGGCGAAGGTCGATCTGCTCATCGGCAGTTCCCAGGATGATGGACTCATCAACAGAGCTAAGGCCATCAAGGTGGGCAGAGGGTTGTGCTGGGGTCCAGCCAAGGGCACCCTGATGGTCGCCGGGCTGAAAATAGTGATGTGCAGAGGCCGAGAGGGGAGGACGGGAGGTGATGACGGGGATTTGTGACATGAGAGGGGTGGGGGACGCAGATATCCTAGTCATGCCTGCCACTGAATCATGTTGGTTAATGTGGCCAGGCACCAAAGGGCTGTGCAGTATTGGGGTTCCATGTGGTATCCCCACAGTTCTGGCCCATTGAGGGCCGCAGAGACAGAGGACGGAAAGTGCTGTGAAAACCAGCAGGTAGGGGAGACCCCTACCTTCTTACCTGGGGAGTATGTGTGATGGACCTGGAAATGCAGCTCTCTCTAGCTTGTTGGGGTTCAGTGAAGTCGGGGGGCAGGTGCTTTAACTGCCCAGGTGAACACTTTGTACTCAGCCTGGAGGTCGTAGCTATTAGCTAGATGTGGCTGGTTCTGGGATAGGCTCACACCTTCTGCCTTTAGCCCACACCTCTGTGGATAAATCCCTTTCATGCAAGTCTTCTTTATTGTGGACCCAGGGAAGGTGGCCCACGTATAACACAGAGATAAGACCACTCGAGGAACAAATCAATGAATACCTCCCAGCACAACCCCCCATGGGTCTCTGCCTGCACACACCCCCATGGGTCTCTGCCTGGCACCTGTTGAATTAGAGCGCTGAAATCTCAGAGGCACAGGGTTTGAATGCATGCTGTTCTGTGGAAGGAGACAGTCTCCTCCATGCGATTCACAGCCTCTGAAAACCCACTGGTGGGTCAGCTATGAGTCATTTCCAACTTTATGGAGCAACAATATACAACAATATACAGTAAACAATCTATAATAAACAGTATACAATAAACTATATACAACAAACAGCTCACTGCCATCGAGTTGGGACAACTGACCCTGCAGTGGGATCCAGAGGCTGTGAATCACGCAGGAGGATGTGATCTCGCGGGAGGATGTGATCTCGCGGGAGGAGATGCCTGTCTTTTCCCCAACAGGGTAGCTGCTACACTCGAACCACGTGCCTTTGGCTTGGCAGCACAAGCCTCTATCCACTAGGCCACAGATGAAGAAGGGAAAGAATCATTGACTCGGCCTAATCGGCTCTCTCATTCCCTTGGCTTTCCATCTTTCTCTGGCCCAATGCCTCACTCGGAGCCGTGTCCTACAGGACTTACATTCAAGGTTATTTATCACAACATTAATGATTGCGGCGAAAATTGGAAGCAACTCAAATGCCCATTAAGAGGGAGATGATTGACTAAATTAAGACACCACAAGCTATTAACTACTAGGCCTGTGCAGGGTGTTATGCATCAGGCTGCCAAAAGAAAGGTCAGAAGTTTGAATCTGTCAGCCACTCCTGGGGAGAAGGGGCAGCGGGCTCCTTGGGTAAGATTTACAGTCCCAGGAACCCAGTAGATGGTCCTGTGAGTTGGAACGGACTCAGCAGCAGTGGGTGGTGTCCACTGGGGCAACAAAATTCGACTCTTCTCCCCTAGCGAGCTGGATTCCCAGGCCCCCAGGTCCAGCTAAAGAGAGGTCTGACCTGGCCACTTTGACAAGAGCAGCGTCACCACACCCGCATGCCCTGCCCCCATCCAGCTGCAGGCCCAGCACCGACCAGACCGTGGCTCCTTCCACGTCCACTTTCTACTCTGTCTTCCGCATCTGGAGGTCAGCCCTGCGGGTGCTGGGACTTCTCTGCCACACTCTCTGCCGCGTCTCTGATGCTGGCAAGTGTTTCTCATGGTGGTGAGGTTGTTGCTAGGTGCTAATTCGAGTTGGCTCCCACTCATAGCGACGCCACGGACAACAGAAGAAGATGCCGACCCTGGGCTATCCTCACAACCTCTGGAACTGAACCAGTCCAGCTCCCTGAGCCTCTCAACTCAGCCTACTGCCACTGGGTCAGAACTGACAGAGGCTGTAAATGGCACAGAGGCAGATTTTCCATCTTCTGCAGAGCGGCTGGTGGATTCGAACTGAATGCCTTTGAGTTGGCAGATCAACTCTGTACCCATTAGACCATCAGAGCTCCCTGAATGTCAGGGTGCTATGTTCCTTAGAGAGAAAGAATGAAGTCTCAGGAAGCCTCCCACGTCCCAGGCTCTAGCCCAGGAGTTGTGGTGAAGTAACTCTGTTCTCACAGCACCATCCATGGGAGCAATTGTGAGAGAGTTCACAGATGGAGAAGTAGGTTCAGACGGGAGGCGCAGTTCACATCTGCCTGAGTCCAAAAACATCCCCTTTTATTACAGCACGTTGGGGGGGAAACTCAGGCCTTCCCTCCACCAGGCACCAGCTGGGTGTTCGAGTGTGTGCTCATGGCCAAAGAATCAGTTTCCACTTCCCTCAACCCCCTACGACACAGCCCAACTGCCCTAGTGGCAATCTTAGAAGCAGATTCCTTTCTCCCATGGAGCTACTGACGGGTTTGAACTGTCAACCTCTTGATTAGCATCCAGACTCTTTAACCACTGTGCCACCAGTGTAAGGGGCTTAACAGTTCCACAGAACTTCTCACTCTGACCCAGCCAGAAAGCAGTGAGGCCAGGATGCCGACAGCTGGTTTGACGGCAGAACAGACTGGGAGAAGTTTCATGATTGTCCCAAGTTAGTCTTCTCTATCATGTCAAGTCTCCACACAGGCCCTCTGCCTCGCCCTGTGTGAGATTCTAGAATCAGGATGATATAGCTCTTCCCTGTACCCCTGTACCACACCTGTACCCCTCCAGATGCAATCAGAACCAGAGGGAACCCAAGAATCCTCCCCAGCACGGGCCCCCAGGAAGCCCTGTCTGCGGGCACACCTGTTAGCACCCTGCCAGCCACTCATAAATGTCCCCCTTTGTTGTTGAAGCCCCCCTTTTCTAGGAACATGCTCATGTGTGTCCCCAGATCTGCCCTGGGCTCACTCTGCTCTTGATGTGCATTTTACCTTGGGTTAGTGGGTTTCCTCAGGTCCCCCACAAAGCTGCACAACACCTGGTCCGACTGCCTGGAGCTGTGTGAGTCCCAGGATGGCTGTGCTGTCAAACAGGCACCTTCTCTGGAGTCCCTGTCCCAGCAACCCTGAGCCTACCTGAACCCTATGTCCTGCAACAGCCAAGACTCTCTGCCGCCTGGTCCCCAGAAGCAGGACATGCCTGCTACAGGGAGTCACCACACCCACCCAGGACAGGAGTCATTTCCAACACTAAGAAGACTTGTGTGTGTCACCTAGCGTGTGTGAGGTCTCTTTGTGCCACTGAACTCAGAGTTTGGTGCATTTACACGTATTAAATCCCTGCCCTCAGCGAGCTCGCAGTCAGGTTAGGAGGCAGAAAGAGAGCAAGAGCACATGACTAAAACGCCGCTCTGTACCTGCTACGCAGAAAGATGAACATTCGAGTCTCATCGCTCAGGAGGTGGCGTGGGCGTGGGATGCTGGACCCCACAGGAGCCCCAACGGTGGCGCAATGATGAAGGAGCCAGCAAGCACCCTGTCCCATCTGCCTCTTATAAAGGAATATTCCGAGTGCCCTTGGAATGTTGTCAGAACCACTCTCATTCTCCAGAGCTCCCACCTCAGTTTCCCTATCTGTAAAATGGGAGGAGACCCCTCCTGGGTCTCCCATCAGCAAACACCCTCCTGGAGGTGCTGTGGGAATGCAAATATGCACCAGCCCCTGGCAAATAGGAGATGCTTGGTAATTGCTCCTTTTTACATCGATTGTTTCCTGTGAGTGTTATGATTAATGTCCCCAGTCCATAATGTTTTCCATAAAAAGCAAGAAGACAAAGAAAGTCCAGTCCCCAAGTCACTCCGGCTGAATCAAAGCACACACACACTTTCACAATCACCCCCAAATACCTCCCAGAGCCCAGCCTCAAGCCCACGTGGCCACACTTCTCAGCAGAAATGACAAGATGGGTGGGAGGGTCTCACCCCTCCCAGTTCAGCCCCTGGTCCCCGCAGAAATTCATCAGAATCCCTCAGATCAAAGAAGATGGGCAGGGGAGGGATTTTAAGTCTGTGTGAGAACCCTCCCCTCCCCCCCCCCGTCACCCAGGCCAGCAACAGCCCACCCAAACAGTCCTCAAGACCCCAGCAGCAAAGTTACGACATACCCCAGGCGCAAGAGGCCAGCTCCAGACGCGTTGCTCACAGACCACAGTGGTTCCTGAAGCAGCAGCTTTCTACTGAAATCCTTCATCAGCGCGGAGCTGGGGCTTTCTCCCTTTTCGCTCCCTCTCTGCCTTCCTGGTGAAATTGACAGTCTGCCTACATTAACCGGGCATTAATTTGCATGATCAAAAGCAGATTTGTTCCAACACGGAGTGTTCAGCCTTCTCCTCCAAGCGCAAGCATCCCCAAGGACAGCGAGAATAAACCAGGACCAGCGCGCCTCACCCCCAGCGTGGCAGGAGCTGGCCTCATCCAGGAGCAGGTGGAGTGGGGCCTGCCCGAGCGAGGAGGGGAGGGCCGCCCAGAGGAGACTTGGAAGCAGCACCTGGCAGCCCCAGGCACTGGCACGAGCCCCAGCGAGGAGAAGCAAGCCGCTGGTGACAGATTATGGCACGGGGAGGCTCCAGGCTGCACATGCATTTCCTGAAAAGAGAAGTGTGCTGAATCCCTGGGGACTCTGGGGCCCAAAGGAGCAGAGAGTGCTAGGGTGTGGACACAGCACCTGGAGCCAGAGAAGCAGTCCCCACCCCTACCTTCAGCAGCCTCACTAAGGATGATCATTTCACCAGTAGGAGTGCAAGCCCGCTTCTGATGCTCACTGTGACACCTGTCCTGTCTGTCCCACCGCCCAGCTGCCCCTTTGTCCCACTGTGGTGGGTTTATCAATGGGCTGTATCAATGGGCTCCAGCCCAGGGAGCATCAGGAGGCTGGTGCAGGAGCAGCAGGGTTTCCTCCTGTCTTCCAGCTCTGAGTGGGCGCTAACGATGGCACCTCACAATGACAACAAGCACAGGGGGCCTGCGGCAGCGGGCACCTAGACAGTAGTGTTCCTGCCTTCCATGAAGGAGACCCCGGTTTGATTCTGACCCGTGCGCCTTCAGCGCAGCCCCCACCTGTCTGCCAGTGAAGGTGAAGGTTGTGCGCTGCCATGAAGCTGAACTGATTGCACTGGAGCTTCCACTAAGATGAGGAAGAAAGGGCTGGAGATCTAGCTCTGAAAACACCATCAATCCCAGTGTCCTGATCTCCCATGACCCTGGGAGTAGGAGGGTTGGGCACCCCCATTGTCCATGGGGTCCCTCCCTGCAAATTAGGGGCTGCCCCCATGGCCACTAAGAACCACAAGCAACACAAGAAAAGGCTTCTAGCACCCAGGGAGCCTGGCCAGGCCTCTGGTCTCAGCTGTCCTGCTTTTGTTCGGTGCCATTGGGTCAATTTCTTTTATGACAGAGTTTAACTGTCCCAGAAGCAAACCACTTCACTGCTTGGTCCCGAGCGGGTTCAGAACAGGCTTTCCAGCAGCTGTCAAATGGATCACTTTCTAGACACGTTGTGGTGGCTCTTGAGTCAGAGCTGGGCCTCCTGCGGGTTTTCAGAGGCAGTAAGTCACCTGCGAGGAGATTGCCCATCCTTCTCCCGTGGGGCATCTGGTAGATTTGAACATGACTTTGGGATTTCAGCTCAGCTTCTTACCACTAGATCAAGTGTGTGTGTGTGTGTGTGTGTGTGTACGCATTGTATTTATTATGTGCCATTGGATCAGAGCTGACCCATAGCTGACCGTCCAGCAGGTTTGCAGAAGGAGACTGGCCATCTGTCTGTTGTGCAGTAGCTGGTACAGTAGATTCAACCCTTTGGTTTGGCAGCACAACCACTTAACCACTAGACTACAGAAGTGTGTGTGTGTGTGTTATTGTTTCCTCCCTCCCTCTCCTCGAGTTGGTCCCCACTCATGACCACCCTCTGCTGGGTCTCTGACACTGTCAATCTTATTGGAGGAGAGTGTTCATCCTTCTCCCTTGGAATCTCTGTCACTGAATCTCTGTCATTGTTGTTGTTGAGTACTGTCAAATCAGAACCAACTCAAAACTGATTCTCCCATGGGTTCTTAGACAGTAAAGTGCATGGAAGGAGACTGCCCATCATTCTATCATGAAGCAGCTAATTAATTTGAACCACGCACCTTTGGAGTGACAGCACAATCCCATTCCACCCAGCCAGAATCTCACCCTTTGCTTAGTGGAACAACTGAGTAGAGACTTTGCGCCATGAGCTCCCGATGCTGTTGTTAGCTGTACGTATATATTGTGGTCTGGGTGAAAGTTTATAGAGAAAATGGTTTTCTGTTCAAACGTTCATATACGTTTTGTTCTGTGTGACATGACGTCCAGTGCACACAGTGCAGCTGCCCCCTTCGCCTCCCTGTGATTCTTGATCCCACCTCTTTCTGTCCTCTCCCCTCCTGCCTTCTCAACTTCGGGCCTGGCAGTCACGGCCCGTTAGCTCTCGCACGGCTGATTATCCTGAGGAGTGAGCCCACGTGGTGCTGTGTTCATTTTGTAGGCCGATTGTTTGGGTGAAAGTGGAGCCACGAGAGTTTTGTTCCAGGCTCAAAGGGCGATGAAAGGCCAATTCCTGCTGGACCAGCAAGCCTGGCAAACACTTAACTATTGTAGCACCAGTTAGAGCTGTTGGGCCAGATGCTGCCGACTCTCCACGGGCTTTGTCCTCAGCGTCCGATTCAAATACGCATCACCCTTTAATGAATGGACTGAGAAGTGGGAATTATTTATCAGCCTCATTTCAGCGGAAACTCAGGATCTGAGAGACGGGGAGCTCGACATCCCAGACATGAAGGATTACTTTACAATTGCGTTGACAGGAGCGTGGACATCAGCCAAACTGGGTTCACTATTAGTCGTGCCTATGTGTAATTACTCTTAGGGCTTAGATGGCTTTTGAATAGAAATCTTTTCCCGGGACCCTAAAAGTGTGGCAGGCCTGGGGAGATTTCTGCTGTTCCTGGTGATGAGGTTGGCCCTGTGTAGCCAAGGTCACCATGTCACTGATGGTGGAGCAGGGATTCAGCCCTGTCTGAACTTGTACAGAGAACAGACACTAGTTTCCAATTGGCCCACTGTTGTAATCACTGTGTCAGCACCACCTCATTGAGGGTCTTCCTCCCCCTCACTGACCCTCCACTTTCCCCAGCATGACATTTTTTCCTAAGTATTTCCCCTCCTGACAATATGGCCAAACTGCGTGAGGCAAAGTCTCACCATTCTTGACTCTGCAGAGCCCTTTGCTGCTTCCCTCCAAGATGGGTTGGTCTATTCTTTGGGCAGTCTGTGGTTTGCCCAATGCTCTTCACCAACACCACCACTCAACGGAATCCATTCCTCTCCAGGCTTCCTTAGTCGTCATCCAAGTTTCACATGCATGTGAAGCAACTGAAAATATCACTATTTTCCATAAAAAATGACCCTCTTGGAAATGCAGTAAGTTAGTTCCACTCTATGCTGGAGGGCTGCTGTGGGTCAGAATCAACTCAGCACCCTTGAATTCTGTTGCATTTTGATTGGTTTGGTTTGGATTTTGTTTTAAATTGGGGTTTAAAAAGTCCTGGGGAGGGGGCAGAGAAATCAGGAAAGGTTCCCCAGGGGAGGTGATTTTTGAACTCTGATCTGATTGTTGAGAAAGAAGGATTATGGAAAGATCTGGGCGAAGGCCGAGTGTGACTCAGGACAGGTCTGACTTTGGCCTGCCTGGACACTTAACCAGAGTACATTGGGAACCCAGTGACAGATGAAGAAGTGCAGGAGAGGGAATCGCAGGGCTCAGAGAGGTACAGGACATTTAAGATCTCAGTCATTTGTCAAGAGAAGTGATTGTATTGTCCTGGCAATGGGCAATTATGGGATGTTTGAAGCTAGACGGTGATTATATAGATTTGCTTACTTTAGAAAAGTGAATTCTGATGTCTATCTGCAAAGTGGACTGTGGAGAGATAAAGAAAGGACCTAGAACAGAGGTTGCTGGGCTTCAGGGGCCCCAAAATGAAGTTAAGAGTGGGAACTATTATGTGAGGCCAGTGACCATGAGAAATGACAGCATTTGGGATCGCTTGGATTGGGCAACTGGGTTTAGGAGTTGGGAGTTCACGAGTGAGATGAGGGGTGTAGTTCTGAGGGAGAACAGGAACACTTGATGTCACAAGACCAAGATAAGAAACAGGTCAAGTGTCAAGGTCACTCAAAGTTGACTGAGGTTTGGCCATAGGACATGACAGGAAGTGGGTGATGGGGACATTGGTAGGGGCCACCTCTGTGAAGTGAAGGAAGGAGAGGTCCATCAGAGTTGGCTGAGGGGACAGTGGGCTGAGGAAGTGGCTGGTCTGCTTCCCAAGCCAGGCTCTCTCCTCGCACCATGATCTCCACTGACTGTCCACAGCCAGCTGTTTCACGAGGTCCCTCCCAGCTGCCCTCGCCAGCTTTCCCAGGCTCTGATGCATAATCAGTGTCATTCATTTTGAACCTCCCCTTTCTGACCATGATAGATCTTCACTTCTTGTCCATTAAGTGAAATGTGTGCTTCTGCATCTACCTCAGAGTTCTAGAGAGTTCTGGGAGCATTCATTCATTCACCTGTCCTTACAGAACTGCTGATGGTGAGGTTTTCCTTGGGAGGCTATGCTCCGGGTCTCCTCACATTGGGTTTATGAAACACATGTGTATAACTTGTCAGAATATCAGTCAAATACAAGTCATCAAAGACCTCGTGTGTACTAGGTTCGTCAAGATGGGCAGGAGATGATGAGGTCGATGAAGGAAAAGGAAGGAGGTTGGGCTAAATGAACTCAGGAGAGGACCCATCAGGTGGGGGACAGCTGAAGGATGGGGAAGATAGGGAGGGAGGAGTCACTGGGATAGGACAGTGGAAGAGGGAGACTCTGGAGGTGAGGAGACACCTATGTCCATGAAGTTAGATTGGTGCAGAAGCATCTGAGACCTGAGAGAGCTCTAGGAAATGGTCCATAGTGGATCTGAAAGGATGAGTTCAAGTGGAGGCGATGAAGGACTCCTTAGCTTCTAGGGTGGGGTCAAAGCCGAGGAGAAGGCACCACCTCACAGCCATGGTGGACGGAGGAGGAGACGGGTGGGGCAGAGGCAGCTGGGGCCTCATGGAAGGGTGGACAGAGACAGACGGGGTTTCCAGAGTGAGCAGAGATGAAACTGGACATCCTGCTGCCTCACAGTCCCTGTCGCAAGGTGCACTGCTCACTGTGGTCTCTCCCCACTGGACGTGAAGCGCCCCTCAGGCCGGGCTGGGCTTCCTGTGTTCACACTGATGCACCCACACGCGTGATGCTCCTGGCGCGAAGCAGGCACTTGATGCTTGAGCATTGACGACACACTGGGTAGAATATGCGGACGCTTTATGATCGGGCTCATTGTTGGCTGTTGTTGTTATGTGCTGTCGAGTTAGAAGTGACTCATAGCTGACCCTTCAGCAGGTTTTCAGAGGCAGTAAACCGCAAAGGTGGAGGTTGTCTCCTGTAGAGCAGGTGGTGGGTTCAAACAATGTGCCTTAGGGATTGCAGTGCAGCTTCTTGCCACTAGGCCACCAGAGATCCCTCCAAGTGGCATAGGGGTAGCAAACATGTTAGGCTGCTAATGAAAGTTCAGTGGTTTGAATCCCCCAGCCCCTGAGAAGGAGGAAGGCAAGGCAGCCTGCTCTTGATACACTTCCAGCCTTCAGCGCAGGCACAGGATTGAGAAGAGAAAGGGCGTGAGCTGGCTGTCGGGTTGTTTGTAGTTTTAATAACTTACTAACGAGAGCCGAGAGAGCAGTCACACTGAGTGTCTCCCGGGTCCCTGTCACTTTGTTGTTGGGGCTGTCCAGTCGCCTCCTAGACCTGATGACCCACCGACAGAACAACACGCTGCCCAGTGCTGCACCATCTCCAGCCATCGGTCTGCTCGTGTCCGCTGTGCGGCCGTGGCATGTTCTGAGGGCCTTCTAGGCCGGGGATGGGCTCAGCCTCCTGCCTGGTGGGAAGCCGTCCTCAGGATCTTCACTTCTCAGTAACAAACGGCCAGGCCTTTCCTCCTCGTCATTACTCTGACAGCTCCACCGAAGACGAGGCTGACATTGAAATGAAATGTATCAGTCACTTTAAATCATTCGTTTGTTTAATTCTGCATCAACCCCAGTTTGAAGATCTGGCATTGAGGCAGAAAGAAGGCATATGCACTGAGAAAGTTTATTCCCTGGGGTTAAATATCCTGGGCTCACACATCAGGCAGGATTCAAACCTGAGTCTATGGTTAAGTCATGCTCAATCCCCCTCAGCCACAGGCATTTGGGACCACCTTCACCTGCACAGGAAAAGAGCCTTTGGGCAGCCTTTGCTCGTGACCAAATGCTTCTGAACGCCCTAACCTCTCTTCCGGGCATACTGATGGCTGTCCCTTAGAAACACATACAGGGAATGACTCCTTCCCCACAGCCCAGACTGGAGGACTGGCCAGCAGCACATCATGGTCTCACGGTGCTCACGCAGGACCACTCGTGGGAGACCATGCTGTCACCATGCG
The DNA here is from genome assembly GCF_000299155.1 of Elephantulus edwardii. NCBI lineage: Eukaryota > Metazoa > Chordata > Mammalia > Macroscelidea > Macroscelididae > Elephantulus > Elephantulus edwardii. The sequence goes on along the minus strand of NW_006399753.1, from coordinate 8,797,343 downwards.
ATGGACCTCACATCCCCTGCGGACTCTCTAATTAAACCAGCAACCTCATCTGTGTTCCCAGGCCATGCCAAGAACGGGTAGTTGTGGGTCCAGCTCCTGCTAGAGACGTGTCCCTCCACACTCCACACGCCAGGGTCCCCTGAGAACTGAGCCACTCAAAAGGCCATAACAGCTGGACTCAGCCACTTAGAGCCCTTTTCATGGAAGCCTCTAATCTCAGTACTGTGGATGCCGGATATAAACACCCTCTCTTGGTTTCCAAGTGGTCAAGCTGTTATATGTAGTCTGTTAAATGTAGTCTGTTATATGTAAGTGGTATTTCTCTTAGCAAGGCCGGAGCTTAGCATTCTGGTGTCCATAAAAGCAAAGCCAGTGTAGAAAGGGGGTCTGCGGAGCACAGGGTGGGGGGTGCTGTGACCCTCAGGGTGGGGGGATCAGTCACATTCTACAGTGGTGTGGAGGAAGGTCTCCAAGTGTTTGAGACAATCCCTGTTAAAGTCTTCCTCTCTGAAACCAGGACGCCTCTGGACCATTTAAGCTTTGTTGTTGAACACTTTGCAGATACAATCTCATTTGACCCTCATGAAAGTTTTATAAAGATGCTAAAAATCCCTCATTGCTTTTGAGCAAAAATTGACTAATAGCTGACTCTCCATTGAACTTCCTGGGCAGTGATTGCCCTGGCGGAGACTACGTGTCCTTCTCCTCGTGAATTGCTGTTGGACTTGGATATCCAGTGACATTTGGCCTTGAGGTTAGCAGTCTAACTTCCTACAGATGATGTCACCAAAATTCCTACTTATGAAGATGGTAATGTAAGTGTACCCATTTTACCGATGAGGGATAAAGGTGCAGAGAGACTAAGTAACTCGCCCAAAGTCACACAGATAATAAGAAGCAAAACTAGCATTCAATTCCAGACCTTCGCCACCCAAGAATTGGGACCTAAGAGGACTTGCCTGAAAGCTTGTACCTCTCCACAAAGGTAGTAGTATTCCTCCATCTCCTTCTTCACCTGGGACACGGTTCAGGTGCGCCCACTGAGTGGCTGGCATCACGCAGAGCAGTAAGCTTGTGGGTGCAGCCCCTGCAGCCTCTGCTCCATGGCAGGTCTAGGGCAGTAGATGCACGAGCTGATGATAAGCTGGGGATGTGTCCCAGTGACCGGCGACCACCCAGCACTGGGCATCGGCACTGACATATGGCACACAGCGCCTCACGGGAGCACTGCTGGGGTCAGCTGCCATCTCCTTGCCCTCAGCTCACAGCCCCCCCCCCATTCAGTGGAATGGAAATCTACCTGGTGTTGGACCACCCACCATCAGTTCTCACTTCCCTGTGTTTGCACTGTAAGTAAACAACCCAACCGGTGCTTGGACCCCGGTCCACTGTGACCACCTCGAGGTAGGAACTGCGTGAGGACTGTGTGTTAGGCCGGTCAGTGCGGTGGTTACGACCTCGGCTGCTAACTGAGCAGTCAGTGGTTTGAGCCCATGAGGCCAAGAGATGTGGCAGTTGGCTCACATGAGGGTCACAGCCGTGGGGATTTGATGGACCGGTCTACTGTATCCCATAGGGACCGCTATAAGCTGGAATCAACTCAAATGCAGTGCCAGGCGTCCCTGTGAGAAAGCGGTCCAGGGACACCCAATGTAATGCCGCTGGGCCTCCCCCAGGACTGAACGTCCTTCACTGCTGCTCTGTCCCCACACACTGGCAACAGAACAAGCAGGTGTGTCTTGGAGAAGGTGCAGCCAGAGTGCTCCTTGGAGGCAAGTATGGCGAAGCTTCAACACAATCTTTGGGCAGTTGTCGCAGAGGCTCTTCCTTGGGAAGGGACATCGTACTTGGAGAAGTAGAAAGACAGCGAAAGAAAGGAGGGCCTTCAACAAGGTGGCTTAACACCAGTGACTGTAACGGGGGCTCACGTGTGTCAGAGATGCTGAGGACGGCGCTGGGTAGGACAGAGCTCAGGCCTGCTGTTCGTTGGACCACCTCTGGTCACGCTCACCTAGACAGCGCCCATCACCTGCAGAGCCTGAGAAGGGAGCTGCCGTACCACACAGGTTGCTGCACTCTGAACCCAACAGCTAAGCCTCTCTGGAGGTTCAAATATACCACCGGCTCTGAGGAAGAAAGATGGACAGTCTCCTTCTGTGCCCTTTACAGCCTCCAAAAGCCAATGAGAGGCCAGCTAGGAGTTGGTTCCGGGCTGAGGGTGGGGCGTCATGGTTGCCTTCATAAAGTATGGGAGGCACAGAACATGCCCCAGAGTTTGACACTTCCGCCTCCTGCCATCCCTGCTGCCCTCCGTCGCCAGAGGTGAACACATGAGAAAGAAGCAGAAGAAGAAGCATTTGGTCCAGGCTGGGGCCCGCCTGGGACATCTGCTCACTGCATGTACTCGCCCAGTGGTGCAGTAAGTTCCTTGTCCTCCGTATGAGGAGGAGAGATGAAAGTGAAGACAAGAAGGGCTTTCTTCCCCGCAGGCAGGTTCACCCCATCTCTGCCAGATTTTCTCTATCAGTAAGGGGTCTGGGTTGTGTTTAGCCTTCAGTTTACTTGTTGGAGTCATGAAGCCCACAGTGAATGACAATGATTCTCATTTATCAAAAGTTCAATACTGCAAACTTGAAGTGAAGTGCTTTCAAACACCACTTTCAGGGCTCAAGACAGCACAGTGTGCCGTGATTCCATCCTGCACAGGAGGAACCTGAGGCTCGGAGAGGGAGAGTGTCTTGCCTGAAGCCTCACAGCTGGGCAGTGCAGGGGACAGGGTTTGCATCTGGAGTTGCTGCCTCAAGAACCTGATGTCTGGTGCTAAGAACTGGGGGATTCCTCTTAGCCAGCACCCACTGTGTCTCCAAAACACAGCCACAACCTGCAGTAGAACATTTTGCAGATGCCACACTATTTCTACATGGCTAGTGTCACTTTAGGGAGCTCTGGTGGCCTAGAGGTAAGAAGCTGCGCTGCAGTCCCAAGGGTACATGGTTCAAATCCAGAAGCTGCTCAGCAGGAGAAAGATGGGCAGTCTCCTCCCATGTGATGAATTGTCCCTGAAAACCCACTGAAGAAGCTACGGGTCAGTTCTGACTTGAGGATAGACAACAATTATCACTTTACTCTCGGGAGAAATTTTTTAAAAGAATCTATAACAACATCATCCAGTTGATGCGTTTTGTAGAGAAGAGTCTCAGGCCCAAAGCAGGCCCAGTGCCAGTGCGTCCTTCACCGCTGATGAAGACCCTCTGTCCACTTCCTGAAGCGATAACCTTTAGGACTGCTCATCTTGAAAGCTAGAATCTTTGAAATCTCCTCATCTGTCTTTGAGAGGGTGCAGCCAGAATGTTTTACGGCTGCAAAAATGATATAACTTCACCTCACATTTGTCACGCATGTTGCTAGGAGGGGCTGTTCCTTGGAGAGGGACATGGTGCTGGGAAGGGTGGGGGGGCTGATGAAGGAGAGGAAGACCCTCGACCCGGTGGATTGACACAGTGACTACTGCAAAGGGCTCTACTGTATCAGGAGTGTGAGGATGGCACAGGATAGGACAGGGCTCAGAGCTGTTGTTCGTAGTGTCGCTACGGGTCATACTCGGCTCGACAACACCTAATGAAACAACAGACAAGAAGAACCCATGTCTTTGTGTCGTGGTGTTGGTGAAGAGTACTGACTAGACCGCCGACTGTCATAAGAACAGGCAATCTGTCCTGGGGGAAGTATAAGCAGAGAGAACCCAGAGGGAGGGGTGGTGGGAGTTCGTCTCACACACTTCTGCGAGGCTGTTGAGTGGAGGCAGAGCTTGGAAAAGGACGTCTTGCTGGGAAAGATGGAGGGCCAGCAGAGGAGAGGAAGACCCTCTAAGAAACGGACAGACACAGTGACTTCCACAACGACCTTGAGCATGTAAGTTATTGTGAGGATGGCGCGGGGTGAGACAGGGCTCACAGTGTCGCCATGAGTCATAACTGACTTGGTGGCACCTAATAACAACTACAGAGCAGATTAGGGTGGAAACTACAGGATGTATTATGTGTAGTAAACATGAGACTTGTCCTGTGGATGCTATTTCAGGGAGGGGTATCTATGTGTGTGTTAAATGTCTTTTTTATTTCAGACTATGGTTACATATACTTGTGAGTCACTGATGTAGCAAACACTCACAATTCCCACCTAACAGAGTAATTCTGTACTGTGTTTACTTTAGACTTCTTCTCAATAAATCCGGCACTGTGGGTATAACAAGCACTTCTGCTCCGGCTCTTGCCGGCTCGCCGTGGCCCTGCCTTTGATCAGTTCATCCACAGCCACAGTCCCAGTGCCGCACTAGGCTGTGGGTCAGAAGCCCCAGAAGAGGATGGAGGGCTCACTACTGAATTCTGCTCTCGGCCCCTTGTGTGCTTGGATGTGTTTAGAGAAACCATTTAAACATGCCAGTGTGTGTGTGGATAAGCAGGCTTCCCTGTTTACAGAAGATTCTAGAAGTATGTAAACACCTAGCGTGGGCTGCATGAGGCTAAGGAGTCTAAGTCTGTGCTTAGAGGCTCCCCAGAGCTCTGCTGGCCCTTGTCTGGGTCTGAGTGGAGGGAAGCGACCCCAGTTCACTCCCTCTCAATGCCGACAACAATGGAGTCAGGGCTAAAATGAGAGTGGGTGAACAAGCTGTTCTAGTCAGGACTACAACGGGGGCGAGGGGAAGGGGGAGGGAGAGAGAGGGAGAAGGAGAGAGAAAGAGAGAGGGAGAGGAGAGAGGGAGAGATACTTCCATCAGGCTTAGGATGAAGAGTGAGCGATTCCACCATCAGGACCTGACATGTGAGTGAGCGAGCAACAGCCCTGTCAGGACTGGAATGAACGGGTGAATGGTGTTCCCACAGGAAGTGGAATGAAGGAGTTGGTGAATGAATGATGTTACTGTCTTAACTAGGACTCAAATGCAAGCTCATTGCCATGGCCTCAGAACCGAATGATCACTGACTCTCCAGCGGGTTTTCAGAGGCAGTCAGTCCGGGGGAGGGGTTGCCCACCAGAGCAGTCTGAGTAAATCAATGGTAATCCTCACTGGGACTAGCACTGAGCGAGTCAGCGAGGGGAGTGGTGTTCCCAAGCAGGCCAAGCATAAATGGGGGTGGGGTAGATGAGAGGTTCCGGTCTGGACACTCTCATCCAGGGTGTGTCCACATCACATGCCACCCTGTTCATGTGCACAGAGTGCCTCCTGCCCCCTTCATTCTAGCAGCGTTCCTGGTGGGCTGGCCTTTCTTTGCTTCTTTTCCGTCTCTGCCCCCTGAATGTGAGAGCAGGACATTGATCAGCTGTGCACTGCTGCTCCCTGAACCTGATCACGGGGGCCTGAATGGAGCGTGTGGATATCGGGAAAGAAAAGCACAGAAATAACCGCATCCTGACCCATGGAGGAGGAAGCCGAATGGAGCTGTCCCCCCAAAACCGGAGCCTGGCCACGCACGAGGGGGCTGAGCCGGTGACAAGCAGAAACTCTGGGCGTGTTGGGGCAGCCCCCCATGTCTTGGGCCTTCTGGTTGCTACAACCCTGAGGAAAGTGGTGATGGAGATCGTAAGACGCAGGCCTGGTGGAGTGTCGTCCGCAGGGGTGTGCCCTGCTCACCCTCAGTGCTGCTTCTCTGGGGGTGCGAATGCACCAGCGGCTACTCAAGAGGAAGGTGAACATTCTCCTCCCATAAAATGTACAGCCTCAGAAACCTGCTGGAGTGTCGGCTACGGCCCCAACTCGACAGCAATGAGTGAGGAGGAGACGACTGCTAACTCAAAGGATGGTTACTGGAGACCTCGGAGATCTCAGAGGAGAGGCCTGGAGACCGGCATTGTTGTTGTCATGTGCCATTAAGTCACTTAAGACTCATAGCGACCCTATGTACAAGAGCCCCAAACGCCATTCTATCCTGTGCCAACCTCGCTGTTTCCGACACACTCATTCCCACCACCCCAATCACAGAATCGATCCATCTCATCGAGGGTCTTCCTCTCCTGCGCTGTCCCTCCACTTTCTAAACATGACATCCCACTCTAAGGACTGGTCTCTCCTTGCAACATGCCCAAAGTATGTCAGACAAAGCTGCAGAATCCTTGCCTCCAAGGAGCAGCCCAGTTTCACTCTCTCCAGGACAAATCTGTTTGTTCTCCTAGCAGTCCATGGTATATTCAGCATTCTTCTCCAGCACCACAGCTCAAACGCATCAATTCTCTTTCTATCATCCCTAGTCACTGTCCAGCTCTCTGATGCATAGCACTCAATTGCGAAGACTATAGCCTGGATCAGGCGCAACTTAATCTCCAGTCTGACATCTTTGCTCTTAAGTACTCTGGAGAGGCCCCTGACAGCTGACTTTCCCCATGCATTTTATCTCTTGATTTTCTGGCTGCTGGTGGTTAAGTAACCTTAGGTAGGAGGTGTCCTCCCATGCACCCACTGTTCAGATGGGAAAGGTGAGGCAGAGAAGGGTAGGCAGTTTGCTCTGCTACACAGCAAGAGCAAAGCAGAGCTCGGATTCAGACCTGGGCCATCTGCATGCAGCACCCATGCACTGGCCACCATGCTGCCTGCCGCCCAGAGAAAACTCGAAGACAAGCCCTGCCCACCCAGGTCAATCACGATCTGACCGGAAATCCTGTGTCTCTTTGGCAGCAATTTGAGGAAAGGCAAGGGAGAACCAGCAGCAAAACCGCCTTCTACCAGGCGCTGCAGAATTCCCTGGGTGGTGAGGACGTGGACCCGGGCGTGCAGGCTGCTGCCACGTGGTACTACAACCTGGAGCACTCCACGGATGACTACGCCTCCTTCTCCCGGGCGCTGGAGAATGCCACGCGGTGAGCCACACGTGGAGGGGGTCTTGCTGGGTCTAATGGGGAGTGGGGCCCGGGAAGCCACAGGGAGGAGGCAAACTCCATCCCAGACACACTCGGGCCCACGGCATCCAGCCTCGTTCACAAGTGTCCTCCACAGTATAGACCCTGTCCCCCAACCCCTCGCCCCGCCCCAGTCCCACCTCAGGGTACCATCCTGTTATCCCTTGGTGGTGCTCTGTACCGTCCAGGTGGAGGTGACCATGGCTGACCCTCTAATGGGTTTTCAGAGATAGCAAATAGCACAAGAAGAGATTGCCCATCTTTCTCTTAGGAAGCAGCTAGTGGATCCAAACCACGCATCTTTGGGATTGCAGTGCAGCTTCTTAGCACTAGGCCACCGGAGCTCCCTCGCTTATCCCCATGGTGCTCATAACCAAACTCCTTTCTCCTCTCACCAGAGACTATTTCATCACCTGCCCCGTGATCGCCATGGCCGGCCACTGGGCACGGCAGGCCCGAGGGAACGTCTTCATGTACCACGTTCCCAGCAGCCAGGGTCATGGCAGGTAAGGAGCTGAGTGGCCAGGGGCGTGGGGCCGAGCACAGGCACCTTCCTCAGTCCTTGTCGCTGCACGTGTGGTTTGCCAGCCCCCTCTAATAGAGGATCCAGTTGACGTGGGGACACTCGGAGTCTACATGTGGCCAACAGACGGGAATGGTCACCTCTCTTTACGGCTGAGGAGTCTGAGGTCCCAGGAGTTTGCATGACCACACAGCAGTGACCCAGGCCTCCTCCAAAGCCCAGGACTTTCTTTCTAGTAAAACCAGCATCTCACATCTGAGAACTATTTACGGGTTTGAGCCGGTGCAGCTCCTGGTATCAAACAACAGCATCCAGGCTTGGGGAGAGTTCTGGAAGGAGACTTGTCGGGGAGAAGTGTTGGAGAAGAGAGTGCCTGGTGTGGGGGGACATGAAGGGAGCCCTTGTGAGCTGTGGTCTGTGCCCATCCATGGGTGGGGGGATGGATCAAGGAGAAGCCCGGCAACACTCCTAGATGCCAGGTTCTCAACAGCTCATGTTCCTATAACGTGAGAACCTCAAAAACCCTCTGCTGCCGTTAGCTGCCAAGGAGTCACCAATTCATTGCAGCACCACACGCTGCCCAGCCTGCACCATCCCCACAACCCACCACGGGTTGGATTGTTGTGATCTGTAAGGCTTGGGGGCGGTGTGTTTGGCTTTGTTTTTGATTTAATTTTATTGTACTTTCAATACTGTCAGGTTCCCTCGCAACACTTTATAAAAAAATTGTTCACTGGTCTTGGTTACAATTTTCAGAGTGTGACTCTCCTCATGAGTCCCGTTCTGGGTTTTCATGGGTTGATGCTTAATAGATTTCCAGGCTTTTCCTCCTAGTCTGTCTTAGTCTGAAGCATCTGCTGGAATCAGTTCAAGCAGCATAGCTTCCGCTGCAGACAGATGATAGCTACACGGGAGGTTTGCTGGTCAGGAATATCACTCATGTTTCCCTATGGAAGATGAGAGGTTGACCAAGAAACAGTGAGCCCCCACCTACTCAATTAGACCCCAAAATTTACCATGGGGAAAAAATAAAGATGTACATTCAGTGTGAGAAAGCCAGAACAGAAGTAAGAAGAGAACAAAACAGAAGCTTTGGTCCACTTGCAGACAGGATCACTAGTGTCCCTGGACCCCTCTTTCCCTCTGAAGTGACAGGGACTGCCCAGGAGCTGGTGAATGGCAGGGCCAGGTGGTCTGTGTGGAACCTGCCATCAAAGTGGCCCTCGAGGAGTGGTTGAACAGAACCCAGTCTCTCGACGCCCGGCTAGTCCGGTGATTTGTTGACAGGGAGCTTCTATGCCCCTTTGGGGTCAACAGACATAGCCCCTCTGTGCAGGTACAAAAAACCCTACGTGACAGGACTTACACAGCGTCCTGATTCCCCAAGGCTTGGGAACCCCAGAAGCCAGGGACCCTCCTTGCACACAGGGACTCTTGTTATTGTGGTTATGTGCCCTACAGTCAATTACAACTCAGTGATCTTGTGGACAATAGATCTGAACCTTGTCCTCCAAGAACAAGAGATGAAGCTTCACCATCCTTGCTTCCAAGTAGCACCTTTTCCAAGACATATCTGTGTGTTCTCCTGCAGTCCGTGGGATATACGATACTCTTCTCCAACATCAACATTCCAAGGAATCAATTCTTCTGTCATTGTCCAGCTCTCAGATGCACAGCAAGTGGTTGAAAAGACCGTGACTTGAATCAGGCACACTTTAGTCATTTAGACTAACATCATTGTTCCTCAGCATTTTGGACAGGTCCCTGACTTGCCCAATTCAATATGCCTCCTGGTCTCCTGACTACTGAAGCCAAGGGTGTCAATTGTTGATCTAAGTAAGACGAAATCACTGACAATTTCAATCCTTTCTCCATCTAACTTGTTGCCTGTTGGCCCAGTGGTGGTGAGGACTTTTGCTTCCTTATTGTTGAGGTGTAATCACTATTGAAGGCTCAGTACTTGATCTTCTGCAGCAGGCATTTCAAGCCGGGTGTTAATGGTTACCTTATAGGCCTGCCTGTCATTTGACTGGAAGTTGAAACACAGGGTCAAATTTTGTCCTGGATTTGAAGGATGAATGAGGGCCATAGTCTCCGGGATGCCAGTCTCCATCAGACACTTGTCTAGGCAGCCGTGTTGCTATTTATATAAAAGCAAAAGTGTTTCTTGACTAAGAGCTGGAACTCAGCACCAAGTTCCATGGTTCAAAACCCACCTTGAGTCTTGTTGGCCTGGTGATTTAGGTGAGGGACTTGCCTTTCTTGGTGACACAATCACTTCAGCTGAATATGGGGATAATAGTGATACTGCACAGGAAGAGTGCTCATAGCCTAGGGCCCCAGTGTTATAGAACTTGGCTCCTAACTGAAAGGTTGGCAGTTCAAATCCACCAGCAGCTTGTTGAGAGAAAAATGTGGCTATCGTTTCCATAAAGATTTAGCCTTGGGAGCCCTGTAGACTGCTGTCGGCCCTGTAGGGTGGCTGTGAGTTAGGACCAATGGCAGCGGGTTTGGCAGAGGGAGATTGTGAGAATTTGTATACAGAATGCTGTCTGCCAAGCAGGAAGTGTCAAGAGCATCTTGCTAGTTCTTGTTCATTATAAAGCATTCTTGTCAACTGTCAGGGTGCAAGTCTCTCCCCCACCACAATCCCAGAGAGGTGCCGTCAGAGTCCCGGGATGCGGGGACTAAGCACTCAATTACTAGTCAGAAGATGAGTAGTTTGAGCCAGCCCAGAAGAATCTTAGAAAAAAGGGCTGATGACCTGCTTACAAAAGGCCACCGTCTTGAAAACTCCAAGGAGCAGTTCTTCTCTGCATGCACAGGGTCACCGTGCGTCAGAGCCACCCCATGGCACGCACCCCATCGCCAGCTACCCAAATGGATGAATGAATCCAGACACTAACCCATTGGACGTGTTGGCAAGCTTGTCTTTTTTCCACCAGAAAAGGCGTCTCTCTTACTCTAAAGCTGTCACACTCTTCATTTCTTCCTGGCTCAAATCTAGGTACTTAAAATATATGTGTGTGATCGCACTGCCAGCCATCTGCCTTGAGCCTCCGTCGCTGCTGCATACGTTAGCTCCCCTGGCAATGGCTGGTGAGCAAAACACAATAAATTAGCACTTTCGTAGACTGCTGCTAATTGATGGCAGAACACTGGTCCTCTGACTGCCCACGCAGACTGTTTCTGTCACTCCCACCTCTGAAATGAAGGCCCAAAAGAACAGACATCATGGCTGAGACAGGAGGCAAAGCTGCCTTAATCATGAAGCTGGGTGGGACTCACCTGCTTGAATCATGGCCCTGTGTTTGGAGCTTTGTCCTAATGCTTTCCATTCCCTGGGTCCTGTGATCTCATTCCCAAATCTCAATGGATGGAATTTGACTTCTCTTTGAATAGCAGTCAGAATAGGGCTTTGAGATTAAGCACCCACTAGGACTCTCTCCTAAAACATTGGATTATCCCGCAGTTTGGGGAAAGGAAGTCTGGAGAGTCGAAGACCATATCGTTTAAAGTAAAACCAACTGCGATTTCAATCCCATCTCATCCACTTATGGAAGTTTTGCTTGCGGGTATGTTTTCAAACCTCCGTTGTCCCGCCTATCAAATGGGTATAATTACATCTACCCGAGTGTGTCAGAGATGATGAGATGGCACAGGATAGGACAGGGTTCTGATCTGTTGTTTATAGAGTCACTGTGAGTCCATTCTCAACTCGACAACACCTAACAACAACAACAACTATAGTAAGAAAAGGAGGTCTGGTGTGAAAGTTCACAGAGAGCTGGAACTCCTACCCCAAAGATGGCTCGAATCCACCAACAACTGTACAGGAGAAGGATGGGCAGTGCCCTCCCATGTGATGCATGGCCTCGGGCACCCAGTGGAGGATCAGCTATTTGTCAGTTTGGACCATAGTCATGAGTGAGTGCTGGAAGGGTGCCGAAGAGCCAAGACAATGTAAGGTAAACAACTGGTGCGTTGGAGCTGTTCAGAACTGTTCAGAATTCAGAAGCCCAGGTGTTGGGATGGGTTAGGTGTTGGGCTGCAGACTGCAGGGTGATATGCTCAGACCCACTCACTGCTCTGCAGGAGAGAAAGGAGGCGTCCACTCCGGGTAATGACTCCTTCCCGTGGGAGTGCCAGTGGGATGGGTTTGGTCATCAGTAGATTTGGGTTTAATTTAAAGTGATTTTTGTGGTTGTTGTCGGGAAAGCTTTGGGAGGAAAAATGTCAGTATAACTCAAGGAGTAGAGTTCTTCCTCTTTTATAACTTCTCTTGACCCTGGAAAACACAGCTATAAATTCTAGATCGAAAAACATTTGAATTCTAATTTCTGTGCATTCCATGAGACTTAGAGATTTCATGTTCAATATATTATCTCTTTGACTGAGGATCTTGGTGAATCTCTTAGGGTTAGCAAACCAAAGAAAATATTAAGAAGCTGGATTCCTGAGTGGAGTCCCTGGGCTTGCACGCTGTGAGATTAGCGAGGGTTTTTTCCCCAATGGAAATGAGTCATTTTCTGAAGCAGTGTTCCAGTCTCAGGACTCAGAGGGCTTTACAGGCTATGTGCCCTTCAATTTGATCTGGTGAGTTGTTGCTGAGTGTCTCTTATACTCAGAACATTCTCTTACACCCAAGTATGGAATGTTAGCAAGGTATGCATCACGAAGCCCTGATGTCCTCATTCATAGGGTGTCCTGCATCTAACACCAAGGATAAGCCTCTTAGGCAGTTTGAATCCAGAATCCAGAATGGACTCCTTGGAGAAAGATGGGAAATCGCCTGTGTGGTTTGCTCAACTGTGAGTCAGTTACAACCCATTAGCAATGACAGACGCGTCTAAACTAAGATACACATGGTTTAGTTGCACTTCCTCACTCATCTGTAGTAAGCAGTCTCACTGCATCTTTGATGTGTTGAAACCCAGATGAAATTGTTCACTACAGGTAAGTAAGAAAGCACCTTGAAGCCCGTGTGTACGTTGATTCTTGGATGGTCTGTTCCTACTAGAAGGAGGCCTGGTGGCTTGGTGCGTGGCACATCGGGCTCCCAATCAAAAAGTCAGTGGTTTGGATCCACCAGCCTCTCTGAGGGAGAAAGATGAGCAGTCTGTGAAGATTTACAGCTCTGGACACAAAAGTTCAGTGCTTAACTGCTGGCTGAAAGGTTAGCAAGTCAAATCCACGAGAGAAAAGCCCACCAATCTGCTCTTAAAGATGTCATCATAGAATCCCCTGTGGGTGGTTCAGCTCCATCGGGTGTGAAGTGAGATGGGATGGATTCGAGGGAACCTACCAACAATAGTACACCTTCATCATGTTGTGTCCCACTGACTGGGAAAGCTTGGACACCTGCTTCTCATTCTTTGGATGCAGGGACTTCTCACAAAACGGAGTAAAAACCAAGATGTTCTGTTTACAGCTTTGAGTTCTTAAAGCAAGGACTTCTGCACAGTATTTGATTAATTTAATTGGATAGTATCATGAAAATGATAAACACTGTTGCCATAAGCACAGTTGACTCAGAGTAAACACACCACCTCGCTGGTGAGAACAGACCTGTTGAGCTAGAAGACATGCTTTTTCTTGAGCGGCAAACCCCATGCTGTGTGGAGGGATTCTAGGGCTCCGGCTATTCCTGAAATCAGATGTCAGTGTCAGCTGTACTGCAAAGCAACACATCACACAGCTGCGTGAGGCTTTGGGGAATTACAGGAATATTACAAGTATGACACATGGGGCCACAGGTGGGATCGTATTATCTCACGTAAATCAGGAGCTCATCTTTTAAAGGATAGTGGAGTGAATCCTTTTGCAAAGCCCTTTGTAAGGCGTGCAATTCCTTCTTCATGATTCACAGGAGCTTCTGAACCTCGGGGTACTAGACTTGCTCAAAGACAGCGCAGTTCCCGACTCTGTCCCCGAGCCACAATGGGCCTGAGCACGGCAGAGGTCATTAGGATGGTGTTGACGGGATGGTGTTGACCGGTTCCCCCAAGGCCTTGATGACACCTAACAGGAATGACAGCAACAGCATTCCTAAACGACCTCGTTCTCTAGAAGCTCAAAATCCTCCTGGGAAGCCCAAGGGCTTTCAAGCCTCCTGTTCGTGAGTTTCCGTTGGAGGAAGTTATCCAGAGATGTGGACTAGAGATAAGAAAGGGAGTATAGTTTATGAGGATGAGGTCAACAGACTTCCTCCTGCGGCCAGAACAACTGGGACGGAATCCTCGGATCCCGTGGGCTGGCTGACCAGTACCCTCAGATGCACATGGACCGCAGTGCTGGTCTCTCTCCCTGCTTGTCCTCACCGTGAAGGGGGCACCAGGCTCAGCCCAGCTCCCACCCTCAGTTCAGCACAGCTCTGAGCCAGGCACGGTCTGTGTAGACATGACCTGAGTTACCTCTCTCATTGGCCCTAAACGTCCGTGAATGTGACTGCCAGCCCTAGGAGTAGCACCCACATCACGGGTTTCTTTCATTAGCCGTCTCCTATCTCAGGCGGTTGTAGTTGTGTTTGGCTTGTGTGTGGGCTGGGTGCTCTGTACACTGACGGCGTGGCCAGATGGGACTTGGAGTCAGCAGGAAGGGTCCTGTCAGAGTCACAATCCGATTTTCTGAACACGAGCAGTGATGTGTGGTTTCTCAGGGCCAGCCTTCCTTCCCACTCCTCATCCACCAACTTGCCATCCTGTGTGGTTTCTATGTCGTCATGACACTGGAAGCTATGCCCCTGGCAGTCCACATACCAGCAGAGTGTCCCATGGTGGACGGGCTTTGGCAAAGCTTCCTGGCTAAGGCAGACTAAGAAGGGAAGGCCTGGTGGTCTGTTTTGGAAAAACTTGTCCAGAAAAACTTCCCATAGCAACAGCGCATTGCTCCAGGTAACGCCAGAAACGAGACCCTCAGGATGGAAAACCATTAGAGAGGAGTTGTCTCCTCTAAGTTGAGCTGACCTTGCCGGGGTGGATGGGGTGAAAGCCATCGGAACCTTTATTTTGTTCTGTTGCACCTGCATCACCAGCACATCTGCCTCCCACACCCCTCCAGTGAGCTTACTGAATGGAACTTGTAACTCACGATTACAGAGTAGGGGGCTCTGATGGTACAGCCTTGGGAGATGCGCTGCTGACCCAAAGTGTATGCATTTCCTGCAGCTCAAAGCCCCAGAGCCTCCAAGGGAGGAAAATGCACCATTTGTTTCCATTGGGATCAACAGTCTTTGAAGCTTGATGAAAGATGGGTCTGCATGTTAACCAGCTCAACTCAGTGAATGAGTGCGCTTACCCCCGCTGCTCTAGATGTGGCCTTCAAGCTCTGGCCTGAGTTCTTATGCTGATAGAACACTCTTGTAATCATGTGGTTAGAGGCTCCATACTGTTGATTTTCTCAGGCAAGAGCAGATCCTGACTCCTCCCTCCACAGCAAAGCAAACCCCTATCTCTTCCACACTCATCCCCTCACTCGCCTCCTGCTCAACTCCAGGGCACATGGGACCTCCTGTTTGTCATTCTCTGTAAACTCCTCTCTGTCTACAGCTGGGACAAGCAGCGCCTGTTTTCTCTCTCTTCTTGTGTACTTTGCTAATAGTTCTATCATGCAGAATTTACTTCAAAAGTGTCATCATTTCTCCATTTCCCACAAGGCCATGAGCTCCTGACACAAGCGCCATCGTGGTCAAAGTTTACCCTCAGCCTCCATTCAGAGTGGACACAGGAGATGCCTAGCTCAATCCTGGCATCCATGTCTGCTTTCCCAGAGCCCTCACCAGAAGATATTCTCATCCTGCAACCCAAACTAACAGCAGGTTTACACACCCCCCCCACACCCTCACACACACACACACCCCTGACTAGAGCTGTGTGGCTGTTCAGTTTACTAACATCGGCAACAATAGCTCCCCTCTGGAGGATAATTAGAGATGGATTCTCATCTGCTGTCTATCCACTCCAACCACCCATCTGCCAGTTTGTCATCTTGTGCTGGCTTGCGTGTTGTTGTGATACTAGAAGCCATACTATCAATATTTCAGGTGTCAAGAGTGTCACCACCAATGGTGGACAGGTTCCAATCAAGCTTTCAGATAAAGAAGGACTAGGACATCAATCCAAAAACTAGCCCATAAAAACCTTCAGGCTGCAGCAGAATGATTCCTGCCACTGTGCTATGTGAGCTCCTAACCTGGAAAGTACCTCAACACCTGCTAGTCAGTCCCCTCGACACCTGCCCAAGCATAGTCAGTCCACTTGACACCTGCCCGAGCATACCACCAGTCCCCTCGACACCTGCCCGAGCGTACCATCAGTCCCCTCGACACCAGCTTGATTGCACCATCCGTTGTGAAGACGTTGTGGGACCAAGCAACAGTGTTTCATTCTGTGTAATAAATTGTAGAAACTCCCTTGCAACTAACAGCGGCAGCTTATTCATAAGCATCCAAAGACACCCCGTGAGAAGCTGGATTATCAGGCCACTTTCTAGAAGAACAGCCACACAAGGCTCAGGACGTCATTGGTAGAAGTGGACTTGCCCCGTGCTTGCCCAGATGACATTGAGACCTCTCTTAGCCCCCACCTTTTCTCTCTATGTGACAATGAGAAGAGCCACGGCTGGACAAAGCGTAAGACCCATAGATGTCAGATTGGGAGAAAGTTCATCTGGATATTACGACCAAAGTCACCAAATGACAGACCGATGGTAAATAATACTAACGTGGCCACATGTACCTCTGTGACATGATAGGTTCAAGTGTACAATGTATCAGTGATGATCTCAGCACAGAAGAAAGCAGCCGAATCGGTACGCATAAACCCTCATGCAAGCACATTCAGCAATGGGTCCTTCCTTTTACCTTCAGCCCCAAGGTGTTCATCTGAGTCCTCCTCTACTGATGCTGCGTCTGAATCCCCTCTTCGTCCTCCACTGGATCTGGGGACTCAGCCTGTGCCTCGCTGAGGGCTTGGTCTTCCGATCCTGAGCCCTCTTTTACAGCTTGCCATTGGGTGTCCCTCCTCCAGATGTCTGCCTTAGACTGCTCAAAATAACTCCAGCATCCTGATAAAAATCAGGCCTGCTAAGGAAAAAAACAAACCAGGAGCCTGGACACAACAGACTGTGAAAGTAAACAGACCCATCGGCTGGGCTGCCCAGCCTCCTCCCTGGAGCCCCTTAGCCTCCCAGGGTCGCAGACAGAGAATCTCAAGATCCCTACAATATGGCAAGCCATCAATTGTGAAAATCATGTAGGACCAAGCAATGGTATTTCAGAAACTGTAGAGATTCCCTTGTAACTAACAGCAGCAGTTTATTCCTAAGCATTCACCAGCTTGTGACAGCCAATGGCACACTTGTCTTCCAATGTCATGGTCAATGGCGTGGCATTGGCCACATTGTGAGTATTTACACCTATAAATTGGTGAAAGCTGCAAAACTGGATCCTCCCAGAACCCTGGGAGTCAGTGGTTAAATCATACACCCTTGTTGCAGGCCTTCTGGAGAAAACCATGGAAACTATAACACCTCTGCCAAGAAAAGTGCACATGCTCTCAGTTTTCCAGGGTTGTGCATGTAATGGCAGGGCATGTGTAGCCCTATAGAGCCCTATAATAGACAACAGATTAAGGACCGCCTGCCCATCATGTGCCACTCACAAGAGGAGGAAAGGCAGTGGGTATGTGAACCAGAAACCACCAAAGGTTTGCAGTACTGCGTGACTAACCTGTGTCCCATGTCCACATCGCCGTCTTACTGATGAGGCTACAGATGCCCAGGCAGGTTATTGATCTTGTTCAGGATGGCGCTATCATGAAATGACTGGGCTAGGGCATAAAGCGAAGATCTTGAAAGTGTATTACTATTCACTACATTACAATCAAGAATGAATGTCTCAGAATTATTGTACTTTGTTGCACATTGGGTCCTCATGAGTGGAAGCCAGTTCAACAGTAACTGGTAAGAACACCCCACCTCTTAGAATGCAGCTTTCTTTGGAAGAACTGGTAGACAAGGAAACGTAGAGAAGGTAAAATAATAGCCTTCCAAAATGCCCATTTAGTAATTGGACTATCCGGGACCTGTGAATACCTTATTGGCAAAAGGACTTCTAGTATAATTAAGGAACTTGTTGAGAGAGTTGGGGTAGGGTGAGGGCTACTGTTAGGGTCAAGAGTAGGGTTTCAGTAAACCTAGACCCTGGGTTTGGTCTGGTTTTAGGACTAGAGTTAGGAGTAGTGCTTAGTTAAGACCAAGCTAGGCTGTGGTAGAGATCTTGAGATGCTCCGTGGTCTTGTGGGGAAAACTAACTGATTCACATATCATAGAAACAGAGAAGAGGGACAACACATGATGCCAGAAAGGTGCGCTATGAGGCCTTGGCCTGAGGTGGTTGTGTTGAAGATTAACACAGAGGCCAAGAGGCTCTGGAGGCTGGGAACAGCTTCAGTTTACAGCCAACAAGAAATGAGATCGAAACCACGAGTAGCTGAATGGCGCTACTACTCTGACAAGAACAGTCGTTTCCCCCATAATATCTGGAAAGGGATGTAGCCTGCTGACGCCTGATTCCAGTCTGAAGCAATACAAGACTTCACACCTCCAGAAATGTCAGAGAGCTCATGCTTGTTGTAGTGATGGAAGACAAATACATCTGCCTTCCGGAGCTTCACAGTATTCAGCAGGGACAGCCAAAGCTGAGTAGGGAGGACATTGACTAGCCTCTCCACCGGGGCAGTGGAACTAGAGGCCCGATCAGCCCTGTTCCGCTGCTCCCCAGGAGAAGGGTGCCTGCGGAGGTGGTGTGGACCCTCACTTAGCCCAGCGCTGATATGAGCGGAGGTAAGTCAAGATCAAGGTCAGCTTGAATTTCAACTGTTAAGAGCCTATGGCCAGAAAGTAGGCATGTTGCCTGCAGCCAGGTGCTACAGAAACCCTCAGAGTGGCCACCACACTCCCACACGATGCCATCGGAGAAGATCTTCAAATAGCAGTGCGCCTTCCAACCAAGACTGCACGGTGTCTGACCTGTGTGAGGACAGCTTCCTGGCCATCCCAGGAAGATACGAGCGTGAGAAGCAGCTTCCTGTACTGTGTTCAACCAAGCTGCTTGAACCAGTTCATACTGTGAGAGCGTCACAGTAAATAGGGGTGACAATGGCTGAACCCTCAGCGTCCTGGGGGCACAGTGACTGACATATGGAGCTCCTAACTGAAATGTGGGCAGTTCTAATCCATCAGCTGCTCTGGGAGAGAAAGATGAGCAGACTCAGAAAGGTTTACAGGTTCAAAAATCCACAGAGAGTCTCATGCACTGGAAGCACGTCCACTGCGGTTTACAGCCGAATGCTCACTGAGCGGTCCTCTTAACAGTCCTCTCTGAAGAGGAGAAACAGCAAAAGAAGGAAGGCAGGTGCGAGTACCTGGTCCTCCCAGAGGTTTGGAAAGAGATCGGCAGTGGACTACCACCAAAGTGTATTTATTCTAGAATGTTTAAGACCTTACTGAGCAAAAATCAAAAAGGAATGTTATCAGCTAAGATTGATCTGCTTATGTAATCCAGGTCATCAGAGCAGTCGAGTTCCCATTGAGGGTTTTCAGGAAGTTGTATTTCAAGCAGTAAAACTGAACCCAGCCAAGCACATCAACTTGGGGAACCATATGATTTAACCTAGGTCATCTTGATTGCAAATTTTTAGAACTGCAAAAATAAAACACTTTGCCTTGAGAAACAACAGGAAACGACTTCGTTGAGCCCGAGTTCCCACTGCTGCATCGAGGGTAAGTATCTCTCCCAGGTCACTGCTGTCTGCCAGACGGGGGGCTTGCCCGTGACCACGTGTGTGAGTGGGAAGCCTTTATGGCTTTGTTTGTACAGTACTCCGCCTGGTGTTGTTCTTGTTCTGAGTTCTTTCACATGTTGTGAATCTTAAAACACTACTGACCATGGGCTCAGCATCACTCTTCAATGATCTTCAGGTGGACAAAGAGGACACAGGTTCGGGACGCAGACGTTGGTTTCTGATCCTGGCCCCGTGTCTCAGGTTTGTCCCTGTGTGTCTCTGAGCCTCAGAATGTCGCCTGGGAATTCTGCAGAGTACCACACACTGCTGCTCCCTGTCTCGTGCCTGGTACCGCCGGGTGCCCAGCACATGGGAAGCAGGCAAGTCTGGTCTTGAAGACAGAGAAGCCAAGATCCAGGTCTAGACACTCCAGTCTCTCAATGTCCCCCTCACAGAAAACACCTGATCTGGCCCAACATTCCTCTTCAACTTGCTGTGTGTCTCTGGGGAAATCAGGAGACTTTATTTTCCTCATCTGAGAAATTGGAGGTGCTTGCTGCTTTCGCATCTAATCATCTTCCTGGGCTCACAGCATTCTCTCCTGGGGCTCATATCCCTCAAACAACCCCCCTCCCCCAGTGCCAGCTCCAGCTCTGTTCATACCCCCTGCTGATGTGGCTTCCAGACCTTTCTCCCGCTGCCCCACAATGTTCAACTTAGTCCCTGAGTGGGTTCTTGGGGCACACGCACTCCCCGTGCTCCAGAGCCTGTGCTGGGGTGACAACGTGCATGCTCACCGACCTCGAGGAGTAGTGAAGGTGATAGTTAAAGTGGAACAAGACTTAATGTCATGGCCGGTGGGGAAATAAACCAAGACCCACTGCTGTCCAGTCCATTCCGGCTGGCATCAGATCCCGCTGGGCTTCCGAGAGAAGACGGCGCGTCTTTCTCCTGTGGAGCATCTTTCTCCTGCGTTGTTGCTGCTGTTGTTGAGTCAGAACAGACCCGTTGCCGAGCCGTCAGAGGCAGTAAATCGCAGGGGAGTTGGTTGCCCATCTTTCTCCTGTGGAGCAGCGGCTGGATTCCAACTGTGTGCCTTTGCCTGGGAGTAACTGGTGGTTTCAAATTGCCCGCCTTCCAGTGAGCACAACATCTACCCGAGCTCATTCTGGTGAGAGAACGGGCTCAGATTATGGACAAGTTTTATTACTGATTTTCTTTTCCCCCCAGTGAATGGTGGACAGAGATATTCAAAGAAGCAATAGATTTCAAGGTTGGAATATGGTCAAAAGACATTTTCTTGGGAAGTTGCCTGTTTCATGGAAAGTGGGTGGTTTGATGAGACTTACGTGTTCAGTTTGAACCCATAGGACACAAGGGGCACCGTGAAGCTAAAAGGAAGCAACAGAGGGAACTCCAGATGTAATGGCAGGAGGGACAGGTCTATTCTTTCTTGGAGGGGAGGAGGGCCTGCTCTCCATGCCTCTAACTCTCACCCTCTCCTCCCTCCGCCCTCCAGCTTAGAACTGTTGGCGGACGTGCAGTATGCCTTCGGACTTCCCTTCCACCCCGCCTACGAGGGGCAGTTCACTCGGGAGGAGAAGAGCTTGTCCCTGAAGATCATGCAGTATTTTTCCAACTTCGTCCGATCTGGGTGAGTGAGACACCACTTCTCAACTCCATCACTGTAGTTCCATCAGAACACAGGAGCCAGGTTTATGCCTTTCTTGATATTTTTTATTTAAGTGAAAGTTAGCTAAGCAATTTGATTTCTTATTCGTTTGTTCACGTGCATTTTGATCTGTAACATTGATTGGAATTGACAGTGTAACAGCACACTTCCCGTTTGTGCCCTGTGGTTTTAATCTCAACTCATCCTTTCCCGCCTTATGAGCATGTAGTTGTAGTTGTTGTTGTTGTTGTGTGCCATCAAGTTGAAACCAACTCATAGCGGACCCTCCACTGGGTTTTCAGAGACCATTAATCACCCTGGAGGAGATTGCTCATCCTTCTCCCACGGAGCAGCTGGTGGATTTGAACAGCATTTCGACAACATTGCAGCTCAGCTTCTTACCACTAGGCCACCATAGCTCCCCGCCTTATGAACATGCCCCGAAGCAAACTCCTTTGGTCTCATAACATTGACTGTTATTAGGAGTGAGTGCCTCCTTGGCGGTCCTGTTCACCTGAATTGATTGTTGAGTTGAAAGCTTAGCCACAGGCATGAGTTCAAGTCCAGTCTTGAAGGGTGACTAAGGGCCATAGCCTCAGGGGTTCAAGGCCATCTCTTACATCAACAGATTCATCCTTTGCCTCAGAGGTTGCTACCACCCAGCATGAGTACATCTGTGTCCAGCTCCCCTTCTAATCAAAGCCATGTCTGTGTACATAATCTTCATGGAGAAAAGCTTCAATCTCACACTCTTTAATTGGGCCGTATTTCATTGCTCCAACTCAAACCATCTTAGCCTCCACACAATTGGCACTGGGTCTGGGTAATTCCTTACTGGGGAGCTGTGCTGTGCATTATAAAAGGTTTAGTAGAATCTCTGGCATCTACCTGTTTACTCAATGTTAGTAGTATCTCCCCACTATTGGAATAAAAAAACAACCCAGAAATGTTTCTAGTATTTTCAAATGTCTCCTGGCAGGCACAGTTACCTCAAGCTGAGAACAATTGGGTTTATCAAATTACGTTAAAATGATCAAAATGAAACCAGCTACCACAGAGTTAACTCCAACTCCTGGCGACCCATGTGTGAGAGCAGAGCCAGGCTCTAGTTTTCTGTGGCTGGTCTTCCAGAAGTCGGTCACTGGGCTTCTCTTCCAACGTGCCTCTGAGTAGATTTGAACCTCCAGATTTTGGTTTAGCAGCTGAGGGAATTAGTCCTCTGCACCATCCACCTAGTCAAAGCCCAGAGTCAGAAAACTAAACCTGCTGACACAGACTCGGTTCTGACCCATTGCAACCCTAGAGGACAGAGTAGAGCTGGCCCGTGGGTTTTCCCAGGATGTGATCTTTATGGGAGCAGACTACCACATCCTGTTCCCATGCACCACCTGGTGGGTTCAAACTACCAAACTTTGATTAGCAGCCAAGCCCTTTAACCACGGCATGGACCAGGGTAGACTCCACGACCTTGTTAGTGTCCGGAGGGTGAGAGGGCAATGCTAAGTCATGAGTGGTATGCTGGGTTCTGAGTCCATGCCCTCCCTTCTTCTTCAGAAATTGCCTGATGTGGGGTGTGGCCCCTGAAGTCAGGTTAAGTGAGTTCCAGCCCTGTGGTGGCACTTACCAATAACTGACTTTGATCCTCAGAGGCCAAGTTCATCCAGCATGTGGTCCCAATGAGGAACATCAGCTTGTCTCACGGCCTTTATTCTCCTCTTCCAGGAACCCCAACTACCCCCACGAGTTCTCCCGGAGGGCCCCTGAGTTTGCAGCTGCCTGGCCCGACTTCCTCCCCTCCAATGGTGGAGAGACTTACAAGGAGCTCAGCTCTCTGCTCCCCAACCGACAGGGCCTGAAGAAAGCCGACTGCTCCTTCTGGACCAAATACATCCAGGAGCTGAAGGCATCAGCAGGTAGAGGGCCCGGAGCCAGCACGGGGCGGGAGGGCTGATGGTGATTCTGTGGCTTCCATGGAGGCTCACCCAAGGCCCTGTGGGAGTGTGGGGGGAAGGGGAGCTCCTCTGTGCTGAGGGTCACCTGTCCTCATGGGGCAGGAAGGGAAGAAAGCAAGGTTCAGAGAGATTATGGCCGGAGGGAAGGGGAAGGGTTGAATGGGGAGCCAACAATGAGGTTTCAAGCTTAGAGTGTTGAAAACCCCAAACTGAATAAAAATCCTTGAGGAAGGGATTTACCATGCGGATGTTTCTACCTTCCTGTTGAAGAGAACTTAGCTCACCTATAAAACGAAGCAGCTGCCATTTAGGAGAAGTAAACTGTGCTCCCTACCATTTTCAAAGGCTGACATTTCACTAGATTCATAAGCCTTTTTTTTCTACCTTGCCTCTGGATAGAATTGAACCGTTAACCTCTTTTTCAACAAAAGAGCACCTTAGTGGCACCATCCAAAGACTCCTTTGTTTGTTGGTAGCAGAGATTCTAAAAAAATATTTTAAAAATATGAGGGCATTGATCCTTGGAGATGAGCACAGTGGAACTTCTGTCCTTAAGAAGCTTCCAGCACCCACACACACATTTTTTTTATTTTATTTTGTAGTGGGCTGGGTTTTAAATTATAACGTTGAATTGCCAAAAAAAAAAAAAAAAAAGAAGCTTCCAGCAGAGTGTGGAGTGACTCACAGGACCTAGTGAATCCCTGTCAGCTTTCCTGGTGTCATGTTGGAGGTCTGCACCCAAGTCAGTGGACCCCATGGGAGGAGGGGTCACCTGTCCCTGGAGGGACTGAGACGTCTCGTGGGTGGTGTGCCTGGTGATGTTTGGCCTGGAGGTTTCAGAATGGCAGGTGTCCTTCAAATGGAGACAAATGGGATTGGAACACAAAGCAGGGAAGTGACCGTGTCTCAACTTCATTTTAGAATTAACTATGTCTTTAGCTTCCACTGCCAGGTAGTTCTCTGTTGATACAAGCAAGTCCAGTTGTGTCCTAAGTATGTGTTAGATATAAAAAAGAGCATGAGGGCGAGGGCGAGAAATAGAGAAAGGAATTGGTCCCAAGAAACGAACAGGCCGTATTGTGTGGTCTGAGAGGGACGCCAAGTGACCCAGCCACACGGCATGCAGACAGAATCCAAATGGAGCACCACCTAGCAGTTTGGGGGGGTTTCCTTTTTATAGGGGTCCTGGGGAGGACTAAGATGGTATTTCTCAGAATTTGACATGTTAATTAAATTAGGTTTTGGCACCTTTTTTCCAAGCTCAGACTCTTATCAGGATCCATTGTCTGGTCTGGCCTTTGATATGACCAGCTTAGATGTTATCAAGTTTCTCAGGAAGTGACCAAGGTGGTGGGGCAACTGCCATATTCTTCCTTCAGTATGTCTCTGTGGCTAGCTGATCAATCTGGGGTTGATATCCTAGAAATTACCCTCTGTAGAATATTAAAGGCAAAAGCCTTTTAGAGGCTAGAGTCTCTTTGGGCCAAAAGGAAAGGAACGGCAAGTGGGGGCACATGATCCAGGCCTGGAGCGTGCTGCCCACATCCCTTTTCTTTCAGCTGGAGCCAAGGGTCAGCAGTTAGCTGAGAGCGGAGAGGAGGACTTGCAGACAGACTCTGGGCTGAAAGAAGAGCTGTTGGACCCAGGCTCCAAGACCTACAGCAAGTGAACGCCTCTGAGACCCGCCCTGCCAACTGGTGGTCACCACTGCCAGCCCCGCGCTAGACTCCCAGCTGCCCACCACGGGCACCTGGTCCTCTGAAACAATCACTAAGCTTCAATAAAGTATCTACATGCAGTGCATGCTGGTGGCTCTCACTTGTTCATTCTACAAAATTCTTGGGTCACACCAAGTCATGTCTTCACCTTGCCCGAGGCTGAGTCCCATGCTGCTATTGTATTCCAGAGAATATCCCCAGTCCTCTGTATACCTAGCAGTGGGCTTGGTCCTGGGGAACAGGGGCCAGGACCTGAAAAAAAGAGAGAAATGTAGGTAAATAGATGTTTACAGTAAAATGTGAATTGGGGATCTAACAATAGCAGGTTCCAGGGACACAGCCCTACTGTGTGCTAGAAAAGATTCACTCCTAAGTGTTACAGAAAGGAGGTGAGAAACCAAATTAGCCTGATTCAATATTCTAATAAGAGACAATGAGATCTGAACTCAGGCACTGGAGAGTGGAGGTTGGAGAAGGGACAGAACCTTTAGAAACTAGAATTGACATGATTGGATTGGATGTGAGGTGGGTGTAAGAACATAGAAGCATCAAAGCATTAGGTGGACTTGTGTTCAGAGAAGAGGAACTGGTGGGATCACTCGTTCTTCTAAGGAACCCTCTCATGAAGGCAACTCTTCTGCTTAAGTCTCTTGCTCACTCTCTCTCCTATATCCCCTCCTCTCTCTCTCTCTCTCTCTCTCTCTCTCACTCACACACACACACACACACACACACCCCAAAGTAAAGACAGATGCTGGTAACAGCCCCTTCCATGTGAGTTATCATCCCCATTTTGCAGGTATAGAAAGTGAGAAGATGTGTCTAGATTCACGTGGGGAGGAGGTGAAGGATCAGATCATCCAGCTTGGTCTCCTGACGCGCTTCCTTTCTGGCCTCCAATGGATCCAGGGCCAGATAGCATGTCCTCCAGAACCTGCTGAGAATAGTGAAAGCTGTATAGTCTCTAACCCGCATGGCACACTCTACCCCTTGGGGTTCAGTGCAAGCAGCAGAATGCCCAGCTCCAGTGCCTTAACTAAGCATACAAGCAGAAGAAGGTGGGTCCAGCATGGTCCACAGCTTAGCAATGTCCTCAGTGATCCAAATGCTTTCTAACCCTCCTTTTCCCATCTTCACTGCATGAATGATGTCTCACTTCATGTTTGTCACAGCTCTGAGCTTCTCATACTCTCCTAAAAGTACTGAGAATTTCTCCAGTGCCTCATTCTTTTCTTGAGAGAAAATTTTTCCCAGAAGTTTCCAGAAGCATTCCCCCTATTTCTCATTTGCTAGACCTGAATCACGTGTCCAGTTTTAGACCAACGAGTTACCATGATCTACTTAGACAAGGTATCCTTCATCTGCTGGAGCAGGCAACACGATGAGTTCAGTTAGCAGAGACAAAAGAAAACATTGTTATTTGGTAGACAACTGACAGACTGTCACTAACCCGCTTTCCCAAGACCATGAAGACTCAAATCCACTCACCCTGTCTCTGGAGCCATTCTTGCTGAGCCTGGAGCCAGGCTGGCCTAGACGTGGGTCGTAGAGGTGCTGCTGCCCTGGAGGTGATACCAGGTGCCCTGGCCATCAGAATTCATGGACCATCAAGGGCCATAATGACACCTTTAGCCAAGGATTCCATGGCTGATGGGTCACAGACAGAAGACTGAATAAATAGCACCAAGAACGGTGTTTTACCTTCCTGTCACTGAGAGCAGCTATACCTGGAACACCTGATGTATCCAGCGGTGGGAAGCAGATGAATCCCAAGATCTGAATGACTGAGTCCAGAGGAATACTCTAGGAGTACTCAGGAATACTCCAAGATCTCCCTGAGCTTTGAGTGTCCAAGGGAGGAAAGAGGCTTCAGGTGTTGAGAGGGTCTTCTGTGTAGCTCCCTCTACAGGCTGACCCTAGCCATACCACTCTACCCATTCCTCACGTAGCAACTCGTAACCTGATGTTTCCCATTTATAATGATCATGAATATTGAATAGTATATGCCTTGGGTACATACATCTGGCAGTAACCGATGCCAAGGTAGCAGATAAAAGTAACACCAGAGGTGATGGTTAAGGTTATATGTTAACTCAATTGGGCCCCAACTCTAAGTAATTTGACAGTTACTTAATGATGAACTCAGAATTATGTGCTGATGTCATTTACCAGTTAAGTAATGAAGTCATTTGACAGTTATGTAATGGTGTATTTTGTGATCTAATGTGGTCATTCTCCATTTTTACATAGTGCTGATTTTATAATATTGAAATCAAGGCTTCCAGTGGACTTTAATATTTTACATAATTAAAATCAAGGTTTCAATCAACTTGCACATGAGAACTGAAAGGGTGTGCTAGAACTGAGAGGGTGGCTAGATAGAAATAGGGCCTTGACTCCTTGACCCCATATGGAGTAGAGATTGCAGCTGCCTGCTGGGAGAAGGTGGTCATGCCTGCTGTGCTCATCAGCATCACCAAAGACAATTCCAAACTTTAGAAGAAGCAGGCACAGCCTGGAGAGATTTCCACCAAGCTCTGTGTGAGAACTGAGGCATGCAAGAAATTGTAGCTGGAAACAGGTAGGGCCCTGTGCCACTGATCCCATACAGGATAGAGAGGGTGCAGCTGCCTACTGGGGCAAGGTGGCCTCCGGCTGCTGTTCTCATCAGCATCACCAAGGATAATTCTAATCTTTAGAACAGGCAGGCAGCACTCAAGCATGATTCCCAGAGGCTGCCCTGCAGTCCAAAGAGAAGCTGAAGAACCTTAGGAAAGGGGAGCTTTCCCACTGCACAGGCCAAGAAAGGACTCCTGGCATAGTGAATTGCCTTTCCTCATCAAGGAAACACTTTAAGTCTGCAACTAATAAATAACATCATAGAGATAAAGACCTGTCAATAACTTACACAAACACAATATAAAAGTCCAGCACATACCAAGAAAAACTTCACATAATGCCAAGAAAACAGAAGGCAACTTCAAACATTGTGGAAAAAACCAAAATAAACCTTCTCCTAAAAAGCAAAGCATAGTGAAGACTCAATGAATACCTCAGACAGGGAGTCATATTAACTGCTAAAGAAGGAGGTACAAATAATGGAAGAAAGAACAAAAACCACAAATAAAGCTGTTATCCCAGAGACAGGGAACCAGAGAAATATATCAACATGATGGAACATAAACAACTACTGAAGAAATTGCAAAAAATGGAAGAAAAAAACAAACCCTGATAATATAAATTAAAAGGTAGAAGAAATTTAAAAATCAACACAAGACAGAGAGGGTACAGCCAACACAGTACTAAAATGAACAGAAATGCATGAAAACATTATCCAGAATATCAAGACTGAGATAGTAGGAGTTTCGCACATGCTGGAGGGGGGGAAAAAGCAGAATAGAAGAGATGGAACAGAGAGTCAGTGAGCTGGAATAATGAGTTAGGTGATTATCCGTTTGTGTGTGTGTGGTTTTTTTTTTTTCACTTTTACAAAAAATATTTTTTTTCTATTTGAATTGTGATTTTAACAAAAGTTTACAGAAAAGTTGTATTTTCATTCATTCATTGTTGCACATTGTCCCCCCTCACCTAGTTCACATTCTTTCTTTTCTTTACCTCTCCATGTGTCTTTCTTTAGTGATATTGTACTAATCATCCTCAAGGTGCTTCTTACAGATCCTCATGATCTAAAACTCTGATTAAAACTCTAAAATTCACTTAGTTTGATGTGCTCACAAGCCTGGAGGCTCAGGTCAGCAGCGTGCAGTGAGGCAGGCAGAAGGGCCACCTTCTCCTTTCTCTCTTTTTGTCCCATCCTCCAGTCCAACCTTCATCACTAATGTCCCCTGAGACTGGCAGGAGGATTAGGAGCAAGAGTGGTCCTATGTCAGTGGCCCAGTTGCAAACTTCTAGGTATCCTCGGACGCTGGTGGATGTCCAGGCCATCTGCCAGGTGTTTTAGTGAGTTCTTCCTGATGTCCCTCCCCACGAAGGATGCGAATTGCCCACCCTCTGTTCTCTTGACTCAGGAGATATATATAATCTTTGGCTAACTAATTCCTAGGAGTAGGCTGTGTTCCACCCCTCTTACTGTGATCACCTCACCTCATCTTGGTCATGTAACAAAATCTGGTCCACAGAAAATACACGTCTCCGTGTTACCAACAATCCTAGACAGTGGCCCCGTTAGGTGACCCCCTTGCTGCAGCAGGGGTGGCTGTAACCTTAGACACCATTCCTTCTCCCCACCCCCCACATGGCAAAGGGGAAAATCTCTGTAAGAAGCTGTGCTCTAGTGCAACAATGAATGAATGGAAACCCAAAATCTCTGTAAATGTTTATGAAAATTAATAAAATATAGAAAAAAAAGAAGCTGTGCTCTAATCCCAAAGGCAAACGGTTTGAATCCACCAGCTACTCCTCAGCAAAAAAGACGGGCATTGAAAAACAAGGAACTCATGCAATATTATTCAAAATGGGTGACCCTGGAGGACGTTATGCTGAGTGAGGTATCTCAGTCACAAAGGGACAAATGCTATATGGTGCCACTGTTGTAGAATGAGGCTGGCATCGGGGTGGGGGTAAGGCTGAGAAACACTGGATGAAATATGTTTACGGCATTGAAGTCTATGGGGGAGAGAATAGTTTAAAAGTATTATATTTTAGGGCATTATGTTTATCGTAGGAGGACGCAATGAGGGTTGCAGAGTGGATTATAACTGGGGTTAGGGGTGGTATTGAGGGAGGTGTGGGGGGTATTGTGTACCAATGAGGGAGTTTTTCTTTTGTTTTTCTAGGGAGAGGAGCAAACAGAGGATGGGGTGAGGTGGGGTGGGTGGGAAGAAGGGTGCAACAATGAATGAATGGAATTCCAAAATCTCTGTAGATGTTCATTGAAATGAAAAATAAATAAATTAAAATAAAAATTAAAAAAGATCAGCAATCACCTCTGAAAACCTGCCTGAGGGTCCACTGTGAGTTCATTCCAACTCGATGGCACACAACAGCAAAGTTTGCTCTTTCCAAGCCAACAGCCACCAAGTGTCCTCTGGTGCACAACACGTCTGTGTGTGTCACAGTGGACCTGGCCCCCACACTGTTTCCAGGAGCTGATTGCTAAGAAGTGGATTTCCAGATCTTTCTCTGGAGTCACTTGTGAGTGGACGCAACCTTCAACCTCCTTATCAACAGCTGAGAGCATGAACTGCTGGCACCCCCCAGGGCTCATCCTCAGAGCTCTCGCCCTGAGAACGGCCCACCTCTTTGACCTAGTTGGAGCTTGGAGGTGGGCTCATGCTGACAGGACCGCGTTTGAAGGCCCCGTGTGCTGTGGAGCACCGGATGACACCTGCTGTTTTCTTCTCATCCTTTGAAGAGTGAGATGGAAAGCACCGCATTTTAGCATCCTGTCATGATAACAATGCCTGCTCTGCAGATTCACCAGCTGTGTTCATGTCTGTGCACAGGAAGCAGGGGGTGCTGTTCACTGAGCACAGCAGTGAGCTGAGTTAGGAGAGTGCTGGTGGCATGGGGGTGGGGAGTTCAAATTTACCCACGAGCTCTGAGGGAGAAAAGGCTTGGTGGTCCTCTCTTGTGAAAATTATAGACCTAGAAACTTACAGGACAGTTCTGCCACCTGAAGTCATGATACCTTGAGTTGGGATCAACTTGACCCAGGCAACAACAACACAATTATGTATAAATTGGTGGAAACTGTAGAAGCGAGAAAGGCCAAAGAGGAGCGGTCACAACCCCTGGCCTTGACCAGCTCAGCTGACTGACACAGAAGAACGATGACTGGACGCGGCACCCTTAGGCGAGGATGCTGAGCTGGAAGGAGCCCGGGCTCCTGTTAAAACAAGGAGGGTCAGACTGGGAACTCGTGTGCCCAGGGTCTGCAGCTGACCCTGGAGGGGCCACTCTCAGGGCTCTCAACACCCCCTCACTTGGTTTTTCTCATCTGCCCTGGATCTTCCGTGAAGTCACGTGAAGTTGCGCTACCCATTGCTAAATGAGATGGACAGAACTGCCTGTACAGAGGGTGACCACACAGGAGGACATCGTAGACGCTTCATCTGCCAAGTTCAGGAAGGTCACAGTGCACCCAGTACCCAGGCCAGGGTCAACCAAGGGTCAGGCCCACATGCCAGGGTGGCCCAGTGTGCCCTAAGGCACAGGAAAGTAAGACTTCAGAAAGGGAAGAAAAAATTTGCTCATAAGGCCAGTCATTTATCTGAGTCAACTTCCTCTCGAGCTGGAAGCAACCGGAAGGGCAGATAGATAAAGGCAGCGATCTCACAGGGAAGTTATGAGACAGCCCATGAGGCTCCCCCCTCCAGAAGCCCCTCCTCAAATGTAGCAGCGCTTTATGAACTTGGGGATAGACCAGGTTCTCTCTGCAATGAGAAGATGCAGACACCACTTCCTAGGCCAGCCAGGCCTTGAGCCGAGGCTCCAAGACATATCAGAGGCCAGAATGTCCTCCCCATGACAGTATGAGAGCACTAAAACCTGCTCCCAAACTTCTGATTCATTGTAGGAAAAAAATATCAGCATTTGATTTCCTGTTCTCATCATTTTAAAACGTACAGTTCAGTAACTTGCTTACAATCTTGTGCAACCAACAAGACGTTGTTTCCCAAACTTCTTAACTCCAAGCAGAGACTTTGTGTCCTTTAAGGCATCAGTTCCTCATCCCTCCCACTACTGGTCACCCCGCTAAACAGTGGTCCCTGTTTTTGTCTGTTCTAGATGTTTCCAAAAGAAAGACCTTACAATATCTGTTCTTATTTCCCGCACAATAACGCTTTCAAGAACAATCCATGTTGGTGCACACATCACGGCTTTGTTTCTGTTTATGCCTTAATAACAATTCTATTTGTCTGGATCTACCACATTTGGTGTATCCAATCATCTGTCAACAGATACAGGTGGTTTGCAAACAGGTAGTTCCCAGACTTCTCAGCATATGTAAAACTAGATCAGAGTTTATAAATTCACCTCGCTGTTAACTGCACAGCTGGCTGTTTTTAGTCACTGGTTGTTCCAGGAGAGAAAGACGGACGTTCTTCATCTCCTGAAAAGATCTGCAAAATCAGAAAGCTCATGAAAGTCCAGCATGTGTTAAAGCCGCCTTGACAGCAGTGGGTTACAATACATGCATGCAAGGAATTTTGTGTTGTCACCTCCTGGTCATTGTCACCATGTCCTCCAGAAGGCCTCCTTTGAACCATTTCTATTTTATTTCCCCATAACTCTAGACAGTGTGGTCTTACCTTTATTTGTGATTTGATGCCTACATTTAGCAAAGATCCCTGAGTGGCACAAATTATTTCTCCTCAGCTACTAACTGAAAGATTTGCTGTTTGAACTCACCCAGTAGCAGGAATCACAGAGTCTTGACGCCTCTATGCCTTGGTGCTGCTAATGATTATAGTTTTTTCTCATTAATGCATCCAATGTGAACACCACCTACACACACCAAAAACACTCAAAAGAGACAAATATTTATAGGAAATAGGACCAGAAGCTTTTACTACAGATTGTCAAGGACTGTAGTCTTCAATATACACTGAAGCTCAACATCGAGAAAATAAAAATCTTACCACTGGGCCAATTATTAGCATGATGATAGATGGAAAAGAGACTGAGATTGATAATCATTTCAGCTTGCTCAGTTCCACAATCAACACTCTTGGCACAAACAGTCAGGAAATCAACAGATGAATTGCATTAGGAAAAACTGCTGTCAGAGACCTCTTCAGACTGCTGAAAGGTAATGATGTCAGGCAAGAGAGTAAGGTGTGCCTGGTCTAGGCCATGGTCTTTGCAACTTCTTGCTATGCATCAGAGAGCTAAACAATGACTAAGGATGACAGAACACGAATTTATGCCTTTGAGTTGTGCTGGAGAAGACTATTGAACATACCATGGTAAACAGGTCTGTCCTAGAAAGGGTGAAACCAAGTTGCACCTTAAGGCAAGGATTTTGAAGCTCTGTCTCACATACTTTGGGCATATGGACAGGGGGAACCAATCCTTGGAGAGGGGCCTCATGTTTGGGTGGGTGGAAGGACAACACAGGAGAGGAAGACCCTGGATGAAATGTATTGACACAACAACTGTGGTAATGGGGATAGAAGAGTCAGAGATGGTGAGAGTGGCCCAGAACAGGACAGGGTGCAGAGCTATTGTGCATATTGTGCACCAGCAACTTGATGACACATAATAACAACAACAGGTCACAGAAAATATATATACATAATTTGTATTACAAACAAAATAGTTGTCAGGCTGGGCTCTATGAGGATAAATGTGGCATCAGGATTGGAGGTAGACTCATCAACAATCTGCATTATGCAGATGACACAACCCTACTTGCTGAAACTGAGGAGGACCTGAAGCACTTGCTGCAGAAGGTCAAGGACTGCAGCCTTCAATACAGATTGAAGCTCAACATCAAGAAAACAAAGATTCTCACCACTGGACCGATTGACAGCATCATGATAGATGGTGAAGAGATTGAGATTGTTAACAGCTTTAGTTTGTTTGGCTCCACAGTCAATACTCTTGGCACCAGCCAGGAAATAAAAAAATGAATTGCATTGTAGAAGTTTCCTGTGAGAGACCTCCTCAAAGTACTGAAGAGCAACAATGTCAGTCTGGAGACTAAGATGTGCCTGATACAGTCCATGGTCTTTGCAATCACTTGTTATGCATCAGAGAGCTGGACAGTGACTAGGGAGGACAGAAGGAGAATTGATGCCTTTGAACTGTGGTGCTGGAGAAGAGTATTGAATATACCATGGACTGCTAGGAGAACAAACAAGTTTGGCCTAAAGAGGGTGAGAACAGGCCGCTCCTTGGAGGCAAGGATTCTGAAGCGTCGTCTGACATACTTCAGACATGTTGCAAGGAGGGACCGGTCCTTGGAGAGAGACATCATACTTAGGAGGGTGGAAGGACGGCGCTGGAGAGAAATACCCTTGAGGAGGTGGATTGATTCAGTGACTGGGGTAATGAGGGTAGGTGTGTCGGAGACAGTGAGATTGGCACGGGATAGGGCAGAGTTTAGGGCTGCTGTACATAGGATTGCTATGAGTCACAGGTGACTCGACGGCACATAACAACAGTTGTTACGTACCACTGAGTCAGAACTGATACATAGCTGGTTCTTCCCTGGATTTTCAGAAGTAGTAAGCTGCACAGGAGGAGACGGCCCATCTTAAGAAGAGAAAGGGCATTTGTCCTGGGATGCGTTAGCCCCCAGACTGCAAGTAAAGATACTTTGCCAGAACAACATCGTGCTTCACTCTTTCTATCTCCTGAGCTATGTCTGCGTCTGGGGCCACAAAGCTGCAGGGGTGTCCCGATTATCTTCAGCCCCGACAAAAACCCTCTTGGAGGAAGAGCAACCAGGGTGCTACTTAAAGGCGGAGGTGAGGACGCTTTATCTCCTATACTTGGGAAATGTTTCCAGGAAGCACCAGTTCTCGGGAAAAGACATTATACTTGGAAAAGCAGCAAGTCAGAGGCCGAGAGGAAGACCCTCAATGAGGCGGACTGACACCCTGACGGCAACAAGGGGCTCCGCAGCCAATTCGATCGGATCTAACCACCAGCCCACGAGCCACATTCCCCTCTGTCTCTCTTCCTCTCTCTATGACGTTAGGCCACGCAGAGTGTCTGTGCGGCTAAGTTTCTAGAGATCTGTTAAAATGACGACACATGTGTAAAGTCTAAGAGACACAGTGTGGTTGGATAAACACATGGTCAAGCAGACATGGTAACGTTGGGGTGCACTGCCTCTTGAATAGGGGAATGGGGGAAGATGCCCTCAGGAGTGCTTAAGACCCTATGTTTTCTGTACCTTTCTTTGTGCCATCCCAGACACCTCTCCGCCTCCCCCTACCATGCCTTTCCATGCCTCTCATGTGTTGTTCATTATTCTCCCTTTGCCACGTCAAACTTCCGCCAAGCCTCCCCTTGTCCTCCACGTCCCTCCCATATCTTCCCCTTAGCCTCTCCACTGCTGGCATCCAGCCTTCCCTGCCCCTCCTTGTCTCCCCATGAGGTATCCAGGCCCCTCAGTGCCTCCCCCTGCCCCATGCCTCTGCCTTGCCTCCCTGTTGCCGCTCCTAACTTCCTTCCCCTGTCCCCACCATTCCTCCCCTATACCTCCACCCTGATTGTGCCATACCTCCTCCTTGGCTCCCACACTGGGGTTTCCACACTTGCCCCCATATGAGCCTCAGCCCCTTCCCGCATCCCCCTGACACCCCTCCAGGCCCAGCAGGGCACCCAGCTTCCCCTTCTGCATCCTGGAGCCTGGGGATATCTCTGTACATTTCTGGGAGCTGAGGCCTGAGAAGGCAACTCTCTGTGGAATTGGGGGGGGGGGGTAGCCTCCAGAGACCCTGTTTTTCAGTGACTTGACTGGCCACAGAGCCACTCAGCCAGACAGTAGATGACTTGGCAACCACAGCTTGGGCCACCCAGCCAGTGACATCACAGGCCCCAAATAGCCAGGCATTTGTGAGCCATTAAAAGAACAGGCAGGTCAGCATGGGCCCCCCTCCAGACACTGTTCCCACCAGAGGCCCTGGGGGAAGCTGTCCAGCTGGGTTTTCGGGCCAGTGATGATGTATAACTTTGATCACAGAGATATAAAATAGCATCACAAAAGAAGGGGGGGGAAAAGTCAAGCAAGAGGAGAGAGAAACAAAACCGCTTGACTCTCGGAGTCACGTGAAACTTTTTGGAATGGGTTCTTCCAGATTTCTATATTTAGAAATATACTACTATGTCAAATAATTACTTTCACATTTAAACAAAATGGGCTCGTGTGCTGTCTACTCCCTTGAAGTTGGCTTCTTAAAAATGCCACCTTTTCATAACGTGAACATTTTCACGTGTCATTCATTACTCTTCTAAGTAATTTACGGTGCATTTTTTAAAGAAATGCTGAAAACGCGCCCAGGCATATGGCATTTCTGCAGTTTCATCACGTCCACACAGCGCCCTGGCCACATTCCTCGGCCTGTGTAAGCGTTGTGACCATTCTTCTAGTTTTCAATTGCTGTGTAGTAAGCACACCCTGCTGTGGGGGGAGGCGAGGTTCTATCCTGAGGGACAAGCTCGCTCGCAATCAAATTAACCTGAAGACTCTTCTAGAATGTGCCCTAAATTCTCCGCTCTGTGTACACTGTGCACGTGCCACCTTTGCTTCTCTGTTGTGAGAGGGAATTCCATATCGTTGGTCCACCACAAAAAAGACAAAGCTTACATTTATGGGAATTTGATACACATATGCTTGCTGAAACTGAGGAAGACCCGAAGCGCTTGCTGTAGAAGGTCAAGGAAGGCAGCCTTCAATATGGATTGAAGCTCAACATCAAGAAAACAAAGATTCTCACCACTGGGCCAATTGGCAGCATCAGGATGGATGGTGAAGAGATTGAGATTGTTCACAGCTTTAGTTTGCTTGGCTCCACAGTCAATACTCTTGGCACCAGCAGCCTGGAGATAAAAAAATGAATTGCATTGTGAAAGTCTGCTGTAAGAGACCTCCGCAAAGTACTGAAAAGCAACAATGTCAGTCTGGAGACTAAGATGCGCCTGATACAGTCCATGGTCTTTGCAATCACTTGTTATGCATCAGAGAGCTGGACAATGACTAGGGAGGATAGAAGGAGAGTTGATGCCTTTGAGCTGTGGTGCTGGAGAAGAGTATTGAATATACCATGGACTGCCAAGAAAACAAACAGGTATGTCCTGGAGAGGCTGAAGCCAGGCTTCTCCTTAGCGGCAAGGATTCAGAAGCTTCGTCTGACATACTTTGGACATGTTGCAAGGAGGCACCAGTCCTTGGAGAGGGATGGCATGCTTGGGAGGGTGGAGCTCGATGAGATGGATTGACTCAGTGACTGGGGTAATCGGGATGGGTGTATCAGAGACAATAAGATTGGCACAGGATAGAGCAGGTTTTAGGGCTGTTGTACATTGGGTCGCTATGAGTCACAGGCGACTTGATGGCACATAACAATAACAACATATCATGTATGTCATATCATATATTTTGTATACATATATCTCCTGTGTGTGTGTAAATGCATACATGTATAATGCTAATTCACTTGCTAGCAACTCATAGCTACTGAGAACAGGGTAGAGTTGTCTGCCAGGCTTTCGAACATTGAACTATTTATGTAATCTCTCATCTTTCCCTTGTTGTTTTGTCAAGTGCCCTCCAGTCTTAGACGACTCATAGCGACCCTATGAACACTTTCAAATCACCAACTCTTCGGTTTGTAGGTCAGTCACTGCACCACTCCTGTGTGTGTGTGTGTGTGTGTGTGTGTGTAATCCACTAACTGCTCCACAGGAGAAGGATGAACAATCTCCTCTCGTGCTGTTACAGCCTCTGAAAACCCACTGAAGGGTCAACTGTGAGTTGGTTCCAACTTTACAGCACACAAGAGCAATATTTAAGGGAAGTCTGGTGGCTTAGTGGTAAGAAGTTGTGCTGTCAACTCAAAGGAATGCGGTTTGAAACCACTAGCTGTTCCGCAAGAGAAACATGAGCATTCTCCTCCCTTGTAATTAGCTTTTCTTCATCCAAAAGGGCCATTTGGATGGGTTAGGGTTTAGGGTTTCTTTGCTTAACTCTAAGACCATCTTGTTTTGTTTTCCATCTTAAGCTGCACCAAGATATTTCAGAAGCTTTGAAATGATAATATTTCCTTAGTGTTGACTTTAGCCAACTCACCACCTGCCCCCGCAGCTGCAGGGACAGCAGAGGGTCCAGTGGATGCTGAGCTGAGCCTGGGCTGTGCGGGTCTTCCTTTCACACCAGCGCAGTGCGGGCAGGGAGGGGGCGTGTCCTGGTGTTCTCTATGGGGGTGCAGAGGAGATGCGGAGCTAGAGGTGGGACATTTATGCACGTGTGAGAAAGCTGAAGACTCTGCCTGTGTGAGTACGTGTGTGTACACGTGAGTGCTTAAGTGCTGGTCCTCCTGGAGGTGGGGGTCTATGTGTGTGGGCTCCAATGTGCCCGTAGGAAGTATTTGTGTACACATGTGAACACACGTTTGCTGGTCCTGGACATGTGTTTGTCTGGATGTGAGTGGTGGGAGCACACGTGTGGTAGCCCAAAGGTGTACGTGCATGTGTGTACGCTGTGTGTGTACATTTAAGAGCACACATGTTGGGGTCCTGGAGGTGGTAATGTACCTGGATAGTGTGTGTGTGTGTGTGTGTGTGTGTGTGTGTGTGTGTGTGTGTGTGTCCTCCTGTGGTCTGGAGCATGTGTGAACACACAGGTGCTGGTCTTAGAGGAAGCCGTGTGCTTGCACCCACTGGAGCCGGAGGATGGACGGTGGGGCCGGAAGGACATTTGTATGTGGTCTGAGATTTCTCAGGCTGCCTCTCCCCCAGCTCTTTGCTCAGAAGCTCACAGTCGGCCCATATGGCCGGGGGTGTGAGGGGGGAATTACCACCAGCCGCTGTCAGCCCTGACTCATCCCGAGAAGTGCTGCAGGCCTGGCGCTCCCACTCCTGTCTGACACACACCTACCTCCAGCTGGGGCCTCAGAAAGCCCACATCTCTCCCTGCACTTGGGAGGGGCTCCGAGCCTGGATCTCCTCTGTCTCCACACTCCCCACAGGTCCTGGGCTGGGTGGTCTTCCTCACACGGGTACAATGGTAACAGAGCTGTTTCTCTGCATGACCTCATCACCCAGACACAATCCATCCAGCTCTCTCAGCAGACTCCTCGAGAAAAACAGCTTGCCCTCCTCCAGGACCTCAAGTCCTCAAAGTCCCACCCATCCACTGGTCTCTCACCCATCCTGTCTCACTTGCTCAAACTCCCTGTGGCAGCATGTTGCCCCTAAGTCACCTAGAAGTGACTTCACAGGGAACACTAATGGCCAACAGGAACTGTGAGCACGCCCCTTTGAATACTATAGTGTCCCCACAGATCCATCTCCCTTCCCTCTCTCCTCACCCTCGTCTGTCTCTTCCTCTGAGGTGAGATTAGTTCGGGCCTGAGGATAAGGGTAAGATCCAGCAGTGTTGCTAAGTGTGTGAAACCTGTGAAACAATACTTGTTGTTGCTGTTAGCTGTCATCAAGTTGAGTGTGACTCATAGCGACCAGCGAACAGTGGATCTGAACCCCGTCCTGTCCTGTGCCATCCTCGCCCTTCCTGACACACAAGAGGCCATTGTAGCAGTCACCGTGTCAAACCACCTCATCGAGGGTCTTCCTCTCCTTCACTGACCCCTCCCGGCATCAAGACCCTCTCCAAGGAATAGCCCCTCCTAGCAATATGTCCGATGCATGTGAGGCGAAGACTCACCAGCCTTACCTCTAAAGAACACTCCAGCTGCACCCTTTCCAAGACGTATTTATTTGTTCTTTTGACAGTCTGTGGGATGTTTAGTGCTCTTCTCCAACACCACAACTCAAAGGCATCAATTCTTCCTCTGCAACCCCTATTCATTGTTCAACTCTCAGATGCATAGCAAGTGATCGGAAAGACCGTGACCTGGATCAGATGCACCTTAGTTCTCAAACTAACATCATCACTCCTCAATGATTTGGAGAGGCCCCTAACTGCAGACTTTCCCCGTGTAATTCATCTCCTGATTTCCTGGCTGTGGTAGGATCCATGTAAGATGAAGCTGTTGATGGTTCAAACTCTTCTCCATCCACCATGATGTTGCCTTTCCGTCCAGTGGTAAGAATCTTTGTTTTCTTGACATTGAAATGCAATCCATACTGAAGTCTGCATTCCTTGATCTTCTGCAACAAGTGCTTCAAAGTCCTCCTCACTTTCAGCAAGCAAGGTTGTGTTATCTGTATAACACAGATTATTGACAAGTCTCCCTCTGATCCTGATGCCACATTCCTATTCATGGAATGTGTCCAGCTTCTTGAATAACTGATTCCGAATACAGATTGAATAGGTATGGAGTGAGACTACAATCCTGATGCCCTTCCTTCTTAATTTTAAACCATGAAGCATTTCCCTGCTCTGTTCACACAACAGTCTCCAAGTATAGGTTTCACATGAGCACAATTAAGTGCTCAGGGATTCCCATTCTTCTCAATTTCAACCACAG
This sequence comes from Elephantulus edwardii, assembly GCF_000299155.1. Taxonomy (NCBI): domain Eukaryota; kingdom Metazoa; phylum Chordata; class Mammalia; order Macroscelidea; family Macroscelididae; genus Elephantulus; species Elephantulus edwardii. Next base: position 8,757,679 of record NW_006399753.1, on the reverse strand, counting down.
CTTGTTATGATCCACACAGTCAAATGTCTTTGCATAGTCAATAAAGTACAAATAGACATTCTTCTGGTGTTTTCTACTTTCAGCCAGGATCCTCCTGACATCAGCAATGGTATCCCTGTTGCCATAGTATCTTCTAAATCCTGCTTGAACTTCTGTTAGTTCCCTGTCTATGTACTGTCCTAGCCATTTTTGAATGATCTTCAGAAATATTTTGCTTACCTGTGATACCATTTATATTTAATAGTGTCCACATTCTGCTGGATCACCTTTCTTAGGGATGGAAACAAACATGGACCTCTTCCAGTTCATTGACCAGACAGCTGTCCTCCAAATTTCCTGGCATAGACTCGTGAGTACATCCAAGGCTGCATCTGTTAATTGAAACAAGGCAATTGGTACCCCATTGATTCCTGGGATATATTTTCCTGTGTTTTGCCAATGTCTATTTTACACATAAACCCAGTCACTTGGATGTATCCTATCTTTGGTATCAAAATGGCATCATCTGGACATGCACCCTCACTCAGGAGAGGGTGCCACCTACTGTGTCTGGAGCTGTAATCCTTGGTGAAGGACACTGTCCTGAGCCTCGGGCATCCTGGAGTTGCCCCAGTCACTTCAGCTGGCTGTGGACGGTCCACACATTCGGGTACTCAGCTGAAATGCATATCACAGGAACATCTCACACACGGGAGAGGAGTTCCTTCTGGAATTCTTGTCTGGAAGGGCCCCCTCCCACCACTCCCACACACTCGTTCATGCTTGCAGGTGGAACACCACTGTGACGGAGTCTTCCAGAAGAGACACACTTTTTTTTGTCTGGGGACAGAGTTTGAGCAATCTGTAAGAGCTGGTTCTATCTGGAATCCTTGCCTTCTCAGGCTCACTAATCCGAGAGGAAGACTGAGAAGGCAGCCTCTCTCTTCTAAATCCTCTCTCCCAGAACCTAAATTCCTCCCTCAACCCCTTTCCTTATCTCCACTTGATTTCTGCAGAAAGCCCTGTGCTGCCAGGTTCCATGAGAGCCCCCAGGGAGGACCTGCACACAACCTAGGAGAGCTCTCCTGAGCACAAAGATGGCCCCAGAAAAACAGATGCTTCTGCTTATTAGTTATGTTACCCTTGACTGAGAAACCCTCAGAAAAGAAGCCCACCACCCCTCAGGGAAATGTCTACCAGTGTGTCCCTGTCTTAAGCCATTCTTAACCCCTTAACCAGAGAACCAAAGGGCTAACTGAAGTCTATTCTGAAAACCCGTCTGGTCTGGTCGCAGGAACTCTCACGGAGTCATTTCTCGAGATGCTGAGTCTCTGTGTGTCTCTGGGGTAAACGTGGTCACTTTGAGGTTCTTCCTTGTTTCTTCTCTCTCATCGTCTGAGAACAAGGTTCTTTCTTGTTGGCACTTTTGTATGGCATCTGAGTTCTGGGGTCTTCAGATGCTGATGAGGGGTCTGCTCTGTGCCCTCATCTGCTCTCCATATGACACACACTGGATGTAAACGACGCCTGGAAGGACTTGATCTTCGTGACTTGACATCTCAGAGGACAATGAGAGTGTAGACTTTGCTCAGGGTAACACAAGGCAGAGTTGGGCACTGTCTTGGCTCCCTGGCCCAGCCCTCTGTTTTCTGCCAATTACAATTAAAGAAATAACTAATCAGTCCTTTGATTGCTGAGTACATCCTTCCTAGTATTTTCGTTTCCTATAAATCTTAATCTCTAGTAGGGTTACAGGTTATTTAAGCAGTTGCTGGAGATTGTATACTGACTTCCTGTCAATGTACGGAGGGTGTAATCTGATGTGTTCGAAGATAGGCTTTGGAGAAGAGAAGCTTGAGTCTATAAATAAGAGTGTACACTTCCCAAAGCGCACAACTTGCCCCTAACCAACACCATCGCCACCTGTTACCCACTGCTGGGGTCACTTCTCAGCGAGCACAGTGACTCCCTGGGAATGAGGGCCTGACTGCCCCACAGGGCTTCCCAGGCTGAGATCTGACAGGAGCAAATGGCCACACCATTCTCCATGGTGTTGCTGCTGGCCTAGAACTGAGCTATTAACCACTGTGTCCCCAGGAATCTTCTTGTCAATCTCAATCTCAATCCCAAACCAAACCCATTGCCACAGAGTCCACTCTGACATGATAGAGTGGAACAGCCCACAAGGTTGCCAAGGCTCTAAATTGTTATACAAGCTGTCAGCCTCATCAGTATCACATGACCTGGGACCAGCGGGGTGTCTCTCAAACCTCAGGGACTGTTTCTGAGCAAATCTGACTTGGTATCCGTCTCAATACCATTATCCTTCACGTGAGACTCAGGGAGAAATATAGCTTCATCCCAGCCTGAGGGCTGCCTCTCATGGCAGGGCGTGTGCGTCGTCTGCAGGGTGTATGTCATGTGCACGTGTGTGTGTTGGGGGTGCATGACCACATTTGCCATGTCTACACATCCTCGTGAGATCGTGGGTAGGAGTGGCCATCACAGAGCCAGCTCTTAAGTTAAAACCAGACAGGAAAATATAAGCACTCTATTTAACTGTCTTATGTAAATATTGGGCAGCCAGAAGGCTTTCCCTTTGCTTCTAGTCATGTCAGGGTCTCTGAAAATGTTCCTTCCCTTGGATGAGGGTGGGAGTGGAGGTGGGAAGAAGGCAGACTATTTTTATCCTGGGGATTTGGGGTCCCTCCTTCACTCCTGCACCTCCTTTCTCCTCCCACCCACCAATGCCTGTGAGGGGAGGACCTAGTGAAGAGAAGGGCGGTTCTTCCAACCCCTTGGCAAGGGAGGCAGGTGCCTCCACTCCCCTGGCCAGCAGAGAATTTACTGGAAGGCATGAAACCAGCCAGTGGCTTCTCTGTGCAGCCCTGACCACTGCTCCAAACACTAGAAGTAATATTCAAAAATTCATTGTTGTCGAGTCAGAACCAAACTGATAGCTGACCTGCCAGTGGGTTTTCAGAGGATAGACGCCACAGAAGAGGAGACTGTCCATCTTGCTTCAGAGGCGTGGCTGGTGGTTTCGAAACAGCTGCCTTTGAATAAGCAGTGCAACTCCTTACCAACTAGTCACCAGAACTCCCTCTAGAATGAATGAATGGAGAGAGGGAGGGGGTGGGATGGGAGGGAAGGGGAGGGGAGGGGACAGGAAATGAGGGGAGAGGAGGGGAGAGGAGAGGAGGGGAGAGGAGAGGAGAGGAGAGGAGAGGAGAGGAGAGGAGAGGAGAGGAGAGGAGAGGAGAGGAGGGGAGGGGAGGGGAGGGGAGAGGAGAGGAGAGGAGAGGAGAGGAATGAATGGAGGGGTGGGAAAACAGACAGTGTTCTTGAAACAGTTCTATATTAACTAGCACTCTGCTGGAGTAGTGGAATGAGCACTGAGCTGCTACCTGGAAGGCCTGTGGTTTGAATCTGCCCACAGGTCCATGGGGGAAAGATAAAGCAGTTTGCTTCTGTAACCCTACGGAGCTACCTACCCTCCTCTGTCTTACAGAATTGCTCTAAGTCAGAATCAGCATGATGGTGGGTTTGCTACTACATGGTGGGAAATACAGGTTTACGGCTCTCCTGGGTGTGTATCCATAGCCAAATCCTTGAGCTCTTCGGGGGCAGGCCTGTCACCTGTGGAAAGGTGATGAGGGTCCATCCCCACAGTCCCACAGGTGGCTGTGAGCACCACCATTGGTTTAGGAGACAGCAGAGAACATTGGAAAGGAGAGTATTTAGAACCTGCCAACACAGGTTCACATCCTGATTCAGCAGCTTCTGAGAGTTTAAGAAGTAGGATTAGTCAGTCTCTCTCCCTGCCTCTGTTTCCTCATCTGTAAAATGGCAATTGAAAAAACAATTTCATGTTAAAAAATAAGAAAGCATGTAGATACCCAGCCTCTATCCTGACCAAAGAATATGTTTACAGATATCTGCTTCTTCCTGCCTCTCTCCCCAGGTGGTCTTAGAGCCATCAAGAGCAAATGGAAGTCCTGAGCAATGGCTGTGAAAGAAACAGATCTGGGCTCAGGGTGTTTTTATTCTGGGGCAAAGCAGGGCAAAGCCTTATCAGAGTGTTAATTAAGTTAACATTTCACACCAAAGGTGATGAAGGTAGCAGAGAGAGGATTAAGAGAATTATGAGAATTCTATCAGAAACTCTATCAGAACAAGACCAGCACTGCAGGAGAAACTCAGAGATGTCCTTCTTACAGATATACCACAGAAAGCTCCATGGTCTAAAGTAACTAGCAACAACACCA